>NC_047529.1:14449423-14779173 GCF_012275295.1 Melopsittacus undulatus | reverse complement strand
TACCAGCATAATGGAGGCGTAAGCATCCTGTTCTTATCAGAGTAGTTGCTGTTTAAGTAAGAGCTCTGCCTTTTGAAAAGCACTTTATAACCTCAAACACAAACCTTCAGCTATATCTTCTTCCTAATCATAAGTCAATTATCCTGCTGAGTGATGACAGAACAATTCCACAAAGTAAATCCTTTTTGTATCTGGGCCTTCTGTGATCAGGTTGCATTGGAAACTTCCTTGCTCAAACAAAAGCAAGATGAATTCACTTGTCCTTCCCACAATTGTTCCCAAGGGTCTCCCTCCAAACTACAATGTGAACCTTCATTGTAGAGAAAACTTCATCTGACAACAAGAGCTAATGCACTTTTACTCAAACTGAAACTTCACCAGTCAATCTTTTATCAAGCCCAAGGCTATCTAGAAAGTGTCTGTGTCCAGCTGTCTATAGATATTACTCACAGAAGCACATTAGTGCTCCTGGTAAACATTGTTCCCGACTTCCCCATCATTACTATAGTAATGCAAACCTCCTGGAGAGTCCCTTTAATACTTTTTAAATTACTTCAAAACAGCTTTATTATAGTAAATAATGAGTGCAACATTTTTGTATCACAAGCAAGTTTTAATCTGTTCCCAGGCTTTGTACCTTACAGTATTCTCATCTCCAATACCATTCCTTTCCTAGGTGCTGAAGTCCAGATACACTTAAATTATTTCCAGAGCAGGCTCCTGGTACCTGCTTTTGGGTAAAAGAATGATATTGCACTCTCAATAAATTGAGGGAAGCCAGAAATTCTTAAATCAACCCAAAATCTGACCAGTGCCCATGGTTATTTACCCCATTCTTATGCCGAATCTTTGAGTAAGCACAGCCAAGGCCTCTGGCTTTACAAATTATCCAGCTCTCTTACCCCTGTCCGGCACACACATGCTCCTCAGGAGTGGAAGCAGCTCCTGAGCTGTCACATGTACACTGCTAAAGTACTTAGGGTGCTCAGTGGAAGAAAATGGAGTGAAGCAAAGCAAAAGAATCATCAGGCCACATTTAGTGACACTTGCCTGCCTTAAAGGAGGCTTCCATTGCAGGCTCAAATCCTTGGCTTCAGTCCAGCTTCCAAGATGATCTATAATCCACATGCAACATCCTTCCAGCATATCTGGATGTAATTTGAATTCAGACTTATTTGCCTGGCCAAGGCACAGGTTAGAGCCGAGATCTTTTATTTTGCAGAGACAATCTGATATTGTCCCACAGTTCTCCAGGCTGGCATAATCTACTTCCAACTCATTCTGCAAACAGCTCTAGAAAACCATCCCAGCCGGCCCCCAGGGAACATGGTTTCTGATCAGCTGCTGTTATCTCTAAAGCAGAGAGAACATGTTCAGTGAGAAGTCCCCACAAGCCATGCCTATAGATAAGTATGAAGAGAAGCCTGTCAGGAAATGGTCCCTTGTAGCAAACATGTGTGAAGTCTGATGGTCCTCTACCTTAATATAAAAATTGCAGCTTTGAGTTCATTAATTCTCTGTTTGTCTCTGCTGCTCCAGAAGTGTCAGTAAATGATTATCCCTGCTTCAAAAGGAAGAGCTGCATGATGTTTCTGAACAGGAACGGTCAGATTCTCTCCGCTTCATCTTGGATGGGAACACAAGACAAGAGAAGCAGAAAGAAACCAGTCTAGAGCCTTGTCCCTGTAGCAGATTCAGCATGAAAAACATAGCTAGGGAGTGTGCTAAGGTATCCTCCCAGGAACAGTTCAGGAACAAACCCAAGAAAGGGCCTAGAGAAGAGCAGCAAGGCAGCTGGAGCCACAGCCCAATAGAGGATAGCAGAGCTTTATTTAATACCCTAAAAAAATAGCAACACCAAGAGAACAAGAGGGATGAAGAGATGCAGACCTGCATGAACACATTATAGAGGATCTTGTATGCAGCTTGATGGTTTTAGCCTTAGTTGAGCTCTCTTCTCTAACCCACCATGTAATTCAAGAACTGTGAGCAGGAAAGAAATAAATACACAAACAGTGACTTATTCTACCTAAATATCAACCAGTTCCTGGAGGGGAAAGGAGGAAAACAGAACCCAAGCTGATACTACAGGCTTAGCAAGCAGGGGCACTTTAGCATATAGTGCTGGCTTTGTAGTTCTACCACAAAGGCAGCCTGTTACAGCTCTACCATTACAGCATTGTCCCATGCAGCCTCAAGTCTCAGTTTCAATGGCTGCATTAAATGAAAATGTCCCTTGGGTGATGGTGCTACTTGGCTTCTTGAGGTGCCCATTTATAGCATACCGCTTGCCTAGCATCACTGCTGGGTCTCCAAACTTGCCCTTGCTCCAAGCTAACACATGAGGTTTCCCCTCCACAGTGTCCCCATCACAAGAGATTTTCCTGGGCAGTGCAAAAGTTTAACACATAACTCAGCATTTTACAAGCCCTTTCCACACTGGCTGTATTATTCAGTCAGCATACTAAAAAAAAAATTAAAATAGAAATAAATAGATGCAGTGTTCCAGTGCTGTCCAGGAAGAGCCAATTTCACAGAGGGATCAATGTCTGGTGCATTAACACCCTCTAAGGACTGCCCAGCCAAAAATAACCCTGAAACCAATAGGAGAAACAGCCGATTCGGCTGTTCTTACACCAACCAGATTAAAAATTACTTTCAGTTTACTTTCTTACTAAACTACATCCGAAATTGTTACAGCAGACTGGCTGTGGGCTGACAAGCTAGCTGTGTGCACCTTCACATAAGCATGAGTAAAAAGAAGAATGAGAAAGAACCATAAAATTTATACATTATATATACAAAGAAGACAAGGAAAGAATGAAAAGTCCTCCCACCAACAGTTCTTCACTTCAAGCAAGCGGGAGCTGCAACACCCCAGGCAGTGATAGAACCCAGATCAACCTGTGGTTTCTGGACCTGTTTCTCTCCCTCTTACCTCCTCTTCAGGACATATATGCCCCCTGTCCAAGGGGACTCCACAGTTTGGATTCAGGACTGTGTGAGGCAGCTCAGGGTGCCAAGGGTGACACATCTTGGCAGGCCAGGTAAGACTTTAGGAAGCTGGCATTTTATTACCAGTGCCTGCACAAATCTGTGCAATAAAGTGACTGTACACTTGTTGACATACTTTCCTGGACAACAGCAACACCAGTTGCTTCAGCAGAAAAATGCTCTAAGGACTTGGTCTGCAGACACATGTAGGTCTACTCTGCACTACCATGATACCACAGACCAGCCCAGAAGAGTAGCAGGGCTTTTGACATGGTACTGGTATAGCAGAGATGATGACCATAATGTAACAGTGACCAACATGGTCCCCTTGAAACAAGGGATTGGCTGAGTCAGACAAAAGCCAGATCCTCTGGCTTCTCTGAACAGAACAAAATCCACCAGCAAAGCACAGAGGGGCCCAAATGACTGGGGGGGGGGGGGGGGGGGGGGTCTTAGGTTTTAACGGCAGTAAGGAAGTATCGGGGAAGATGACAGAAAGGAAAGAAGAAAAGCCCAGTGGCAGGAATTGCCATGCAGCTGGGAGGCACTAGGGAGGATGCTCAGAACTTGTAACATAAGCCTCAACACAAAGGAAAACTGCTCTAGATGATCCATGGAACTCTGACTCAGTGCTGAGGAAAACACCCAGCTGAATGGAGGAAGCTCAAGTTTCCCAGGCTGCCCACAGGGCAGGACTTTAACCACCCTTGTGGGAGCCACGATTCACCTTAGGGCAGCACAGAAGCCACAGATACATGTCAGGGCAGATATACAAAAACCACATAAGACTTGTCACAGCCCCAGGCATGTCAGACCATCACTGCAGACCTGAGACTACAACCTGAGGTGCTAAGATTTTAATCACACTCGATTCCACTTCTACTTTTTGGAAGCCACAGCACTAGTAAGTATCACTTATGCACAGGGGACATCCTGCCTTTCCCTTACAAAACCAGTACCTGTTTGATGATACTGATATACATTTACCTAAATAAGACTAATTCTCTCTTGATATTGTTTCCCCTCTTAACCAGTGGAGGAAGGGGACAAGGTTTAACATTAGGGTGTCTCTTGTCCCCATTTAGAAGATGCAGTATATACCAGCTGCCATTTAGCTTCACAAAATTGCTGCAGGATACAAAGATACATCTCATATCCTGGCTGACAGCTTTAGCACAAAGCCACACAATGTCTGCCAAGGCTCCTTGTTAAATACTATATTGTTCTAGTGACTCAGTGCACTGGAATGTATCAGGTTTATTCATAGCTTTTCTGATAGAGTCTTTAGATTAGACACAAACTTCTGCTTTTTTTTTAAAAAAGGCAAGTCTATAGCTTATTATCATGTGGAGCATACAAAATTCCTAGTTTCTTTTCCAGGGTTTTAAAAGCAGAGAACTTAAACAGAAGGACAGGCTCTTAGAAACCTAATGGTTCTTTCAAGCTTCTAGCAAGTAGGACTGTAAGAACATTTGAGAGGAGAAAAAACAAAACAGACATGCACCATGACCAAAAGTTACTGCCAAAAGGGAAGAGGACAGAAGCATAGTGAAGGCTGTCACAGACATGGACCATCTTTTGTGAAGACGGTTGAATTAATAAGGGTATTTTAGTAATAGAATCATAAAACAGTTTGGGTTGGAAGAGATCCTAAAGCTCACCCAGTTCCAACCCCACTGCCACAGGCAGGGACACCTGCCACTAGACCAGGCTGCTCAAAGTCTGGAAAAAAGACCTCTGACAGGGGACACAGCAGGAATCTACAGAACCCAACCAGCATGGAATTGGCAAACATGCAAACAATTCCCTAAATGAGAGCTTATTACAGGAAACCAGTTGGCAGCAGGTTCAGTTACCAAGAAGAGGTGGTCCATCACACAAAGTTGTAGTTGAATTTTGAAATGTGCTTCTAGCCTCTGTCCTGTTACCACATATGTGGAATCAAACAAGAGCTAAATAAAGCAATGTGAGATGAAGGCCATTTCTCCCAGCTACTGCTGGAGACAGGACAGACCTCTGGCCTTCCACAGCTCAGGTGCTTGTTTGCCATGTTCTGAGTTTTTAATAAAGCAAGAGTCTATAGCAACTTCCAAGGACAGCAGCAAAAAGCAGGAATTTGTCTCCTCTCCACTACTGTTTGGGAGGACTGTAGGCAGGAAGTGCAGGCAGCACAAATCCTCTCTGCCACACTACTAACTGCTCTGGCTTAGCCCTCTGATTTGCAGTTGTGAGCAAAGACCACACTAGCACGTACACAGCCAAGCCTGGTGTTTGTACAGGAAGCATCAGACCTATGCTCATGTTCACACAGATGATGCCACATCCTCCTAGGAAGGGACCTGCAATACAACCTCCCGTAATACTTAGCTTTGCTGCCAAGCCAGGAAGCCTCTGGTGATGCCTGAAAATGAGTCTCTTGAAAATTTTTTCATATTCCAGCTGCAGCCCAGTTATTTAGGTATTTAGTGCCACAGAGACGGTCTTGCATAAGAATGACTTGTTAAGGACTCCCTTGAAACAAGTTTTTCTCTCATTCTATTCCATGGCAATCACAGTGTTTCCATCATCTCCTGTGTTACAGCTCTCTGCCAAAAACAGCCTTTGCATAGCTATAGACCGAAACTCATACCTGCAGTCTTCTTTTTAATCACAGACTCCAAAACACCAAACCCAGAAGTCTTTGTCTCCTACATTATTCCTCCAGCCACCATCAGGCCCACAAATGAGTAACAGCTTCTGAAGGTCAATGCTGAGCCTGCTGCACATGACACCAGCCATAATAAATGTTCTGCAGGCCAAATTATGCCCTCCGGGAAGACTATGCAGCCCTGTGGCCTTCTGCAGATTGCACAGCTGTCAGGCTGCAACTTACTATGTTCTACTTAAGATATGCAAGGAGAAAGAGAATTCAATGATATTGACTTATTTTAGCTACTGAAGTCAGCAGATCTGACTCTACACACACACTGGGATTAGATCTGTCGATTAAGACCATGGCATGATGGCACCATTGGTCAATAACAGCATCATTTGTTCTTCACATGACCTCCCTGCTACCTCTAGTTTTATTATTCACCATCATGTCTGTGCTACAGACCAGCAGATAAGAGAGTCCCCACTATGCTCAGCACATTGTAAAAGTAGGACAGAAATACTGCCCTGAATCCAGAATCATAACCAGGTAAACTAATGCTGTCATGAGTAGGAATCAAACACCTGAACCAAGAGCATCCTGTATGTCACACTATGCTGGTCAGATACAGGAGAATTAAGAAGCCACAAGTACACCTCTTTTCCCCCTTCTTTCACAGGAGCACAGGAGTTCTCTGTCTGCTCCTATAATGTATTTAAACCAACCTGATGACACAATCCAGTTTCAAAGCATCTTATTTCATCCTCATCTTCTGTTATCAATAACCAGAGTTTTAAAATTCGTTGTCCCATGTCACCTCCTGGGACTGTTACACGAACTGTGCAGCGGTCCCACTCAGTCAGTGCAACTCTCACACTCAGCTGTATTTTACAGCCAGCAGCAAAGCATCCTCCCTGCTTGCAGATGCCTACAGAAGACAGTTAACTGTTGCAGTCAGGCTATGCCACTGGGCCAGATGGGCCAAGATGTTCCCATTACCCAGTACTTGCTAAAGTCCCTCACAGAAGCAAGTTTAACATATTTGTAGACACCTCATAAAGCATGAGCTCATTATTACAGCCCATTAACATGCATGCAAGATATCTTAATGTGTAAAAAATCCCCATGAAATACGGATTTTCTCTTCTACTTTCAGAGAAAACCTGCCATCCTTACCATGAATAAGGAAACACTTTCCGGTTCTTTTTTCTTACCCTTTCCAGCCCACAAGTCAAGACAAGCCTCATTTGCCTGATTTCACAGCACAGTTTTATGACTAACCCCCACACGTGCCATGGCAGTTCCCTCATCCATCCTCCTCAGAGTTCAACACCTCTAACAAGGCTGGAATAGAGGAGACAAACCTTTGCTCTCCTAACTGTAGAGCCTCCTCTGCTCTGCAGTACAGGAAGCCACACATGACACCTTTAGTGTTGATTCCCAGCAGGTTACAAGACATAACCACAGCAGTTCTCTGCTCTGCTGAAACATGCATACTACTGGAAGTGGGATATGAATAAATTTTACCACTTCAGATAAAAGGACTTGAGCACTTCTCCCAAAATAAGAACTGAGCCAAAGAAGCTCGTATTTCTAGGACAACGCTGTCCAAGCATGCGGGCTTAATGCTGCACCCCAGTAAGATCAACTTTAAGTCAACATTAGGCACTATAGAAAACAGTGTTCTTGAAATATTAAGGTACTCACTGTACGAGATGATCTGCTGGAAAACTGGAATCTGCCCCTTTTTTTGTACCCAATTCTCTACTCATCTGGCTGGAGCCTTTTAGAGAAGAAAAACAATTGTAAATATAGACAAAATGATGCAGGTTTGGGGTTGGGGTGGTTTTTTTATTTAAAACAAACAAAAAACCCAAACCAAACAAGTAGACCAGCTAAGTAATCGCAACACAGACATACACACCCCCCAACACTGAAGTCAAGAACAGAAAGAACATGCAAAGCTCATAGCAAAGTCTCTCAAGCAAAGGCTATAATGTTTGAAAGCAATCATGGCACTGGCTGCCTCTGCAGGCTCTCAGGAAGGTCAGACCTGATCCAACCTAAGAGTAAAGCAACATATAATAAGACAGCAGCAGCAAGAGCTATACAAACCCAACTACTAAAGGGACAGTGAATCACAGCTCTTTGTGCTACATGCTGGTCACCAATGCACAACAACACATGTGGCCAAGAGCATCACGTGGGGAAAACAAATTTTTCTGTCACTGGCTGCAAGAACTACTTTATCAGACACAGGCCTGAAGGGTTAGATGGGCTGTGATCTACCATGCACCAAACAAGCTTCTTTAACAGATTTTGTTGTTTCAACACCCTTTATCCCCTTAATAAGGAGCCACTGAATTTCTGCTTAAACCCATTTTGATTAAGCGAAAGATTACCCATAGAATTGCACTGGGACACAGACAATAGGACGACGCGTTGCTAGGCATACATCTTAGTATACATCACACAGACTAATTATGCTTCAGGGAGACATTAAATCCCCATTCAATTAATAGAGACACCTCTTAAGATGAGCATTAAATAATTCCCTACGATGCAGCAAGACAACTGGCTACTTCAGTAAATTGGAATAGCAATAACTCCACATCTCCCTACCAACAAAATCCCCATCAAAACTTGCCCTTAAAACAACAAGAGGTCAGCAAGGAGAGATGGGGGGCAGGACTGTTACTTCTGCAGTGTTATTGTATGCTTATATTACAGACTCCTCATCAGAAAATTAAACTAAATGGATGCCTTTCACGTTTATCAATAACAGAGCTAATGGTTTTTATGTAAATGCCGTTACTTTCAGCCAGATCTGCAGACTCAAGCCATACAGCCCCATCTCCCCTTGCAATGACTCCCCTTCAGGCACCCAATCTAAATGCAAATTATAATCAAACGGCAAAACCAAGAGTTCTCTGGTGATAGTGAAAACAGAAAACTAGGGACAAAGCACACCTATTTGAGAGCAGCCCTCCTCTTCTGGAAAGACCTGCTGATCTCACATTGCTTTTTCATCCTGAACATATAAAAAATTTAAAGTATAACTCAGTTCTCATTTATAGTCATATTATTTAGCTACATAGCAAAAGAGTACCGTTGTCTTCCATTCTGTCCCTCAGTGTTAAAACAAGCAGGGGAACATTCTTCTACCGAGTTATGGAGAGAAGGTATCTCTTGGAGATGTTTAACCCACAACAGGAACATCCCATCAGCAAAGATATTAATCCAGAGCACTAAAAATCCCCTATTGGATTTGACAGAACAACACTTCCACATTTTCGAGGGGGGGGGGGGGGAGGAGGGGGGAATTTTCTCCTTGGAAGTACTTTGTAAGTTGGAGGAAGAAGGCATTATCACAGGATGGTTATTAGGAGGCAGAGAGATAAAACTGTTGTCAACACAAGGAGCACCATTCTTACAGCATAAAAGTTTTCTTGAAGAAGACTTAAATCCCAACCACTACTTGGAACATAAATCAAGTACTTTGTCAGCACGGATTAAAACAAGGTACTAATGGCAAACCTGAACATAACTAACATTAGAAACTGAGCTCTTTAGTAAGAAGAATGCACAGAGGGGAAACTAATGATTAAAACAAAGGCCGAAAGTCTGACAACCCAACTACAGCACAAGTCCACGAGTGAGTCTCGGGGGGGGATTTGCTCTACACTACCACAAGCAGCTAAACACCAAAACTGCCATTCCCAAGAGGGGCACACAGCCTCAAAGGAATGCAGTTAATTAACTCTACAGCTACACATACATGCTCATTACACGGGTGAGAAGCTCAGCACACTGTATGTTTTCAAAGTGCATGCTACAGGAATATCCATAGAGCAGAGCCTCCCTAATTAACATTAATAACAAGACCACTTCTGAAAATGGCTGGATTTTGTGAGTTAGCGAGCCAGAGAACATGCAAAGCTGGGAAGCCAGAGACAACACAGCCCAGCAGGCACCTGGCTCACTGCTTTGGATACCTATAATTAAATAATTTATCATTGTGCCTCAATGTCTGCAATTGGATGTGAAGCTGTAAATAAAGCACCACCTATTATGCAAGGCCCTGCTAAAGCTGATAAGTAGAGTTTGACTGTGCATCAGAAGAGGTCATTAAATTAAAAAAACCACAAACCTGACTATCTTCTCTCAGGAACTTTTCACGTGGGCCAGCAGCTCAGAAAACCCAACAGCTTCTTCAGATGTTCTGACAAACTTCACAGTTAAACAATTACAGATCTCATTTTCAATCCTTGATCACAACCTGGATTTGCTAAGGCTCCCTTCTCCTCCTCTCTAAGCCTGGTGAGGCATATTTTGTTGTGTAGCCACTTGGTGGCTCTTATAAAAATCACAGAATGGTTTGGGTAGGAAAAGACCTTAAAGCTCATCCAGTTCCAATTCCCTACCATGGGCCGGGATACCTTCCAGTAGATCAGGTTGCTCAAAGCTACTTCCAGCCTGGCCTTGAACACTGCCAGTGATGGGTCTTCTCCAGCAAATGGAAACTGAGCCTCAACTTTGAGCTTGTCACCATACTGACCACACACAGGATCAACCAGTGAGCAGTGAAAAGAAATGAAGAAGCCCTTCCAAAACAAGCACAATTTTCTTTCCCCCAGTTCAAACATTTCAGCAATGCAGTTGACAGTCCAAGCCTGCAAAGCAGAAGCGGCAAGCAGCAGCACTGGGACAAAAACAAGCATCTTCCAAGTTGCCATACCTGAACAACTCTGCCACTCAAGAAAACACATTGTGCAACCACACAGTGGAGTGCTGGTGACGGTGCCACTCAGACACCCGGGATTTCACACCCAGCCACCATGTGCAAGTGTAATCTGATTTAGCAGTCTAGCCCAACTTCAGCTGTCACACCACAACCACGGTACATTTGCTGCTGCAGCGTGCGCAGCAGTGCGTTTGCAAAACAGAGCTGTTCCTGTAGCAAAGCTATTTCCTCACAGAGCCAAAGGTTCAAAATCAGGAATGGCAAATACGTAACTCAGTGTCCAGCTGAGCCACACACATTCCCACCAGCTGCCATTCACGCAACAGCAACCACTGACTTAACTGAGAAGTGAGGTGCCAGTGATACAAAGATTTTCCTTTGGGTGGCAGAAACTTCCAATCACTTGAGTTTTGCAATTTTGCAAAGGAAAGAAACATCACTGGAAATATTTCTCTTTGCAAACAGCTTCCTAACAGCTCCTGTTCTTAGCTGTACAACTCAATACCATGCTACATGTACTCATCACTTAGTTTTTCCCCAAAACACTATCATCACACACATACACAGCCTGTGCCTTCCCCTGCTAAAGCTCAAGGTTTTCACTTCACAAGAGTTCAGGTTTATGCACACCAAAACAGTCTGTTCAGCAGTCTTTTCTTACTGCCTTTTGTGAGAGGCTTCATGCTATGATAAATGTGTAGAAATGCAAAGCAGAAGCCTGTACAAAAAGAAGCAAGTGTGTGAGGTGGTTTTGCCTTAAAAAGAAGAGAGGCAGGAATGACTTATCACCTCATTAGAGTTCCAGGCTGCAGTTTTTATTAGATATATTTAGACACCAATGGTTTAAACAAAAAAGGGAGGTGGGGAGAAAAAGCAGTTATATTCTTAACATATGGCCCTGGATCAGTTACAGAGATACAAACAAAAATAGACACAGCAGATTCTCCAAGCACAGGCACTGAAATCATTTTAATGGTGCACATGACCTAGAATATGTCAAGTAGTACCCATCCACGCAAAGGTTTGACAGAAATTAGCTACTGCCAGGCTACATCTTGTCCCATCCCCTTGCATCTCATACGCATGTGCGTGTCACACATACTACAGAAATAGTACAAGGGAGGAAGAGTAACTCCTGCTTGCTCCTAAGGAGAGCACACACACACTCACAAACCCTTTCTAGCCTTCTTTCTAAGGAAAAGAAGCTGGTCTCACCAATGCCTGTAGACAGAAGGTCCAACTTCTGAACTTCACAGCACACCATATCTATGGCATCTCAGTGCTTGCTTGAGCATGGCTTGGAAACACTCCAACACTTGGCTTTCCACCACTCCTGCATGAGCATCTCACCACACCTTGCAGTTAAGATATTTCTCCAAACCTCATATTTGTTTTCTGACATCATTACACAGATGGAAGAGTTTGCAAGCTGTCCAAGGAAGTGAAAAGGTGAGTCATGCTGTATTTGCTTCCCAGTAGGGAAACTGAGGCACGGAAGAGGTGTATTCTGCCTAAATTCACTTCCTACTGCAGGAACTAAGGTGATATCCCAGCCATTTGCCTCTTCATTATCAAGTGTCTCCTAGGGCACTGTTGCAGCCCAGTGTCATCCCAGGCAGCATCCTTTCCATGTTGTGGTCTGTATTCTGCAAAAAGACATGCAGCTCCAAGAAAAACTTAATTAAAAATCACAAGTCCATGTATACAATTCTGGCATGCCCAAAGCACAAGTTACTAATGTTAATTTCATCTCCTGAGCCTCATGGCAATGATAAATTACAGCCATATACATGGACACTTTTACTGAACAAAACAAGGAGGCACACCCAGAGCAAGCATGTCGGGTAACCACTAAACACACATTTTGGTGCTGTACGTGGGCAGCAACTGCTGTCCAGAGTATTTTAACAGCAGAAACTGCACTGCTTGCTGTAGAAGGGGAAAAAAAAAGGGAACAAAAACCCAAACAAACACCACCACAACACCAAAAATCCTGAATACATTCCTCCTCATAGTCAAAGCCAGAACACAAGAAACAAACAATTATTTCCACACAAGAAGCTAAATAAGCCCAAAAACACACACAGAGAGAAAGAAACAAGCCTCCAAAAGTGGATTTGCAAAACAGTTCAAGGCCTCAACCACACAGAAGTCAATAGCAAAAACTAAAGCTGAGCCAACTGCAGGGCTGATGCACACAGCAGGGCCCATAGCAGCACCCTGCCCTCTGCCCCCTTCCCCACCCCAGCACTAGCTGCTTCAAAACCAACCCAAAACTCCCCTACTCAGCATCCCAACAGCAGTGAGTGTGATAAATGCTGGCTCCATTTCTGCCCCAAGCTAGTGACCCCCATCATAGCCTGCAGCAGTGTCTGCACACAGGCAGCACAACAATGCAAGGCCTACAGCAGCAGATGCCCTCAATACTGCACATCCTTCAGTCTGTGCCCCCTTTTCAGTTTGCCTGAAGTTACCCCTTCTGGGTTGAATTGAGCACAAAGCCCCACAAAGTGAATGCTGGTCCACCCACCTGCCTGGAGATACTCCTCCAGAAGAGGCACAGCACCCCTATCATTCCAAGGGGAAGCATTCAGCACACCCAGCCAAGGTTCCCCAGCTGGGATAGTGCTGGACCCAAAATCCTTAAAGGCTGCAGGAAAACAAATCTTCAGCAGGAGCAGAGACAAGCTCTTACCCCACCATGCTTCCTCCAGATCACAGAAGCATGGCTCAGACACACTCACTCTTCACCACAGACAAGTAAAAGCACTTTAAGGAGGACTTTTTCCCCTCCCTTCACTTTGTTTTAAAGGGCTGAAGAATTTCCTTCATGAATGCTCCCGACTGTGGCTCATGCTGAGTTATTTTTAAAAGCACAGAACTAGATTTCCAAGACTGTCAATGAGGAAATGCAAAGCTTTTATTAAGCAATAATAGCCCAGACAATGGTCACAATTTCCCAAGGGCCTGAACACCACAGCTGACAATAAGCTTTATTCCTCTACAAAACCCCCTTCACTGGCTCAGAGGGTTTGCTTTGTATGATCCAGGCTCAAATTAGGGAGTTAAAATAAAAAGCTCTATGGTCGTTTTCAGTGTGATTTTCTCCACCAACACACATCTGATCAGAGATACAAAAATCACTGGAAAAAGATATTTGCACTGTCTCGTTCCCTCCTTTGATAGTGAAGTAAGACCTCACCAAGCCTGTTACAAGGACATCAACCTACCTATCTGGACCTTCCCTTTGTGGATGGATTACACTGACAAACTGCCCAGTCTTTCCAGGGTCAGGAGAAAGAAACAAAGCCCTTCAACTTTCTCCACTGACATTTGATCCATCACACAATGATTCACACTAAAATGGCCAGACACATGCCTCAGAGCTCAGACCTGCTACTACATGGTATAATCAGATTCAGTGACCACATCAGTTCTTCCTTCCTCTGAGAAGGAGGAAGTTGCAACTACAGTGAGCTTGTGCACCCTCCAAAAATACCCAATACCCGAAGTCTGGCCTTGACTAAGCCACTTCTCATTCAAGATGGCATCATGGTTGGCCACAACCAATAACTCACACCTAAACTACCTGGTCTGGCTCTCCCTACACCTGCAAAAGCAGCATGCAGTTCTGGGGCATGTGAAACTTGGCTGGTTCAAGATGTCTACTTCGGACAAGATGAGCTGTGCTACAGAAAGGGGTGTTTTTCTGGGCTAACTATAAAGCAGATCTCAGAGAAAAAAAACCAAGGAAACTTTGCAGACAGCTAGATCTGCACAGAAGAGTCCCAGCCTAAATGTTTCCAACTCTCTCACCTTAAACAATAAAGAGGCAAACATTATACATTCCTTAGTTATTCAAACTGACACCAGAGCATTTCTATCTTCCCACCATCTTTCTTCCTTGTCCCAGCAAAAGCATGGCATGGCTACACAGCAACCTGAGGTTACAACTAACCTCGCAAACAAGAAGCAAGCCTAGATTCAATCTGATCACTTCCCAAACTGGTCTACCACACAGCCAGGAGACCACAGAACCTCTTTTTTCCCAGCTTACCACAACTTCAGGGGGTTGTGAAAACATTTCCTAATCTTCTGTACCATCTGTCAGTCAGTCTATAATCAAGAGAGTTTGTGCCCAAAGCAGAAAAATACTTCAACGCCCTTTACAAATAGCTGCAGCACTCCTGCTGTTGGTGCATGCTCACCAACAGCCACCACAAGCCGCACATGCAACACGCATGTCTGCTACATCTTCTTCCCCCTTCCACCACCCAAAGATGTTCAGAGACTGAGAAATGGTTCAAGTTTCCTACAACTTCCTAAGGGAGAGAAAAAAAAAGGTGTTTAGAGGTTTTAATTCAAAAGATGCTTCATCCCCTTCCCTTTTTCACCCCTGCCTGTAAAATTAAATATAAGGCAATAGCCTTCTCATCCTTTGTTGTTTTTACTGTAAACTTCAAGGCCTTTTGACCCAATGCAATCCCTCAACTTGGCTTAAAATGCTACTGAAAAATTATTAATAAGTAGCTTGTCTGTAAAATGCTGTCCATGTTATATATGCAAGCCACTGCATACTCTGTCCACAAAAGAATGTAGAAATTCAGGATATATTCAGAAAATGGATGTACTCAGAAACTGAAGATGCCAAAACACAGCCAGATACTGCCATTTAGAGATTTCCCAGAAGCACGTTTTGTGCAGCAACACCTGTAGATCAAAACATTTTATTTTCCACCCTAATAATCAATAGATTTACCAGATTAACTGAAGATCTGACTGATCATGACAGGCAAAGCTGCTGAACTTCAAGCAGCTGCCTGAAATGCACACCCAAAGAGCTTACTTGTGACACCAAACAATAACCATAGCCCCTTCAGCGCTCACTTCCAAGTAGTAAAACACTCTGGGATGAGGAAAGAGCCCATCACAGCAAGAGGAGTGGCCACAGGTGACAAACATGCATGCCAGCAGCTGCTCCCTGGCAGGTGACCCATTGTCTCCATCTAATAAACTGAGGATCAGAGGCAGACCGCAGTCAGTGCTTCATCTTCGATCAGCAAGAACCAAAGAGACTGGAATGGCATGAGGAAGACAGACATCAGAACTTTAAAAAGACAGCCCTGACAGTAAGCATAGCTTCAATTAACAAGCTGTATTTGCAAGGCCAGACTCCAAAACTGCTCCACAGCATCCAGTCATCAAATTGCTGCTTAAAGCCATACCATGATAAGGAAGTGGGTATCATCTGGCTGAACATATCATCTGGTATGAATCTGGCTGTATAATACTGGCCAGATGCTAAAACAACCAGTCAATAAGTTGTTCGTATATACTACACCATTTGGGGCCCTGCCACAGAAAACAGTCAAACACCATCACTAACACCTGTGAAAATGGTTTGAGAGGTTCCCTGCAGTCCCAAATCCATTTGCAAAATGATACCTCATTTTTGGTTCACAAGAAGGTAGATCACACCCTACCTCAGTGCTGAAAAGCCTTTTCATTCCTATCTTTACAAATCATGTTATGTAACAGGTAATTCACTCCTACAAATGTAGGAGCAAAAATGCCCTTCAGCATTAATAACAATTCTAAATTACTATAATCTTAATAGAAATAAGATCATGGAGATTTTATTATACAACTCTGCAAATTACTTAAATCAAGCAAAAAAAGTATAAGGTTAAATTAAGACACTTTTTTCCTGCTCTACCCTTCATGCCTGCCTGTGAGAGTCCACAAAACAAAACTCAAATATAGTTGTTGACTTTCAGATCCTGCATAACAGCTATTTTTTGACCCACAGAATATCCAAGCATGTACCTCAAAAAGTATGTGCCAAGGATAAGTTATTCCAGGCACTTTAGGAGACACTGCTCTCAAGAAAGTGGTGACAGATACCATCTTTGGAAAGATTCAGGACTGTAAAGTACTGAATCTTCATGGTATCAGTGAACTCTACAGTAATATGATAAACATTTTGGCATATAATGAATTTGCTGCATTACATTTGCTGTCTGGGCTACCAAAGATCAGCTAGGAACTGATCAATTGTAGGAATAAAACTCCCTCAGCTCAAAACTATGATGGAGATCTTGCTGCTTGCATCAGAACTGCAGCAAAAAGCTGGGAGGGTGAAGAATAAAAAAAGTGTATTTAAAAAACACTGTAACAACTCATTAACCCACCATTTACATCAGCTTCCACATATTCACAGTATCAGCAGTGAGATCCCTACAGTCACTCAAGCTGGACTGGGCCTGAAGCTGTATCTTTACTGCTTGAATCCCAAGACTGATTTATGCCAGCAACAAACTTCTCAAAGATAACCTCAAGAAAGTCACAAGCATCCCAGGAGCTGGAAGGACAGGCTGCACAGTAGCTCTGAAACACAAAGGATGTTGTGTGCTTTAGGCCCAGTTCCACCATCAGCTCATTCAGATGACTCACACGATTTCAAACATCTCTTTGCATCTCCATTTCTTTACCTGCTTGGAGGCATCAGTACTTTGGCATTTTGCAGTCTCACCTGAAAAAAAAAAAACAACAAAAAACACCACCACACCAAAACTAAAACCCTACACATGGTGTTGTCTGTATCTCCTCAAACGAAGAAAGGAGATGCTGTGGTCTTTCTGTGGACACCCTTACCTTTGCAGTGGCTAAAGGCATCCACAGAACACATCAAACCAACAGATACCAGTGTCTGCTGATCCATGCAGAAACCTCAGCCAGCCAAATTGTCTCACTTTTTTGGCTCTCATTTTCAAGAGATTAAATAAAATTATCCCAGGGGTTTGGCAATGGACCAGAACACAGGCGATCACTTCAAGACATCTGTAATAGCACACAATTAACAACAACTCCTCTCAATTTTGCCTTATGACCTCACTCATTAGGAAGAGTTTTATCGCCCTCCAATAACATCTTCACAAACACTCCCCCCTGCATCTCTGCCAACTCTCTCCTTCCTGCCATTATAAGCCTGAGGCTTCTCTTTCCTTCCCATGAGATGGAGTCAAGGTAAGATCTTAATTTTCTCTACCATCTGCAATGAAAATGCCTATACACACATGCCAGACAAGATGGAATTACACCATTAATTTCAGCTTAGTCAGCTCACACACTACAGACTAAGTCAATACTTGACAGATATTTAACAAGGACTACAATTTATGTAAATTCAGTGCATTGTGCCCACAGGAACGGATTATAGCAAAGGATGAGAGAGCAGGACATGATGCTTGGGATTTGGGGAACAAACACTAGATAACCACAAACCTCTTTTGGTTGGAGACCTCCTGTTGTCAAGAAAAATGGGTTTGGGGGAATAGGATCTCGAGATCAGTCCTCCAAACCAGGCCTGCTTCACAAGAAACGACCAGTCTTCCTGCAAACAGCGCTATGTGTGAGTGAGAACATCTCATCTTTCAGAGAGGCAGGGTTGCTAAGGCAATCACACAAAAGGCTCCTTGTCTGCACCACTCCAGTTTCTCAGCACATCCCCATCAGTATATGAGCTATAGGGCAGCTCAGACCATACAGGAAGCTAAATACGGTCTCCATCACAAAACTATGCATCCCTGCAGCAGTTCTTAAGAGCAGTTAATGTTTGCTGGTATCTTCACAGCTGCTCCACAGCTGGCAGAGAACAGGGAAATTCTGAGGAAAAGGATTTATGTGAAAATAATGCCAAAGAGGAGGAAGTCACAGGCAGAAAGCAGAGTGAGAAATAAAATAATAATAGACAGAACAGATGAAGCTCAGCTTCACTATAGATTTCAACCAGCCCACTACTGTTACTCTTAGACTTCAAGAGAAACCACAAAAAAAAAAAAAAGAAGAAACCATCAACTGCAGGACAGTCTCTCAGCCTCCCACCCCTTTCTGTGATTTTTCACAGTTTCTGAAATGCAGTTATTTAAAACAAGCACATCCCAGCAGATATTGATGCTGTGAGTCAGCAACATCTCTTCACAATGCGATCTCCCCTCAAAGTGACTGCCCAAGCAACATCTCCAGGCCAAGCACAGCATCAGCACAAATCACCGAGTTTCCTGCCAGCACTGTTTAGAAAAGTTGCTGAAACCACCCGGCATGCCAAGTTGGTTAATGACACCACAAAGAAATGGGTTCACCCCAGATTGTGTCAGATTTTAGTATGAAGCTACTCCAAGTTAGAAAACTGAATTTTTACCTTTATGATATAAGAAGCTAGAGAAGATAGAAGCAACCATGTCTGGGCTGTACCACCAGCAGCATGACCAGCAGTTCAAGAGAGAGGATTCTCCCCTTCTACACCACACTGGCGAGACCCCTCTGCAGTCCTGCATCCAGCTCTGTGGCCCCAGCACAAGAAGGATGTGAAGCTGTTGGAGCAAGTCCAGAGGAGGCCATAAAGATGCTCCAAGGGCCAAAGAACCCTTGCTATGGAAACAGACTGAGAGAGCTGAGTTTGTCCAACCTGGAGAAGGCTCCAGAGAGACCTTAGAGCATCTTCCAGTGCCTAAAGGGCAAGAAAGCTGGAGAGGCGCTTTGGACAACAATCTGTAGGGATAGGGCATGGGGCAATGGCTTTAAAATGACAGAGGAGATATTTAAATTAGATCTTAGGGAGAAGTTGGTCCCTATGAGGGTGATGAGGCCCTGGCACAGGTTGCCCAGAGAAGCTGTGACTGCCCCATCCCTGGCAGTGTTCAAGGCCAGGTTGGACAGGGCTTGGAGCAACCTGCTCTAGCAGAATGTGTCCCCGCCTGTGATAGGAGGGTTGGAACTGGATGAGCTTTAAAGGTCTCTTTCAACCCAAACCATTCTATGATTCCATGAGTTCCTTTTAACTGCCACTTTAATTTTTCATGATAGCATCTTCTTCTCTCCATCATCACAGGCAGATACTAAAGCTTCTGGATCTCTCTAACCCTGTTGCATGTGCTGGTTCATCCTGATAGTTGGCAAAATTCTTTGTTTACACAAGATCTGGGAAATGGTGTCAAAATGGAAGATTAAGGAGTATGTCAGTGAAAAATCCTATTAAACAGAACATTAGGGGTGTGGGAGGGGAAGTATCGACACAATCTCCCTCTTACACAACCAAACACAGCCCTCTTCTGCCAGTAGATATGAAGCATTACACAGGTCAGAGCTATTACTGGCAGAGAAAGCTGCTCATAAAAAAAACAAAGCTACATGCGTGAAAATGTTCCTCATTTTGTACGTAAC
Organism: Melopsittacus undulatus; assembly: GCF_012275295.1. Lineage (NCBI taxonomy): Eukaryota > Metazoa > Chordata > Aves > Psittaciformes > Psittaculidae > Melopsittacus > Melopsittacus undulatus. The sequence goes on along the minus strand of NC_047529.1, from coordinate 14,759,581 downwards.
TGGGAAAAGGAGTATCCAAACACCAAGTAAACAGTCCACACCAGCTGCAGAGCATGGAGCCTCCCACCCAGCAGTGTCCCTGGGACCTTCCAAGGAGCTAATCCTGTTGGCAAAAGGAAGATGCCTGCAAATATACCGGATACAAATTCAGAAAAAAGAAAAAAAAAACCCAACCCTGCTTTGCAATGCTGTGGCTCACCAAAGGAGCAGGTTTGGTTTTTAACTCAGTCATGGAGTAAAACTTAAAACTAAAGATACATAAAAGTTTATAGCAACATTTCTTCTCACCCCAGACAAACTGTAGCTGCAGAAGCTGAAGGAAATGACACTGCCAGCAGTGAACACATACATACCCTGCATCTGAAAGCACAAAGAACAAAGCTCTGCTGAATCTGAGAATTAGTAAGCCTGACAGGTTTAACTTTGGTTTATCCCCTGGCAAATTAGCTACTGTTTAAACATGGAGCTTGGGCATTACATCATCTGTTTGCAGGGGACGTTTTCAGGTTTTTTTTTCCAAGTTAAAAACCATTCTTGTGTTCACAGCTTGAGGAACATCGTTCATTCCCCAGACTCGACAAAATGAAAGGGTGGATCAAACTTTTTGCAGGAGCCCTGCAAGCAGGGAAGCAAACATCTAAACTGCTTTGCAAGTTCAAACAGTAGATGATATTATCTGGAATGCAGCAGGAAATACAGAGTGCCCCTCAGGTTTGTCTGTTCAGATTCAGGGATGAAAAGCCAGCTTTCGTCAAGTTACAATGTGCAAAACCCAGCCTGATTAGTGGCTGAAATCATACATGCTTCTGCTCACCCACCTCCAGTACAGCGTGGATTTAAGACAACATGTGATTGGGTCCCATTCCGTTCTTCCACTCATTTCTGTTATCTGTGCAGGTAACTCCAGCATTTCAGTCCTTCTCAATACCACGCTGCCTTAGAAGACTAGACTGAGAGGCAGGGAAGGATCAGCTGCGCACTGAGCTACCAGAGATACTTTCAGTGCCTGGTCTCTTGATTCATGTTGGACAATCATTTGTTGGACACTCATTTGAGACTTCCTTTCCCTGCAGACACACAAATCTCCTCAATGCAATTTTGTTTCTAAAAGCTTAGCAGAACCCTAATATTGCTGCACCTGCTTTCGGACACTTGTTTCGGAGGTTTCTGTGGTGCCTTTGAAGGACCAGGCTCCCACAGTCTCTTGAAGCACAGCTTTAGAAAGCACACAGTGCACTGGGCTCCCACATGGAAACTCATACTTGAACACAGAGTTGATCTGAGAGATTTCACACAATCTGTTTCTCTGACCCTTCAATCTCAAGATTTTAGAGAGGAAAGAGGAAGAAAGAAGATATTTTCAAAAGGGTAAAAAGAAGAACCATTGGTCTCACCCCTAAGCAGTTCTCACACAGACACACAGTTTGTGTGGAATAAGAGCCTCTCAGATGTTTGACATTTCCCTACATACTGAACCCACAGTGGGCTGTGACCACAATCCAAGGACATGAAGAAACAAGATTTCACACCACTTTTGCTAAAACTCTGTAAAATTAAACAAAAATTAAAATAAAACCCTATATTTTTTCCTTAACCAGGTAAGGTTCCACGAACTAATCACATTACAACCTCTGAAGCTAACACTAAAACAAAAAAACCCAAACAAAAACAAAATTCAAACAAAACCCAACAATAAGTCACAGCCCTTTTACCACTATGCCTCTAAATATTCAAAACCACAGTGAGAATTTTCTCCTTAGATTAAAAAGCAAAAGAATACAGAATTATTTTGAAATAACCAAGGACAAGCAATTCTCACTCAAAAATAAAGGAAAAAAAGGCATAAACCAAGAACCCAAACAAAAAACGCAACCTCCCCACCCCAAAGTCTCAGAGAACTACATTTGTTGAAGGCCTGTCCAAGACAGCTTAACCTTTAAAAAAGCCAGAAGTGTATCACACACAGAATAGGCTTTGCTGTCAGAATGTAATTAAAACAACCCCAAACCAACTCAGTTCTGCTCTGTATCAAGATAGCCAGGAGCTGATCTGGGAGAAAGGCAAGCAAACAAATTTTCTCCGGGATATTCCAAAAGGTCACTGCAAACAATTACTAAATACAATACTGAAAGCGACATAAGCCAATTATTTGTTTCAATTTAAAAATAATTCCAAGGATTGCATAACCAGTTGAATAATTATATGAATACCAAGGAACCATTAAAACTACATTTCAAAGCAAGTAGGATACACAACAGTGTTTCCTCTTCCTCTCTCTCCACTTTTGTGTAACACAGTTCCCAAAACAGATCTCATCTGCAGTTAAACTTGGGCCAGAATGAAGACATTCCTTCCCATGTATGGGAAATAAGGGAGACAAATTCACTTCTCCTAACAAAAGTCATAGCAAAAAGGCCTCAGAGTAGAGGCAGGCAATAAAAAGAAGTGCCAAAGTCTGAAAAGATCTGTACCGACACGACATCTTTCCTGTTGTCTCCCTACCAAACAGCCTTCAAAATGGGGCATTTTCTTCTTTCAGTGAAACTCCAGCCCCCATTAGCAGAATTGCATGTGTCAGCACAATCCTCAGCTTCACCCAGCAGCACGCAGGGGCTGAAAAATGACCATGCTACTTCAGTGACTTTCAAAGTCATACACAACTATTCTTGTCCCTTCAGCATGTTCATTTATAACAAGTCCTCCCTCTTCATTAAATCACTCTCATCAGTCCTAGCAGACTCCAGATTTGCAGTAAAGATAGGAACAGCACTGAGGCATACCTCTGACACAGCACAGCACCTGTGGCACTGTCCCATGACCTGCTCCACATCTGCCCAAACCTTGCAAAGCTCAGAAACTCCTGCTCCTGTGAGGGGATGAGATACATGTATGCAATTCCTTCCCCAAGTAGCAGGTACCCATCCAAACCATCCCCTACAGCAGCTAGAAATAGAAACAGGGTACCTCCTACAAAGCATTTATCCCTTGTAGCCTTGGGACAGCAAAATTCAGAGTATCAGAGCTGGGTAAAAATTTCAGAATTCAGAAAGTCTCCTCCTCATGCACCGTCAGTGTTCCTATCTCATATCTTGGAGAGCCAGGTTGGACTCAAGACAGGAATATCCTAATGCAGTAACATTAATCATAGAATGGTTTGGGTTGGAATGGACCTTAAAGCTCATCCAGTTCCAATCCCCCTGTCACAGGCAGGGACACCTTCCACTAGACCAGGCTGCTCAAAGCCTGGCATTGAACAGTGCCAGGGATGAGGCAGCCACAGCTTCTCTGAGCAATCTGTGTCAGTGCCTCACCACCTTCACAGGGAAGAGTTTCTTCCCGTTATCTAATCTAGATCTACCCTAAGACAGTAAACTAACAGTAAGAAAAGGGGAGAAGGGATACCTAGCAACTCCCCCGCCATCCTATTAAGAGGATCCCCACTTCCCCCAAAATCCACATGCAGTTTGCTGTTCGATTATCAAACTGAATCACTTCATTGAGGCACCATACAAATGACAGGGACAGCAGAGCTGAGACAGGGAAAGGGACCAAGGCCATCCCTCCCAGCAACATGCTATGAAATCAGTTCAATCACGTCACAAACCTCAAAGGTCAGTATCACAACCAGTATGGCATTACTTCCCCACATCCAGAAGCTCTGTGATACACTCATATACTAGGGAAACACCTCTTTTTCCTAAAGATTTATAAAGCACAGAAGTAGGAAAAATGACAAAAGAGCTTGGGTATAATCCCCTCTCTCCTCAAAAGGCTCCACATAAACATATAAATAGTCCATACACAGTATGAGTTAACACAGAGCTCCCTCACTACGCAAACAGCTTTGGTAAACAGGCTAAGAATAGGTACAGGGACAGCAAAGCATCCAAACTAGACACCCCTGCAAAGCAGCACAAAGCTCACAAGGAACATTAGCAATACTTTTTTTGCTTTAATCAGTTTTAAGAAGAAAAAAATACACTTTGGTTCTTTTTATAATACCTACTCTATTACATTTGTCAAACAGCTGCCACTTTCTGTCCCCGATATAGCTGCTTTCAGTGGTAACCAAAATGCTCGCCATGCCTGCGCGTGTATTATAGATCAGAGATGAATATTAAAACAGACTCTAGATCTGTCTAGAGATTACATGTCACCCCTTCCAAGTCAGTGTAATTCTACAGAGATGCAAGTCACAGCAAAGCCTGGGTCATACTTGTATAAACTACTCCAGAAGATGCTCTCAGCCTTGCTGCCTGAGAAACCGCCTGAAATGCAACCTCAGTAAGATAGACATTCAACTCATGCAAAAATATCTTTCCTGACATCTCCTTCAACAAGGAAGAAATAATTCTGTTGCTTGGTCTTTCTAATCAAAATCCCGTTGTCCTGGAAATATAAAAGCAGTTTCCAGAGAGACTGCAGGTCTGATTCGATGGGAGAGTTTGCTTCTGCACAAAAGCCTTGAGATACCTGCCAGCTCCATCTCAATCATTACCCCTAACTACACTCTTGGGACACTTGCAAAAGGCTTGGCACTATTCATCACTGCCACAAAATAAAAACAAAGTCAGAATACCCTGGAGGCAAACATGAGAAACCAACTGCAAGATTTGTTTGAATATTCTTATTATGTTCATTAAATCTTACTTTTTGCTAAGAATTCCAAGATTAACACCAACAGTAACACTTTGCAGATGGTACCGATTCACAGCTTTCTCATGAAGAAAAGTATCTTCAAACCTGCTTAATAGGTACAAGGTGTAAAGACACTTACAGGGTAAAACAGAGACCAACAGCAAAACACCAAAGTACTTCTGGATTCATCAAATTCCACCTGCTTTGCAAGAAAGCAACTGTGTCAGAATCTACTCCATGTTTTGCTTTTAGTGATCAATGAAGTAACAACCACACAAAACATGTTAAAGATCATGACAAGGTCAGCTCTTGCCTTCCTCCAGGTCCTTGGTTTTGTTTCCTGACACACAGTTGAGAACTCACAAGGAAAGGCTCAACAACAGCTAATTGTCAGACGCCACAGTAATTAGTGGCAATTTTCCAATGCATCCATCTCTGGCTGGATTTCAGATAGCTGGCTCCTCCTCAATCCCCACATTAAAACGAAGGTACACAAGGTAGGCAGCACATTCATTTACAAGTACCAAGGTCTTCCCAGGAGAGATGCCTAAGAAAAGAAATATCTTATGTAACCAAGGCATGGGTTGAGTTTTTGCCTTCCCATTTGCTACAGAATTATCTTTATTAATTAGCAGAGAGAGATGTTACCTGTTCCCTTACATACACTGTTAGATGTATGATGCGTTTCTGGTAGTCAATGGGCTCCCGTATCACGTTATCTCTGGCCAGCAAATTACCTCTAATGAGGAAGGTAAGATCACACTGTCCTGTCTTCTCCTGGTTACACATCACAGCTTTGAAGTTACTACTCTGCTTATACCAAGGGTTTCCACCCTATTTTACTTGCAGACCCTTACAACTTTTCCTGCATACAGAAAGGCTTCCAGTAACAAATTCAGGACTGCTTTGCTTAGACTTTCTAGATCCTTAGAAAGAGACTCACACCACTGCTCTATATAGTTAGGCTCTGCTCTCAACTCTGATGCTCCCCACTTGTTTGGCAGCTCTTCTTGTCACAAGCTCAAATGCTTCCATGCCAACCTTTTCCAGGCATCATCTGCATGTCAGCAGTACTCCATAGCCTATACTCCACTAAACACCAACACAATCCAGAACACATCACTTCTCACTAAGTGCCCACATGGAGCAGACCTGCAATATAATTACTTCCTCCTGCCCATAATAGAAACACTAAGACGTGTACAAATTTCATCCCAATGTGTTCCTGCATTACATATGATGCGGAGGCATTTAATCAAGGGAGGATGAAAGATAGAGAAGTCTTTCCAACATTCACTGATGTGCTTAATTCCATCACATTCAAATTTGGCCCAAGAAGGTGGAGTACATACAGGATAGGAAAAAGAAAAGCTTATCCTCACATTGATAATTGAGACGTGTTGACAGGACAACATAACAGAGGGTGTTCATGGTTTTAATTGTACTGCCTTTATATAAGCAGAGGACCCAATTCCCACAGTAAGCTGCCAAATTTGAATTAATCATCTATTTGGCTGGACTTAGATAGTACTTAGCCTGCTGAGAAGTGTCCCTTAAGTAAGACAACACATGCACAGGACAACAAATTTCCTGCTCCATGGCATTCTGACTTTCAAATAAATGTAATTCACTTCCAGGTGAATTCATAAATGACCAATATACTGGCATAGATTTGAGATGACCACATAGCTCCACAATCCTTTCATGTTACACAGAAGGGCTAGCACAAAACACTAAGAAAGCTCATACTACAATCAAATGTCAGATATACACTTCAGCACAGCAACATTCATACCAAAACACAACAGGAACAGAAACAAACCTCAGGCTGTCTGCACTGCCACTATCCCCAAGTAGACAGTCAGATAAGATGATACCTGCAAATAATTTTAAATCATAAAAGAAAGCTTTTATTGAAACAAGACAGATAAAAGGCTAACCAGCTGGAAACTGTATATAAAGTAAGTAAAAACGTTACTTGTGCAGTGGAAAATGTTATTAGCATTTTGCATTACAGAAACTTGAGGGAATTTCTTAATGTTCATGGGTTAATCCCATGTTCTGATGCTACTCTCAGGCACTCATTTGTCCTAGAAAAGTGACAATTTTTTTTAAATGTACCAAAATTCATGGGTAGGGTATAGGCAAAGAAAATACACACCCCCAATGCCATGCAACAAGATTCCAAGCATTTAAGAAATTGACTGTAAGAGCAGAACTTCTGAGGGACATCAAAATGCATGCCTTATTAAAAAAACCCTTCTTTACATCCATTACTGACTACAGATGGTTTGGAGTTTCAGGGTTCCCTCCCACTTAACAAACACAGAGGATTGATATTCTGGATGAGTCTCCATTTTCTCTACTCCACTTAATTTAAATCAATGAAAGACAGGTCACTTTGTAGTGTTATTGGTTATGTCAACATAGTCCTGAGAAACCAATGTCCACTCACCAGGTTAGCAGGGACAAATGCCAGCAGAGGGAGCACAACAAACCTAAGCATTTCTGATATGAAATGCTTCAGTATCTTAAAACTTCTTTAGCAAACACTAAACAAAAAAAAATAAAGCTACTGGAACTTGCCATTAAATTGCTATAGTCTTGATGGGAATGTCCAGCAAGTCAATACAGAAGCTACAAAATATCCTTTCAAATCCATTTGTGATAGTCAGTCCTCTAAACTGCTCTTGCTGGTAACAGACATCAATTAACTAATAGCAATGATTTCACAAAAAAAGGGACTTCAATTTGCACTTCAAAACTGGCCCTGCAGCTGCTGCATAGCAAGATCAATGTACCTGGTGGGCCGGTGCTCAAGGCTTCCTACGCCCAGGCAATCCAGGGATTGATTAGCTGTGAGCCACAGAGCTGTATACACTTCGGTTTTTATCCTCCCTAAAAAAAGAAAAACCAAACCAAAATGGCTTTGCACCTCTTCTCAGGCAACATCCACCACCATCATTTGCATCTGACAAACTGCCTCTACACTGCAGGAGCCAAACTTAATAACGATAGTACTCAGTAAACAGCATTTCCAAGTATTCTCCAAGAAGAAAACTACAGGTTTTTTGCTTTTAGACACATTTGGAGGATGTGTCTAAATTGCAGCCACAGAACTGCAAGCATATCATGCTAACTTTAGTCCAACAGCACAGCCTATGTAGCACAGGTTACAGGAGACAGCTGCAAGTCCCAGCTGTGTCCTCCAAATCCCATGGGAATGCTTCCTCTACTGCCCAGCCACATGCTAGCAGAGATATGCCTACCTTTACTGAAATAGCACTTATCTAACTATGCCTTGACTTTTTTCACAAGGAACCAAACAAAAAACTCATACACTGTTTGTTGGGTGGTTAAGCCTTAGGAATAGCAGTCTGGGCTAAGATTCATTCACTACAGTAGCAGCAAAAAGTCCACCTCGAGTTAAAACCCCAGAGTTAGAAACTGCTTCAAAATATTCAGTCTATTCCTGCCCTAAAAAAGGAGGTTTTAACACAGATCACAGGTAGAGACAGTAGCACTGTGAAAACCTATGGGCTGATGAGGCATCTGGAGCCAGTGATCAGGAGGTCCCTTCCCATTCTGTGTTTTTATGAGGTTTGCAAAGCAGAAAAATTGCCTCTGGACTAGGATCTAATTCACATTCAACTGCTATGATCTTGGCTTCAAACAGGTAGTATGTATGGTGAGCTGCATGTCCCACCCCAGTGAAATAATCACTATGGGCAGGGGAGAAATACTCCGGGGAAGACTGGCAAGGCAGCTGGGAGAGGTGATAGGAGTCAGCACGGAATAAAAGTTTAGCAGGAGAGACTGAAAGGAAAAAAATAAATAAATAAAAAGAGAACAAATACACATAGCCAGAAAGACAAATTCTAAAAACCTAAGATGATAGTGTCCTGGCGCTTCAAGACATGATAATCATGGAAAGAAGGTTCAAGCTGGGCTCTGGCTCCACATACACAAGCAAGCTCTGGGAATGCATCAAAATAACATCCACCTCACCACTGAACAGTCCCAGAGATCCATGCTACAAATATTTAAAGGGAAGATTATGATCTTTCCCATCCCACCTGAACAGCACAAAAACTACCCTCCAATTTTGCCGTATATCGCTTGGAAACAGTCTAAGCAAAGGCAATTCAACTATCATGTTTTTCTTGTTCTACACATTTGCTGCTTTTACTCTGACTTGACAACTGCCGAAAGCCATCCTCACATGCAAACAAACATGAGAGCTAACAGTCTCCACTTGAAGAATTAAGAGAATTTCAGAAAACTATTTTGGATTTTCTTTCTGCAAAAAGACATCAAGAAGCTCAAGAACAGCTGAGCTGCCAGAAGAATTCAGCTGCACCACGCTCATATGAAGACAGTCAATTACCCCTGCTCCAGAATCTCTTAACACAGAGCTGAACTAATGCAAACTCCTGTTTCTGAATTTAAAAACTAAAAAGAGGTCTCCCAAAGCCATGAGTGAACAAAGATAAAGCTGCATATAATAACTGGACTCTCAGATGGTACATGAAATTAAAGGATTCAGAGAACACCTCTCTCTCCATCACCACATAATCAGACTGGTTCATTTCTGATGTGTCTTCTGCACCGAAACTAGCTTAACTACTCATTGCTTGATAAAGCCCAACAATGTACAAAACAAACCCCACATTTCAAGAACCCTGCTATCTTGAACACAATATATTTCTCCATGAAAACATAAATATCTTTAAGATAACCACCTGCATGTGACACTCCTTTCAGGAAATAAACTTATTTAATCTTCTTCATACAGATGTTAGACTTGAAGCACAGGAACCCAGACATTATAAAGCCACGCTATCATACTGAGATATCAACACACACAATTTATCAGGCACACACACGAAAAGAGATGAGAAACTACTCACTGAACTGAATGTTCAGATTCTAACACACACAGCAACAGCACAGCACAACTGGAGTGCTTCTCAGCATCTTTCTGAATCCTTAATACCATTTTAACCATTTCCAGCTTCTCTGGGCTCCAAATTGTTTGGTTTGGGACCATTACAACAGGGTGTTAGGCAGCCAGAAGCAACGTATTAGTCCCACAGTGGTAAAACATTTGACTGAGGAAAGACCCCAATGTTTTTAAGCAATAAGAGACCTCCTGTGGGGAAACCAGCTAGAAAAATAAAACAACACGAAACTCAACTTCGGCAAACAATTCACAGGAGCGCAATACAGGCATACCAGGAACGCTGAGTAGACAACAGCCTCGTCGTTTCTATCCTCGCCATCTCGTAAGGCGAAACCCCAGCGAGAGCAACAGGGAGCACGCCCCGATCCGGTGCGAGGGAGCGCGCTGCCGCAGGCTTTGTCAAGTTTCCAAGCCACGGGACAGCCCTGCGAGCCGGCCAAAAGCACGCCGGGGTCAACGCTGCCGGTGACGGCCGAAACCGGACCGGGCACTAGGCCTCAAGCCCCCTCGCCAATACCTGCCTCAGGGCGTGGGACGGGACCGCGCCGGCCACGGGGGACGCGGCGAACCCCTGAAGCGCAAGCGATGCCGCAGGGGGATAGGAGGGGGTTTTGGTCAGTGCGCTCCGGCCCCTCGCAGAGTGAGTTCAGCGAGGCGGGAGGGAGAGCAGGGGCCAGGCAGGGAGACTGGAGCCCATCAGCTGAGCCTGGGCGCCGGGTGCCACCGCAACCCTCCCGCCATGAGGGTCCCCAGCCTTGTGGGGACCCCGCCGCGGTGTCCCTCCCCTATGAGACACCCGAAATGCCTCTCACACTGCGAGGGACCATCGCACTGTGCCCCTAGCCCTGAAGGGCCCCTCACCACCCCTAAGCCTTTCCCTCAGGGACGCACAAGCCGGGCACCCCTCCCGCCTCAGGAGGGCTTCCCCCGGACTGTACCACTCCCGTCACTCACCCGGCCCCACGGACTCCCCCGGGGGTGCGTGTGCGATGTGAGTTACCGCCGCGAGTCGCTCTCCCCACCTTTCCCACACCGCCCCCATACCTCACCGTACGTGGTACTGTCCACCCTACCTCTTGGCGCCCTCACTTCACCCTCCTGGCGGAGCCGCGGTCCCTGCGCCCGCTGCGCCATCCTCCGCGAGTGGCTGGGGGGGGAGCCATAGCCGCTGCCTTATCCTCCCACTCCGTCCGCCCTCCCCTACTCTCCCCCCCCGGTCCGGACACAGTTGGTTTGTTCCGAGAAGCCGGCCGGTCTTCTCTCCTAAACCGCTGGGTCTCTCACGTCTTCGGCCATTTCCGACCAAACCGGCGGAAGTTGCCGAAGTGGTGGCGGAACTTAACGGCCTTATCCGAAAGGTGGGCGGAGAAAGCCGAACAGGCGGCGGAGCGAGCCGAAGGGATGATGGGTGGGGAGCGGACACACGGAGGAGGAGATTCGTAGCTTGGGAACCTGCCGGGGAAAACCGAAGCTCCCCAGCTCTCCTCAGTCTCTAGCACGGAGAGGGACCCAAACCGTCATGGGCTCACACTGTCACCACCGGCCCTCTCCTTGCTCTGAGGAAGGGTAACGAACCGAGGGGGAGCTCCGTCCCTTTAAACAGTGGAGGAGGCGGAGCGGCTGCTCCCTCCCCTCCGAGAGCCCGCCCGCCTGCCACTGCGCAAGCGCGCCGCGCGGAGGCGCTTTTCCCGCCTAAAGGTGACCACGTTGGTTGGTACTCTTCTCCCCTGTCTCGCTGAGGTGCTGCCATAAAGAGCCGCTTCCCCCGGGTAGCCACAGCCAACCCTTTAACCCGCAGGAATGAGGCCTGAGGGCGTGAGGTATGTGCAGAAGAGATTAACGAGGTGTGGTATGCGCACATTCCCATAACCACCTGGTGTGAATTCCTGCAAGAGAGAGTGAACTAGGGGTGCTTCCTGGGCTGGGTCATGAGGAAACCACTAGATCCATACCAGTGAGTCACAGAATTATTTGCGTTGGAAGGGACCTTAAAGCTCATCCAATTCCAATCCCTGCCATGGGCAGTGACACCTTCCACTAGACCAGGTTGCTCCGAGCCCCATCCAGCCTGGCCTTGAACACTGCCAGGGATGGGGCAGCCACACCTTCTCTGGGCACCCTGTGCCAGGGCCTCAGCACCCTCACAGGGAACAACTGCCTAAGAGCTCATCTAAATATCCCCTCTGCCAAATAATTTCCCTTGTGCTATCCCTACAGCCCCTTGTAAAATGACTGAACTCTTGTTATTCTACAACAACAAACAAAAAGTTAACCTGGCTCTAAACTGTATCTAAATAACATTTATCCACATGAATCAATTTTAAAACGTCCATATTGCAATTGTGGAAATTTCTGTGACTATTAAGAAAAAGACACAATCCAAAGCAGGAAGCAGCAACCCAGTCTGGTGACAGCCAAGCAAAACTCCAAGTGGATCTTGGCAATGGCTGAATAATGGCACAAAATACCAGCGCTGCCTCTTTTTGCTTAAGGTTCCTTCCCCTTCTGAGCCCCGCTACACTAAGAAATCAGCTGCATTTCTGTAAAGTTCCCTTGAATTCCTTGAGTGTTACAGCTAACCATGCTTCCCCTTTGCCGCGGCCAGGCTTCATCTCAAAACAGATCCTTTGAAGTTTTCCAGAGATACCCAAGAAAGAAGACACATCCAAATACCTAGACTACCCCCAAACTCCATCCTGGAACAGATGGTGAGCTTATAAACAGAGAAGCATCTGGTAACCACTGGTATGAAAAAGCTGGCAAGCAACAGCTTATTCTGTTCTACTAAGTATTCTGTAGTTTGAACTATATTTAAACAGGAGTGAAAAAGAAATAATAATTTAATTTGTATATAGCATAATCCCAAAACACCTACATACTGTAACTGGAGCATAGCTAGGGCACTACACTCTTGTCTATTAAAAGCACTTCTATTTAACTAAGCATTCAGCACTGTCTAAACGTAAATTAAAAGTGACTGCAAAACAAGCAGTTTGGTGAAGTACAAAAGCATCATTTTTAAGCATGTGCTTTGTTGCATCAGACTGCTGGACTCAAGGCTGAGAGTTCCCAGTGCTTCAGCTCACCCTTGAGTCCATGCGCTTTAAGGGGCCTTGACAATCCGCCAGGTTGCTGACAGTGCTTGAAAAGACAGAAGACCTGGGCAAGGCAGACTCTGCTTACAGAGATCTATGTGCTTAAGCCAGCTGTTCCATTGGTGCCCAGATTCAGTTATCACAATGTAAACTGAGAATAATTCTTCCTACATGACTATAAACAATCTGAAAACCAATCTGCTAGCAATCATAGTCCTCATATAGTAGAGAAGGCTGGTAAGCACGTACACAGGTGGTTAAATAAAACCACCCTCAAAGCCTCAAGCCAGAGTCAGACCTGAGCATGCACACCACCCACGATAACCCCAAATCCACTTCCAGAACTATTTAAATAATCTTTTGGGACACTGCTCTGTGGTTCCTTCTGTGAACTGAGTGAATCATCTGTGTTTGCTAGAAATCCAAAGCGATAGCATGCATAAAACCATCGTTCTGGATTAAAGTCATTTTGGTGAAAGACTGTAAAAGGCTGTCTGCTGGGACTGTGCTAGAGGTCCGCTGGAGATCCCACTGCTGGATTTGGATGTGTGCAGAGAGCTTTGAAAAATTACTAGACAGAGAAAAAAATAATACTAGGAATTGAATGATAAATGAGTCTTAAATTCCAGATATAGAAGGAAGAACAAATACTAACAGCAGGCCCTCTAAGTCTGGGATGTAATAGCTGACAGAATTCTTTACAAAATAGGCACTGAACAAACGAGAGGTGATTTGTCTGTAGACTTTCTGCAAATAGTGAGTATGTTGTAATAAAAGCTGCTTGTGATCACTCAATTCAAGCCTATTTTTCACAAATTGGCTCAGTTTTAGCAAAATAAAAGCAGTTCTTTTAAGGTTTTCAATTTCAAAAACAAAAATCGAGGTAATTAAGGGAATGAGTTTGATAAGTTGATGGGGTTGAATGGCTGAAAGGCTCCAACAAGAAGACCTTAAAACCAAAGGGGAAAAACTATCTGCCATTTGCATCATGAATCGAGGAGGCAAATAAAACAGCACACGTAAGGAAGCTGGAGATTGGAGATAGTCACAGTCAAGACCCCAGATTGAATACAGATGCTGCCTTTGGAGCTGAGTAACAAGGAGAATGTAGAATGTAGGGGCAAAGGCACTGTGGGCTACAAGAAAGTCCCCCTGCAATTGCCCAGCCAGGGAGAAATCAATCCCACTGCTCAGTGCCCTCTGTTCAGGCTGCTGAAACATAAAGTCCCCTAGCAAGTACTTCTAAGAAGTTTACACAATCCCTCAACTAAAATACAGAAATCTTCACAATAAAAGCCTTGAAATGCTGGAATGAACATCCTCGTCCCACAGCCCGTGTTTGAAAGTGCCTATGTGCATGTGTGATTTTCTTCTGTAACCGCACGGCATCCCATTGTTATAGCCTACTTCAACCAACATCTTTCCCAAATCATGGAGACCTCTAAAACATAATACCTCTGCTGAAGGAAGGAGGGCTAGAGACAGCAGTGTTCAGGGAAGCCATTGCAATCAGCTCCAGATAAGACTTGAGAACAGAGTCTGAATCAAAACATAAAAGGCACAGAAATACTCAGTGTAAAGTGCACCCTGAGATCAAAGATTCATTGTGCTAAAATAGCTTGGCACTCATCTTTGATAAAATAACTAGGTTCTTTTGACAAAAAGGCAGTTGGTCTTCTTTATTGTGATTTTAGCAAAGCGACAAGGAAGCTGGGACTTTCAGTAAAGGGGAGAAATGGGGATCGATAAAGTGAATGGTGAGATCTATAATAATCATGGGTGTCCATTAAGTGCTGCAGGTTTTTTTGAAAAGCAGCACTACAAAGTTAAATAATAACTAATAGTTGACATAGTTTTGAGCACAATCTATTTCAAGGCCTAACTTTACTATAATGTACCCAAAATGCTTTGACTTTTAAAAAATACGTATCTAAGTAGTACAGGCCTGCTGCCAAAATCGACCACTAAAATAGGGAAACAGTTGCCAGCTGCTTTTTTTTCCCAGTGCAGAAAGGATACTTCCTTCCTTCTGTAGGTCACTCAATTCAGTTATTAGTGCATTAGACACAGAGAAACCAACTTCAAGCTGAATCATCATGAAAATATTTCTCAGAATTACAACCTTTTACGTTTTTTCTCATACCTGCAGGATTCTTAAGTGTATTTGCAAAAGCACAGGAACGGAAACCCTGAGTCTGATCCCTTAATACTGAAGTCAACCACATTGCGTAATCTCATTAATACATTTATCAACCTCCATCTTCACAGTAATTGGGTTTTTAGCCCCAGTTGCACAATTCCCATTAGGAGGCTATTCAAGAACCTCCCTTAGTTTGAAGCCATTTTGCTCATTTCCAGCCTAAACTTACTCAGAGCCATTTGTTCATGTGCCAGAATTGTCATTTAACTTAAATAACTCTTCCCCCTCTGTGGTATTTATGCTAGTGTATTTATAGAGAAGGAATATAATTTTTCTCTGCCTTTTTCTGTCACTGGCTTCCCATCCAGGCTCCTTTTCTGTGAACCAGCTCCACTGTTCTCCAGATCATTTCCAGCGGACACCCTCCCCTGCACCTTTTACAGTTGAAATCAATCTTTCTCCTACATGAACAAGGAATACATAGTACATTTTAAACAATGCCTCACTAAAACCTGTTGTGGTAGCATTCACATTTCCTTGTCACTAGTGGAAATAACTTGGTTGACTAATGTGGTTCTATTACATACCTTTATCACCAGGACATGAGAATTATCCTATGATTGATTAATATATTCCAATTCCAAGAAATAAGCCTCAACTTTCTCTCAGACCTTGCATTAAAAAAGAACTTGCATTTGCCTACAGGCACATAGTCCTAAAGTAATTCATTTTTCTGATGTGATGTCCTATTTTTTCTCTTTTGGGGACACCTCCAAATCCCATTGATTTCTGCTGTATCATTAGTCAACCCACTGAGTAACACTGGTCTTGAGATCAGTCCTTGAGGAACACTATTGCTAACTTGCCCACCAGTCCTTTTTTCAACCATCCTACCTTTTCTCCCCTGACTACAGGATTTATTGATGCAAAACAGAGAGCGAAATACTTCAATTCTTATTGACTTAAACTGTCTTGCTTTGCATTTTTGTCTTTTTTTTTCATAACAAAAGGCTAACTTTTGCTGGTGGAGCACAATAAAGGCATATTTCTCCATAAATCAGGCCTTTGGCTAAACTGGAATGCTGTCCTATTTTTAAGGTTGGGCATTCATAAAAATTAATAAGCTATGCAAGTCAACACATTTCATGTTAAAAATGGTAAATGAAGTTTCTTAATGACTAGTCTAACTTTTTAATTGTACTTAGGAGCTATATCACAAATTGAAAAAACAATTAGAATGCAGGAAAAAGGTATGTAAAACTTGTAGTTAAATAAAGTTAAGCTAAATGTGCTGAATACATAGTTTAAATTAAAACAAATTGGTTTATTGTACAGAGGAATTCTGCAGCCTATAAATAGAACCAATTTCTATCTATTCAGCACGTCGTCAGGTTCTCAGAACTTGAAACAAAATTAATTTCTGTTCTCATGCAAAGGAAGAGCGGATGTTCAAGTCAAATGAATATGGCAAGAACTAATTCATTAAACATTTGAACACAGATCACTTCTGCAGTTCAGTTGCCCACACAGCCATGCCTGTAGCATGTGATGTTAGCAGGATGAGGGAAGTACAAAATCAGCAAGCAAAGGTGGGCAAAGGGGAGCAGGACTGCTCCTGATAATTGTAGTCCTGCCTCAAATGTTGCAAAAGTATATTCACGGGTGTAGTTTTTGGGCAAATTGAGCTGATGTAGACTGTACTCATTGCAGTCCTGTGAGCTTCCATGGGCATTTGCATTTGCAGTGTCTTTTCTTGGCACTGGTGATGGCAAGAATGAATCATAGAATCCCAGGTTGGAAGGGACCTCAAGGATCATCTGGTCCAACCTTTCTAGGCAAAGCATGACCTAGACTAGATGGCCCAGTACCCTGTCCAGCCAGAGCTTGAAAGTGTCCAATTCTGGGGAGTCCACCACTTCCCTGGGGGGATTATTCCAATGACTGGTTGTTCTTATGGTGAAAAATTTTCCTCTTATGTCGAACTGAGATCTCCCCAGCAGTAACTTGTGCCCATCATCCCATATCTTTTCCATGGGACTCCTTACAAAAAGGAGTCTCTGTCTTCTGTATAGCCACCTTTTAAATGCTGGAAGATGGGGATAAGGTCTTCCCTGAGCCTTTTTTTTCTCCAGGCCGAACAAGCTCAGCTCTCTCAGCTTTTCCTCAAATGGGTGCCCAGTCCTTGGATCATCCTTGTGGTTCTTTCTCTGGATCCTCTCCAGTGGGGACCAAAACTGGACACAGTATTCCTGGTGTGGCCTAACAAGCACTGAGTAGAGTAGGAAAAAGACATCTTTATGCCTGCTGGTGATGCCCTTGTTGATGTTCACCAGCATCCTGTTGACTTTCTTTGAACAGAACTGTACACTGTTCAATTCTATTGACCTTGCATCCCCCAGAAATCCCAGGTCACTTTCCACAGAGAAACTCCACAGCCAAGTAGATCCCAGCCTGAGGGATTTGGACTCCATACAGAGTAAGACAGTTCAAGGGACTAATCAAGAACTAAGTCTGCCAAAGAAAGTGATTTCTCTTCTGTTTTTTCCTAAATGCAAATCCGTGCATTCAGTGCTGGGTGACAGGTGTGCAAATACTGGCTTCTTTAATTTAGTTATCATTCACAGATCTCCTTAAGAGCAGATAAGTAACAACCAAGTCAGTAAGGCTGTGGCTCTCACCAGAGATGGATGCGAGCTGCTTGGACCTAGTGGAAGAGAGGACAGTGTACTGACGCAACCCTGTGTACACACTGTCCTCCTCCTATCCCTTCTTTCCCTCCCTATAAATTCATGCCTACATGCACAAACTCTGCAGAAACACACAACCTGACACAGCACATTAGTTTGAAATCTCATCAGCAACAGAACTAAGCAATGAAGCTTTTTATGGTGCAAGTACAGAAAAGCAGAGGTCAATGAGAGGGGGAAACCAGAGAATGAATGTGAAAGTACCTCCAGCTGGAGTGGGGAGGGATTTGATCCACCATAGTACGTATGGTGCTATGGATCAAGAATTACCTCAGTCTGAGCCCTAGCAAGTTGTTTCAGCTTCCATATAGGCAGAAGAACTAATGACATTCTCCAAGTCTTCCTCATTCACCTTGTCAGTCCTGAAGTGCTTTGAGATCATCCAACAGATTACAATAGTTGTGCTTATTCAGTACTAGTATTGGCTCCCAAGAGAGCAAGAGCAAACAATAATATGCCCTTCCAATTACAGCAATGTTCTACTAAAACCACTGTGTGTATCAAGTTGTAAATTCAATCAAATTTAAATAATAAAAACCTTCCCTTTCTCTCACCAGTGACAGAACAGTAGAACCCTTTGCCTTTTTTTCTTTCCTTTTTGTAATTAAAAATAGGTTGAACTTTAGGAGTGTTATTGCACCACTTGAAGCAGTAGAAGAAGTGGAATAAAGTGCATCATAAAAAGATGCCACTGGGATCAGTTAAAGTCAACAAAATTGAAAACATTTAGAAGGAACAAAGCCAAAAGCACAGAACCAGATTTAAACTTGGCATATGCTGTGGCAGGAGGCCAGCGGAAGGAGAACTTGCTAGAGGAGTAATAACAGAGAGAGCTCCCTGCTGCAACCCATGGGTCAGGTATGATCGGCCAGATAATCAGATGTCATCAACTAGTGCAGCTGGGAGATCAATGAAGCAATGCCTATTTCAACTTGCTGAAGCTCTAACCTGGCATATCTGAACTCAGCTGTAAAAAATTCTCATCATATTAAGCCATGCCATTAATAAACATTGAGTTGTTATACACCACTTGCGATCTTCAAAGAGCTTTAAAACCTAATCCTTGCCACCACCTCCTTAGGTGCAGGAACTGTTTATAAAGATGAAAACAAAGTCAAAATGGTAAAGTCATTGGCCATGGCTCCTAAAAGGTTCTTTTTAAAACCAGCCAAGCACAGGGCAGAAATTCAGAGATCCCAGTCACAAAGTCCCTTCACCAGGCAGAATTTCCCTGTGTTTCTTTGACAGCAGCAGACATCTACACCCTAAAATATTTGCCCCCAAACCTGAAACCTCATATATAGATACTTCTCAAGTGGATGTAAGACTGATTTTGTATCTTCCTTGCACAGGCAGGGATCAGTAAAGCAGCAGAGGAAGTAAAATGAGTGAAGTGATGCTATGATGGAGATCAACGGGAAGTTTTGGCCACTAACTTGCATTTCAGCTGATGTGGTTTAACCAAGGGGAACAAAGGACAAAAACATCTAAGCCTCCTCACTAGAAGGTCAGTAAATCACAATTCCTAAATTCTTTATCCATTTCAGGTTTTTTTCTTCCAGGAAACAAAATTAGCTTAAAATTTACAAGAAAGCTATGAGTAGAGTTACTAATGCTCTGCTCAGCAGAGATCTCCAGAGGAGTCTAGAACTACAAGACTATTTTAACAAAATGCCAGAAACAGGAATAAGTTACTGAAGGGAGAATAAACCCAACACACTTGTGTTTCTAAGCACCTCAATAATGTTATCAATAAACCCAGATGCATCCTTTCCACAAATGCAGCAGTGACAATTGATTCAAATAGATGACACTTCTGTAATGTGCCTATTTGACTCTCAAGCTGAAGCAGGTAAAAATTCAAAGATGTAACTTCCTTGATATTTGTATGTTAATACACACAGCTTTAGGGAAATTGTTGCGACTCAACTTACATTTCATTCTGCACAGTGAGTGACATTCAAGTACCTACCCACAAGTTTCATAGTGCTCACAGTCATAGCGTTCACATATCATAGGCTGTCATTAGCCTGATGTATTATCTTTTTTGGAAAAAGGCTGTCATGAGCACCAGGCTCCCCTTGGTTCAGACAGGCAGGAGTAGAGCTGACTCATCATACATCCTGATTTGTATTGTCTCCTTTTCAGTTTAGTTTTCCCATATTATATAAGGAGAAGAGGATGGAGACTCTCTTTTTTACAAAAACTGGAAAGATAAGGGGTGATGGCACAAGTTACTTTTGGGGAGATTCCAGTTGGACACTAGACGAAAATTTTTCCCAGTGAGAACAACCAGCTACTTGAATAATCTCCCCAAGGAAGTGGTGGATTTCCCAACATTGGAGACTGTTAAGATTTGGACAGGGTGCTGGGCCATCTAGTCTAGGTCATGCTTTGTCTAGAAAGGTTGGACAAGGTGACCCTTGAGGTTTCTTCCAACCTGGTATTGTAGGATTCTATGAAGGGGTATGGCTACATGTATGTATAATATGTGTGTATGTGCAAAGGACAACAAGAGAAAGAATGTGTTTTGACCTCCACCTATTCCTCTTACAGTTCCTTTTTGCTTCCTCTCCTTGGAGATATTTTATTATGAAATTCAAATGAGTTCTCCTTTCTATTGCTTTTGTTGAAAGAGAAAAATAGGACAGAAAGCCAGCTAGGAGGAAAAGTTCATGATCTGGAGTCCTTGGACTTGCTGAAGTTTCTTGATGTGTTTCTACAGAAAGTGGGCAAGCAGCTACACCTCGCACCAAGGCACTGAAGTTTCTCCATCACCAGCCAGTTTTAACTAGGGCTGGCTTTGCCCAAACCACCACTGCACTTAAACTGAAAACAAGTTTGACTGCAAATAGAGACCTCCATCCATGGGACTGGGGTTTACCAAGGCAACAAGGGGGCCATGCGTTGGCTCTGGTTGATCTTATGACTGAGTTGGAAGATCTCTCCCTCATAGAGACTGTCTGATATCCACTCATGCAAACTGGAGCTGCACCTCTCCCCAAGGCTCAGTAAGTATGTGGGCTGTCTCTCGTGCCTGACTGTCTGTTTTTCATTAACTTATGCAACCTCAATTACACTTGCAGTTCCTATATCTCTTTGTCAGGCTTGACTGAAATAGGCCAACAGGTTCAGAAGTTACTGGTTTGAGCAAACATGGATATATGTGGAATGATAAGAAACCTAGGTGAGTCTGAGCCTCATTTTGCAAGAAAACAACACAGATGGATGACCACAAGGGCAAAACAAGGGAGTGCCACCATGGATCCGAGCAGAGATCCCAAGCAGTGAGCTATCCACAGTGAAGAAACCAAAAGATTTAGGTGTAGCCACCTAGAAAAGTCAGTTATTTGGATGTACTCAGTAATAGGCAAATGTCTAAAATACCACATTCATAAAGAAACCTCTACCCCAGCTTCTTTCTTTAAGACTAATGAAGGCCTGCATCAGCCAGCACTAGAACAACACTAACCAAGGCCTCAGGGCAGCTGATGCCAGACAGGACCACCCACAGTAGAACTGGAGGTTGCACCTGGTTCCCAGAGTGCTTCACCAACAAGTCTGGGGTCATACTACAGAAACACAGGAAGAAGAGAGCTAAGATGAACCAGAAAAGGCCCATCCCTTTGCTTCAGGCTGCACAAAGTTTAACTTAAATATTTTTTTTGCAGAAGTCCATCCAAGGCTCTCCAGGACCTCTTCAGTTCAGTCAGGCTCAGATCAGTGGCAAACCACATAAAGGAAAAGGTCTAATTCATTAATCCCTTTAGTTCATTAAGCCCTCCGTTTTCACCACCGTTGTGATTGTTTTCCTTTTAATAAGGTTTGGAAGAGTGATGAGAGATGTACCACTTGAAGTCTTGCTTTGGCATCAAGATTCAGGAAGCCCTGCAGTCATTAGAGTGCCATGCAGTTTTCACAGTTGCAAAGTTGTCCTGAAACAGCAAGGAAAACACACAGGAACCAGCACTCCTTCCCCAAGCTAGTGCCAAGGCACAAGGAGTTGAGAGATTTATGTAAATTTAACAGCAAACACAGCCTATACTCAGGTAACAACCTACTCTGCACTCAAAACTATTACTATTATGCATATTTCCTCATTAACAGTCATGGGGTGAGAACTTGTATTTGCACATGTGACAGCTGGTTATACACAGCTAATGACCAACATCCTCACCCTCCCCTCCCACAGTCAGCATAGCTTAATGCATGCTGCAAGTCTTCCCATGCACAATGTATGCAGATACAACATGAAAAACCAGGGCCACTAGCGGCAGTGCATCGCTGGTCTGGGCTCTTCTCCAGTTGGGCCTTCAAGGCAACATGAAACACAACAGATCAACAAGCAGAAAAAGTCCTCAGGTGGCCAAAGATTCATTATAACAGGCAGAATCATTCCCCTCATCCTCTCTCCACCCCCACTTAATTGAGTAGCCTGGTAAATTGATGAATTACAGTTAAATGATCTTGCTGTGATGCCTCATGCTGATGAATGAAGAATACCCTGCCAGAGTCTCCTAATTTCAGGTGATGGATTTGAGCCGAGACTGCATCACAATTCCTTATGACTGACAAGCTCAGCTATTTTCACTCTTAATCTTGATATTATTTGATTGAATAAATCCAAGGTCATAATTTCCTAGGTGGATACAGTTGTTCAAAATACCAGCAGCCTTCCAATTACTTTTAACTGCATAAATAATTAAAAAAAAAAAAGTTGAAGAGTATTCATGTAAGAGCTGATCATATCTCAGCTTTGTTGCTGGAAGATACCAACACCCAGAACACACCTTTGCTAGAGCATGAATGAGCAACTGTGAAGTTACATTTGTCATCTCACAGCCCTAAGCTCTTATCATCCATCCCTCAAACCTCAGGGACATGGACCCCTGGGGACTAACATTTCTCATGTTCAGTCACAGCCCAGAAGATTTTTGTCTTTTACTGTTTTAGAAGTTTGATAGGAGGCAGCTTGGCTGAATGGGAGTGTTTTGAAGACATGGGAAGCAGGGAAAGGAGAACTATTCATTGGCATCATTTTCTGTCAGCACACACACTTTTATAATAGGGAGAACCTTAAACCTCCCACACTTGAGCCTTAGTGAACAATTTGGGACACAACCTGATTTTTCCTTCCCATTTTCTTTGCCCTCAAAAGGCACAAATGGGAGCAAAAACTTCTCCAACTTGGCTGCACAGAACTTTCACACAGATCTCTGTACAACATCAGCTGGATTGAAAAATGTTGTGTCATGCGTGAAATATTCCGGCGCTTTATTGTGCAAGCTCCTAATTATTAATGTCTCGGCTCCACATTTCTGCAGCAAGATTTATGATGTAGCTTAGGGTGGTGGATTTGAACTAGTTTTCCCTCAGATCTATGTATGGAGAACCACAGAAATGTTTTTTATCCCCTCAACTTCTGTAGACTCCAGTGCAGAAAAAAACAATGGAAAAACAAGCCCCTCAAAAGAAGAATCTAGGTGAAAATTGTCCTTCTCTGCCTCCAACACTACTACAGTAGCATAAGTGTCTTTTAAACATCTCCACAATGTCCCTTGGGGACAATACAGCCAAAGCTTTGCAAAATTGCACTGCTGTATCTGTTTTTAGGGGATATAAAGCACATGATTGCAAGTCTCATTCCCTCCCACCAAGGCCTCCCAGACCGAGTTCAGAAGCATGACTGCAGCAGGAACAGGACACAGACAGGCCCCTGGGATCAGGAGAAAAGAGGCAGCTGATGCAAATGCTGGTGGCCGCGCATAACCCTTGCAGAGGGAGCCAGAAGGCTGCCCCCATTGAACAATAGAAGGAAATGCTGTCATCGAGCTGACTGTGGTCTGTGCCTTCAAAACCAGCAGTTGGGGATGGAAAAGTCTTGCAAAGCAGAGCAGACAATTTTTGGGGATAAAGGGCTTTACTTCTGCATGTGATTTTCACAGCAAACTGAAAGGGTAAAATTTTAAGCTGATTAAGGGTAAAAATGAAGTTGATTTTGGAGGTACACACATGGTTGGAAAGTCAAATGAAGCTAATTCCCCTTCCTCCCTGAGAGCATGGTACATTGGAAAAACCTGTAGAGTAAGCAACCAGTACCCAGACTAGTGGCACATGCTGCTCTTACTGGTCTAACAGGGGTTAACACAAATGGCTTGTGCTCCTGAACACAGTCATATTTATATATTCATATATCCATGTGTGCATATATAGACATGCGGAATCACTTTTTTTGCAAATCTAAAGGAAAACCCCATCTTTTGCCCCCAGGATATAGGAACTTAAAAGAATGCTATTGCAAAAGTTGCAACAAAATAAGCACTGCTGGTGCCAGTGAGTTATAGGTGCTTGCTACAGGCAGGGTAATGGGATTTCACTGTGTTTTGTTTCCTCAGAGGTAACTGCATTTTTATCAGGAGGTACAGGATATGAGGCTCTGACACTTCTCTCCTCTGATTCATACACTGGAATAAAGCAGACATTTGATGGCATCTGCATTGCTGACTCAATCATGTATCTTCAGTGCAGATCTTGTTAGTGCCGGGAAAAAGGATTTGGAGTGGAAAGTGCTCTGCTTGCCTGCACGCAGCCTGCAGTGCAGCCACAGCTTTGCTGTTGTGCCTCAAGGCCTCACCAGTAAAAATAGGTAAATAAATAGAATAAATGCATTCCTGCCTCCATGCCACATCCACCAAGGCAAGGGTTTCAACTGCGTTTCCCCAGCCAAACCTGGCAAAGCAAATTCAACAAAAAAGAAGTTCCAACTGTTCTGCCTTTGGAATAGATTTGAAATTAAAAGAAAGCAAACCTTGCCCTGTCTTCTCCCTGTGCTTTACACCCAGCCAGCCTCAGAAAAAGGTGGAAAACAAACATTTTCTTGTTGAGGCTCATTCTACCTCCAAGTGGTTGTTGCCAGTCCGGATTTATTTACTGGGTTTTTTTAAGTCTGAGCTTTGGCACATCTAATTTTTATCCTTAGGGGAATGAACAAGAAGTGCAGCAGCCCAGAAAGTAATGAAACAGGTTCTCCTCCAACACTGAAAGTACAGAGTTGGGACTATGGGGGTGACACAGAAGATGAATACCTTAGAGGATGTTAATCACAATTGGGAGCGGTGCTTTCCAGCGGGCAAGCAATTTTTTCCTCATCTCATGTTCTGGCAGCCCTTGGCAAACATTCACAGCCCTACATGCCAGACCCAGCATGGGACTGCTACTCGTGTTCTCTTCCTGCCATGCCTTTACCACCCACCCACAGCTGCAATGGATGTAGCTCCTCAGCCTCTTCCCTGCTGTGGTCACAGAGCCAGAGGGACTGTGACACTTTCTGCACCCAGAAGTGGGCCATTTAGCAAGAATACAAATCTGCAGCTGCATGTGTGGGTCTTCATACCCATGGCATGACCCAGTTTGGGATATCTCATGTTGGACAAAGACAATACTGAAGAGGACTGGCTATACCTCATATCCCTATTTTATTCATCAACGGTGCAAACAGGACCACAGGGTGGGTCAGACTAAATGTCTTCATTGCTGTCCTGTCTCTGGTGGAGACACTGTGCAAAAAGCAAGAGGAGCTTGAGCCTTGTACATCCTCCCAACCCGGCCTCCTTGTGCACATGTAGCTGATATACATGATGTCCATACTCTGGAGACCTTTGGGGTGAGCCAGGAGGAGGCAAGCCCACCAGCTGGTGAGGCAGCCCAGGCCATGCCAGGTGTCAGCTCCCGCTCATCCACCTCGCCTGCAGCAACAGCCCTACCAAAACCAAGACCCAAAGGAGCCAGAGGATTTACAGCAAACAAGAACAGACCTGGGGTTTATGGCCTCAATGCCCAGTGCCAGGGTTAGGCCTCCTTTCCAGGGAAGTCATGTCTCATCAAGCACAAGTCTTGGCTGAACGCTCACCCAGGCTGAGGCATGCTGAAAGGTTCTTCCTGGTGCAGCTTGGCTGGTGACTAATAACACATCCCTGTAATCACCTTTTCCCTCCATCACCCCAATTCTGCCAGCACCCACACATCTTGCACAAATCCTGTTGGATTCTCTTCCGTCTGAGACCCCACCACTCCACCAAATGTTGTCAAAACTGAGTCAAAGAATCATCAGAGATGGACAACAAACAACATCTCATTAAGCCTCCAGGGTTTTGGGAACCACCTCCAACTATAGCCACCACTGACATCTCTGAGTGTGCATGTACCTTCAGGTGTACCAAGCAGCAAACCCTGCCAATGTCTGCTAATGGTGCCAATTGCATTCACTTTCCCAGCTCAACAGTTGCTGGATTTTCCCCATTCCAGTTCATCTCTACTGGTTTATTAATCAAATACAGAAATTCAGCTTTTCTATATGGCACTATACAGTCATTAAATAAAATATAAACACCTCATCTATACTTAACATCAGGTTTGATCTTCACTGTTTTCACTCCCCTTTTTCAAGGTGATTTGCAATTTGGTTGCTTTTTGGGAAAGTAGAATGTAGGGGAGGGCTGACTTACTGCTTAATCTCATTTTTGATCTATTATTAAAACCCCTGCTTTCTTTTCTTTTTTTCTGTTTTTACCCTTTCTCTAGGAAGCCAGAAGCCCCAGCAGAAATTACAGCTAGGAAGAAGGGTGAAGGGTGAAATGAAAGCTGAGAGAGAAAGAATTGCTTGGGCTTTGTTTTTTCAGCATTTTCTCATTTTAAACTGTAAGGAATCTTCTACAATGCCAGTTAAGTAAAAGAAAATATGCTGAAAGTGATGGAAATGCAAAGTATTGGCCCCAGTCCCACTGCTGGCATATGTGGCCAGACCCTCTGATTGAGGCTGGCACGTGTGTCCCCATGGGATCCCTCCTCAGACTCACTTTTCAAATAGAGACGCACTGACATTTCCTCACCCTTTTACCAGCGTTAGTAATTCTCCAGCAAATCCCCAGGCTCAGGGAACAGTGTCTGTGTGCCATGAAGCCATGCACTCTGCTTTGCAAAGTGATGCCACAGCCAAGACTTGGTGAAAGTCCAGGACAGGACTGCAGAGCACGAGGCCAGTGGCACTCACGACATGCAGGAACATCTTTTTCCTTAAGCCATTTTTATACAACATCTGCAAAAGGTTTGACAGGACTGTAGCAAAACATGATCCCTGCAGGGAGTTTATGCAAACCTGTAGCACACAGCTGTGTAGAGAGCGCTGTGAAGGCGCAGCAGCAGTTAGCGCCCACCACCTTTGCTTCGGAATGCTTTTTAATAGCTTTCTGATTATTTCATTACTTTACCCTCCCACGTTGCTGAATAACAGTGTTTATGTCTGCCCTGCAACCCAGTGCATGACCTCCCCTGCCCCAGCTCACGGGGACAGGTTTGATTTCAAGCTAGCAAAGCCAGTCCAAGAAACAGAGATTCCCAGGTGGTTTCTTTACCCTCTGCAGCCACTTTACCAGAGGCAGCGCTGGCAGATGGCTCAAGTTGAACCAGGGGAGTTTCACTGAAGGAATTCCCACCATGAGGCAGGAGTGTAAGTCCAAAGCTATCTGTAGCATACTCTGAAGGTGAATCAGGTTGTTCCTAAGGCTGTGCTAGAGACGGGTCAAGATTCACAGGGGCCCTGAGCAACCTGCAGCCATCTTGTGCTTTTTCATCACCCCTTTTGCCACATTTTTGTCCCTTTACATTGCTGGAAGTGATTCCTCCTCCTGCTGTCTTTGCAGAAATAAGGAGCTTCTCCTCATTTGGCACCGGGACATGCTTCAACCTCCCAGCCAGATCAGACCAAAAGCAGGCACTGCTTTGCTGCCAGCTCCTGCTGGGAGCTGGATGTGCACCTCGCTGCACCAGCAGTTTGGCTGTGAGCAAATGATCACTGTGTGAAACTGAGATTCCCAAACTGGGGTTCCCGCTTCCCCAGTGAGCCCCTCTGTTCTCATGTCTGGACTGCCCCAGGCTCTGAAGGCTCAAACCTCTAGCCAAGGCTCACATGGAGATCACCCCTCAACAGCCCTAAGGAAGGGCAGGACTAGCACTTCCTATTAATTGAATTAATTAATTTGAGGATTTCCTATTAATTTCCTATCATAAACATTGCTTTATTAACGAATAAGAAGAAAGCCAGCCATCCTCTACCCATCAGAACATAACCAAGTGAGAGTCCCACACACCAGTGCTATTTTTTGGAGAGAAAGGAGAGATTTTAAGTGCCTTTATTTTAAAAGAATGGCCCATGCAAGCAGCCAAAGACTTTGCAGCAGAACTGGGCAGGTTCAGACCCATTTAGAAGAAAAAGCATCCCCAGGCCATGTTCCATGGTAAACTCTTGTTTTTTTTCCAAAGGAATATGGGAAGAGCAAGGAAGAGGCATGCAGCCCAGAGAGCAGCTGGGCAAGATGCCACCATCTCCTTCTGCCCCAGTCATAACTGAATGTCCCAGGACCTCCTCTCTGGTAAAAGCCAGGGTATGGGAGAGAAATCATTTTGATTTCCATTTCTTAATGGCACATCCTAAAAGAGCCATCCCTGGGTGGGAGCAGTCAGCAGCTGCATTCACCCCATGCAATAGCCACCAGTGGCCACCTCTCCTCTAGCATTTGAAAGGACACCGCAACCCTGTCCTGGTCCTCTTACAAGTTGTCATACATCATAAAACCTTCTGTTTGATATGAGATAGAGGTGATGGATTTTGTGCTTAGTGAAGAGCAGTGAAGCTGGTGAAAGGTCTGGAGCACAAATCCTTTGAGGAGCAGCTGAGGGAACTGAGGTCGTTTAGCCTCAGGGGAGACCTTATCACTCTCTACAGCTACCTGAAAGGAGGTTTTGTAGCAAGGTGTAGCAAGGAGGTTGTAGCAAGCTCTTCTCCCATGTGACAAGTGACAGGACAAGAGGAAACAGCTTCAAGTTGTGCAAGGGGAGATTTAGATAAGATGTCAGGAAAAATTTCTTCACTGAAAGGGTTGTCAAGCACTGGAAGAGGCCCCCCCCAGGGAAGTGGTGGGGTTACCATCCCTGGAGGGATTTAAAAGACATTGCAGATGTTAAGGGTTTTTTCCAACCTAAACAATTCCATGATGCTGTGATTTCCAGCCAGCTGCTCCCAGGACCCACCAGAGAATGACCATAGATATAACCAAGCCAAAAACTGACACAGGACTGGAAATCTTTTTCTCCATCCCAAGGAAGAGCAGAGAAAGAGACAAAATGAAGGAAGCAACCAAGAGCCTTCGATTCCAGATCACCCAACAACAAAATCCTTTTTGGGATCCCCAGTGATCAAATCTCAGCTGCCATAAAAATCAGCATTGGTGACATGGAAGCAGAGGTTCCCTCACCTTCATTAATTTTTGCTGGATATGATTGATTCAAGTTTCTGGGCAGCAGTAAAGTTGGAAAAAGCAAGTTTCCAGCAATGAATACCTGCTAAAATAAACAG
Source organism: Melopsittacus undulatus (assembly GCF_012275295.1). Classification (NCBI taxonomy): domain Eukaryota; kingdom Metazoa; phylum Chordata; class Aves; order Psittaciformes; family Psittaculidae; genus Melopsittacus; species Melopsittacus undulatus. Next base: position 14,730,588 of record NC_047529.1, on the reverse strand, counting down.
AGCTGGAAGTCACCATGATACGAGGAGCATATATGCCACTTCCTTTCTCTGTCTCCAGCCTAAACCATAGAATCATAGAATGGGTTGGATTGGAAAGGACCTTAAGATCAGCCAGTTCCAAACCCCTGCCAATGTCCCTGCCACGAGCAGGGACACCTTCCACTAGACCAGGTTGCTCCAAGCCCTGTCCAACCTGGCCTTGAACACTTCCAATTCCTTTAATCATCTGATAAGAAAGCAAATGAAATGTAGGTGCCAATGCCTAAAGTGCAGGAAAAATGCTGTTACACTGAGAGAGAGGGAAGAGTTTTATGCACAGTGCAGGTTCCCATTCAACAGTCATAATATTTCCGAAGTGTTTTGGGTTTTTTACCACACGTGCACTCACATTTCTGTATAAATCAGTGCATGGGGAGTACAACTGGAGGTGACATGAGGGAATGGAAAAACCCAGGTGGGTTCTTCCCCAGCAGGACCCTTTGTTCTCTCAGAGAGTTCTGATTTCTCAGCATCTGTGGCTGGTATAGGGGATGTTTTCTCTTTATGTTTTTGACTTCTTTATACCAGTCTTCATGCTTTGAGGGGAGAGGGGGGAGGATGGTGATGGAATCAACCCTGTCAAAAAGGTTGACATTTTGTAGCAGATAAAGCCGAATGTGGACAGTTGCTTTGATTTGGCTTTTTGCTGAATTTTAGGTGAGGCAGGAGAGGATTTAGACAATAGGGAGAAGTTCCTCCCTGTGAGGGAGGTGAGGCCCTGGCACAGGTTGCCCAGAGAAGCTGTGGCTGCCCCATCCCTGGCAGTGTTAAAGGCCAGGCTGGATGGGGCTTGGAGCAACCTGGTCTAGTGGAAGGTGTCCCTGCCTGTGGCAGGGGTTGGAACTGGGTGAGCTTTAAGGTCCCTTCTGACACAAACCATTTTATGATTCTGTGCTAACATTTACAGCCCCATATAAATGCTATGTACCAGCACCTCTAGCTCTGAATCCACCTCACCCCTCAGTTCCCACACTCACTGGGATGCCGGTGGGCTCCACCTCCTTGACCCAGCCAGGTCTACAGCAGTGGGAATGGGCAGAGAAATATCTCAGCACCTTGGTTTTTTGAACACTGCTTCCAGGGACAAAAAATAACACTGTCTTCCCTTATGTACAGCATCCTCTACCTCCCGAGCCAGGAAGCTGGCACGCATCCCTCGGCAGAGCACACAACCCCAGCTGATGCATGGCCACTGTCAGGCCAGCCATGCTCAGATTTCCCACATCTGCAGCATCTCTCACCTTGGTCCTGAGCTGCTTTGTGTGGATGAGGCTGGAGAAGAAGCCCTGCAAAACCCCTCCCCATAGCAACTGAGATGAGAAACACCCAAAGGAAAAGCCGAGGCAGAGGACAGAGCAGGCTCCATGGGGAGCAAGCTTTGCAGAAAGGAGCAGAAGTTTTTTTACTCGGCCACTGAGCCACGTCTGAAGGGGAAGGTTGGATGTGGAAACATTTGTGGCTGTAGGGAGCCCAGACTGCCCAGAGCAGGCAGAAAACAAAGAAACCCAGCCCCAGCATGATGAAATACAAGTTTATTTGCTTTAGCCCGTGTCCAACTTTGCTCCCTGGCACAGACAAATTTCTTTAATGCTGCTCTGGCTGAGTGGTTTTGTGCAAAACTGAGGTTTTTCACCAAGCAACTAACCCAAACCACAAGTCAAGGGTGCTGGTGAGTCCCATGCACCTCCAGATCCACCACATGAAGAGGGAACCAGGCAAGGAAGTGAGACTGGAACATCCTGACTTCTCCAAGCCCTTCTGCTCTCCTGCTTCACATCCCAGGATGAGGAGTTAAAGCAGCCACAGCCAAACGATGGAGAGGTACCACTAAACCAGCAGCAATGGCATGCTGGGGCTCTCAAGATCTCCCTCTGAGGAAAAGCCAAAGTCATTCCTCTGCTTTCACGGGCCATTCACCTCCTCTCTGGCTATCCCAGGCTCTCCCTCCCGGCTGGGATTTCTCCTTGTGGCACAAAAGTCCTTTCAAAGCAGCGGATTTTCCTTGCATCCCCCGTAGCCCAAATTCCAAAACTAGAAAGCAACTTTCACCCGGGGCAGGGAGCTCTCGCCTGCTATTTAAACAGCTGCATCCACATTAAGCCTATTTAATGTGGCACCATCCCGGAGACAGCACAGAGCCACGGCCAGGAGTTTCACCCAACTTTAGGGGGCTGGGTGACGACCTCCCCCCCCCCCGCAAGAATGCAGCCACCAGCCCAGCCAGGGCTCACCCCACTGCCCATGCTGCCGCCCTCCCAGCACCCAAAATCCCCCAGGCCTGAATGGGGAGGGGAAAAGGTGAGTGGGAACCACCCTGGATGGGATAAGGCTGTTCCCTGGCAGAGGGAACTGGGGGCAGGGATTATAAAGTACATTAAAAGCAAATTAATCAATTGAAATTAAAGAAAATAGTAAAATAATGAGAAAAAAATCATTTAAATAAAAGTTAAAGTGAAATGAAACAAAACATGAAATTAAAAAATAAAAAGATAAAATAGAATAAAATAAAAGGAAATGAAATATGAAAATAAAAAATCAAATAAAATAAAACTGCCGAAACAAGCCAACATTAAATTGAAATAAATGAGATAATAAAAATAAATAAAATGCAATCCAATTAAATGAAGTAATCCCCCCGCGGTGCCCGCGCTCGCCCTGAGGGCGGGGGACGGCGCTTACCTGCGGGCGGGGTTGCGCGGTGCCCCGCGGTGCCCTGCGGCCGCAGCCCGGCGTGCGGAGCGGTGCGGAGCGGAGCGGAGCCCCCGGCCCGGCTCGCTGCATTGTGGGAAGCGGAGCCCAAAACTGGGGGCGCGGTGCCCTCTGGTGGCGGATCATGAGGACCTGGGGCTCGAAGGGCTCATGTGTGTATGTACATAGATCTATGTTAATACATACGCACCCCCAAAATTACCCCTCTGGGTCAGCCCCATCACGGGCTCCGACCCCTCGATGAGGAATGTGGGGGACAGGCAGCCAAAAGCGGGGTGTGGGGAGTAACGGGGGCTTATGAGAAGCTGCTGCTTGTCTCTGCCATGCTAATGCAACCTGCAAATCACTGCCTAGTCCCATGTAGCCCCCCAGATCTCTGCCGTGCCCATGCAGCACCCTAAATCTCTGCCTGTTCTCAGGCACCCCCCAAATCTCTGCCCAGTCCCACAAGGCCCCCAGATTTCTGCCCAGTCCCAAGCAGCCCCTCAAAAGCTCCCCCAAAAGGCATCTTAAGACGCCGCTGAGAAGTAAGTGCTGTGAGATGCAGTGGGTTGGAGAGGAAGGAGCAGAGGTTGGGGCACACTGGATTTTCATGGCTGAGGATATGAGATTTAGAGGGCTCCCCTTGTTATGAGAGCTCATGTATTAGACATACATATAGATTAAGGTATAGCTCTAGAAATGTACCGACAGCTATGCTGCATGCACCCATGGGTGCTGCAAGGGGATGTGGGGCCAGGGTGGCTCAGGAGTCTCTAGGTTGAAGCCCCAACTCATCCTGCCCTGCTTTTCCCCCTCTCCCCTCTCCCCGAGCTGCTCAGATGGGCACCTTCGGTGGGTTTCATACAGCTGCTTAAAGTGAAACATTGAGGATGTTCCCTGGGACTGACCAAAGTCTCCCTTACAGGAAATTTGCCCTATAACCAATATTCCTGGCACTGTTTTCTCCAGCCTCAGGTGGCAGTTTGGACACGGATAATCCACTGTCTTCAAAGGGGCCAGCTGCTGCAATGTTCTTCCTGGCTTCGGAGCGCCCGCATCTGGACAGACCCATGACGGACAGACGGACAGGGCAGAGCGAAGGCACTGAGCCCACGGAGGAGCGGCTCCTCTCCATCACTTGCCACTGGGGCAGCTCCCAGGGTACCCAGAAAGGGTGAGTTTAATCTTTTCCATTTGATTTTAATCGGCTCATCAGTGATGGGCATTGACAGCATGGCCGGCTAAGAGGCTTACGTCTATTATTCCCAAAGGATTAGCTGTTTTGATCTGAGCAGAGGGAGGTGACTGCATCTCAAGCCTCACTGGGGTGTGCATCATGCCAGTGATCATCCATGAAACCATCTCCTTCCCGTTATATGGCAGCGTGCAAATGCTGCTCTGTATTTATTTGCACAGCACAAATAGCCTTGTGTTCAACAATTCTTCCATCAGCCTTAGGCAGACATGGTGATCCCATATGGACCCTATAAGATAGGAGGTGCCCTCCCAACAGTCTGTATAGGGTGCATGGCCATGCTCATGTGTGCCCTGCTGTGAGTGCTCACTCAGTAGGTGCTAAAATATCAAAACCTGACCCTAAAAATGCTCAGGGACACAGGGATCCTGTCCCGAAAGCTTCTTGTCGCCATGTGACACACTGAAACAGTCACTCGGGTACAGGGGCATGGAGGGAGGTGTGTTGGGATGGGTCGGGATGGATCGTGTTCCTCCAGTCTTCAGGGTGCCCTACAAACCAGAGATATTTTTGGCATCTGCAGTATCCCGAATGCTGTGGGACCAAAGGATTCCCATGGGGATGCAGCCATCATCCTTACCCTCTGCTGCCGTGCCCACGGCCATGCCTCCCACCCCAGGGTGTTCCGGTCCCCAGAGCCACCACCCTCCCGTGGCGGCGGACCCCGTCCTGTCCCTGGTCCAGCCAGGGCCACTGGATCCTCCGGTGCCACATGTCACCGCAGCCAGGATCCCAGGGCTTGCACGGGGTGGCACTATTGCATTAAAAAATCCCAGCTGGCCTCTGGGGATGCTGTTTTGGGGGATGATTCCCAGCAGCCTCTAAGGTTCCCCCCCGGGCTCCCCAAACCCAGTGAGTGCTCAGCATTGCTGGGATGAGACCTCACATTTCTCCGGTGGTTTTCCTCTTCCAGGGCGATGGGGGGGGGGGGTTCTGCCCTGGGGTTGCAGTAAAAAAGACGCGTTGGGTCCTGCCAGGCTGCCCCGAGCAGCAGCGACCCCACAGTCTGATGTGGCCCAGGACGCTGCGCAGGATGAGTCCTGCAGCTTCTCCCCATAACGTCCTTCCGTGACCTGCCTGGTTGGGTCCTGCAAAGCCATTTCCAGCACTGCACAGCTTTGCCATCCCAGGCTCATTGTCTTCACTCTAAGCAGGCAAGAGCTCAAGCTCTCTCAGAGTCCCACTCTCCTTGCCATGAGCAGGAGCATCCATCTGTCCTTGTGAACATCCCTGTATCCCCATGAGTGTCCATTCATTCCCATAAGCATCCTTCTTTCCTTAGGAACATCCCTCCTTCCCTTTGAGCATCTCTCCACTGCCATGAGCATCAGGTCCTCCTCACATCAGGTCCTCCATCTCCACAAGCATCCCTCCCTCCCTGCAAGCATCTCTCCATCCTGCAAGCATCTCTCCATCCGAGCAAGCATCCCTCCATCTCTACAAGCACCAATTCCTCCCCACAAACATCACTCCTCAAGAGTATCCATTTCTCCCTCCCTGTGAGCATCCTTCCATCGCACAAACATCCATTCCTCCCAAGAAGTATTCCTCCATCCTCATGAGGATCTCTCCATACTGTTAAGGATCCTTCCAAACCCATGAGTATCTATCCCTCCTCCTGAGCATCTCACTCCCTGTGAGTATCCCTCCATCCCCACATGGCAAAGCATTCTCCCTGCACCCAGATTGTTCCAAGAGCTCCTTCTTGAGGCTCCCAGTTCCCCACCACCCCAGGAGGCAGGAATGGCCTTTAAGGATGGTTTGTCCTTGGGGAAACAGGGCACAGGAGAGGATAAATATTTCCTGGCAAGTTCTGCTTACAGTGGGAGCAGAGGAGAACAGGAACAGGAGCTTGCCTGAGCTGGGAGCTGGATTGAGCACTCGAGCTTGCAGGATGCTGCAGCTCATTCCCAGCTCCTGTACCAGCCCTGATCCAACCAATGTGATTAATGCAAAGCCCCAGAGGGGCAGTGTTGGGAGTTTGATTTACTGCTGCTCAAGGAAGGGATGAAGATGGCTCCGTGTCAGCCCCGGTGCTGCTGAGGCCGCAGAGCTCTGCTCCCCTGAGCTTTACACAAAACCAGGGAAGTTTCAGCCCTGCCAATCACAGCTTTTCCAGCAGCAGCTGCTCTGGAGGGATCAAAATCCCTCCCTGGAGCTGGAGGCAGAAATGCCCCTGCAGACAGGCCAAGGGGTCACTCACACGCAGTGCCAGGGAGGTCAGGGTTTTGGGGTGACCCTGCACCTGTTAATGGCAGCAGCACTCAGCACCTCCTCCTTGTGCCGGCAGTGATTTATCGCAGCTCCGGAGGCGAGGCTGTCACTCCAATTAGCGCTGGGTCCCTTCACCCTGCTCCCAGCATAACAAGGTTTGGCAGGGTTCAGGGATTTTGCTCACAGCTCAAAGCACCCAAAGGCCCACATTAACCCTTTGTCTGATGAGCCGTGCCCAAGCAGAGCTGGGTGTAAGTTTCATGGGGCTGCTGCTAAGCTGAGGTCCCAGGTTCAGGTTGAGCTTTGCAGGACAATCAGATGCTTCAGAATTGCGTTTAGGGAGAAACTTACCAAGTACAAGAAAAGATTTGCAATATTAAGATGGCTTCTTGGTTTTGATGGGGTCCAAACCCTTGGTTAATCCCAGATTTTATTGCTCTTAAGTTGTGCATCAGTGCCACCTTCCCTAAGGCCTTCATATCCTTGGGGCTTGGGGACCTCCATGCAAGGGAGAACCCCAACCTCATCATGCAAGGGAGAACCAGCACAAGGAGCCAGTTCACCCTTGGAAAGTAAAAATGAGGAGCAAGGTTTGCTTCTGTTTTATCCTGCTTCTCACAGCCAAGCAGATGTTCTGTGTCTTCTGGCAGGGACAAAGCCTTATCTGATGGCAGCATTTCCATGGAAGAGCTCAGAGGGCTTTGAAGGCATCGTGAGAGCTCGGTGGAGGTCTGTCAGGGCTCGTTGCTTCTTACAGATTCCAGGTGAGATTTGTTATGTTGCAATGTAGGGCCTAAGGGTTTTTTTTTGAGCATGTTCTCCCCAAGGCAGGAACCTCTGCACCAGCACTGGGCCAACAGACTTCTTTTATGACAGAAAGGGATGTTTTGTAGATCCCAAGATCAAACAGTAAGAAATAAAGTCTGTATGTGAAGCTCTGAGAACCAGAAATGTATCTGGATCCCCTTGGTTTTGGCACTGGATAGGACCCCCACATTTCCCTCATCTTCATGTGGCTTGTGCAGATCAATGTGAAATAAAACAACACATCAGCTGCTCTTCCCACCAGCACCCATAGCCCCTGCTGCAGAAGCTGGCAGCTGAGGAGGGTGAAACCATCCTCGTTTTCTGACTGAACCAACATACTCCAAAGGACAACAGAGAAACCAACCCCCAAACCCTAAAAAATTGGAAATCAGGGAGAAAGATGATCAAGGAAAAAAACCCAAGACATCAGCTCCAACCTGGGAGCTGGAAGTGCAGAATCAATGCACCCAAATCTGGCCTCTGTGCCTTGCACAGGGTGGACTTGGTGCATTAGCTTCGAGGACACAAGTCCCTGCAGGGGCTTTGGTCTCTGTGCAGTTATGGTGTGTGTTGGATACATGGATATGTTGGCAACTATGTCTGTGTGCCATGATTATTTTTACACTGTATTTATGTAATTTTATAATTTAAAACTCTATTTTGTATAATTATATATATTACATTCCATTGTAGTGATATTATATTAAAATATTAGAAGTATTGTATAAAGGGGCTTGGGAAGAGGCTGGTCACCATTTGCCATCAGCCTGGAGAAGAGAAAGCTCCAGGGAGATCTTTAGAGAAACTTCCAATACCTAAAGGGGCTGACAAGAAATCTGGAGAGGGGCTTTTGACAAGGGCCTGTGGGGACAGGACAAGGGGGAATGGCTTTAACCTGACAGAGGGGAGACTGAGATAGGAGTAAGTTCTTCCCTGTGAGGGTGGTGAGGCTCTGGCACAGGTTGCCCAGAGAAGCTGTGGCTGCCCCATCCCTGGCAGTGTTCAAGGCCAGGTTGGATGGGGCTTGGAGCAACCTGGTCTAGTGGAAGGTGTCCCTGCCTGTGGCAGGGGTTGGAACTGGATGAGCTTTAAGGTCCCTTCCAACACAAACCGTTCTGTCATACGATGATTCTATGATTTGGCACCGCAGATCCATCCTTCTTCAGCTTCCCCACCACTTCAGGTATCACGATACCTCCAATTTACTGGGCATCTACTAAGCCCTCTCCTGCCCGGCCACCCAGGGAATTGCTAAAGCCAGTCACAGGGCAAAGGCAGTTTCTTTGAAATGAACCAGTGGGGGAGTTGCGGATGGGATGTGGTACATGGGGGCTCGGTGGAAGGTGAGATTTAATAAAACAAGATTTAATAAAAAGCTATGGGTGAGTAAGGAACAGCTTTCCCTGTGCTGAGCCCTTGGCAGCCTTTGGAGCTGCCCTTGTGGGAGAGAGACAGAGCAGGAGGTGATGGTGGGATGTGAGTGCTGGGAACAGGCACTGAAACCGAAGCCAGAATATCAATCAAATGTGCTGGGAGTATTACCATGAAAACCAGTCAGACCGGTAGCCAAGCACGTCTGAAACGTGGATCCCAGCACACGGTCCTGATATAGGGTCGGCTGCTTTGTCCGGCTGCACGGGAGCAGCACGGAGCTGGTGGGAATGCCTGAAGGAAATAGCATTTCTAAAAGATCCTTCTCTTCCCACCTATTTTGTGTCAGTCCTTTGTTCTCAAGGATTGCTTGTAGATTTTGATTTCCTTAGGATTTGTGCATGGCCAGATGCTCTTCTGTCAAACCAACAAAGAAACCACAGGGACTCCAGTTGGCAGAGCTGAGAGACAAAGCTGGACCCAAACCAACAAACAGGGTGTTAGGTGCATCAGGAACATGATAGTGACTAAAATACCCTGTCTTCCACACCTGCAGGTCACTGAAACCATGTTTGATGTACTTTCTGTGCATCCTGAGGGCTAAGCATACTCCAGGCCACCTCCGCAAGCTCTTGCCCCTGCATTAACCCCTTTGGAGCCTGCTCAAAGCAGGGTGATGGATGCCATGAGCCCAGATTCCTCAACCCTGGGGGTTTTAGCTTATTACCCTTCTAGGTGCCCCAAGAGGTTGGATAATTTCTTCAGCTGCTTGACTTTGGAGCCAGCACGTTCACAAACCCACACAGCAGCCATTTAAACTCAGGGAAGAGGGAGAAGGGATATTGTCCCTCAGGTCCCTCTGGCAGGATGGGCATCTGCCTTTATCATCCCTGACCAGCTTTTTAAGTCCCCAGCACTTGTTGGCCACAGCCCTACCTTTGTTTTTCCTAGGAGGAGCTTTCCATAGCTGACCGCCACTGCTCTGAGGGGCTCTTTGGGTGCTGCAGCTGGAACATCCCCAGGGAAGCGGATGCTTCCGGATGGAGCAGCTCTGCCAAGGATGCTGTGCAGGGGCAGGTTCCACCTCTCTGTGTGGCCTGGCAGCACCTGCATCTTAGCCAGCAGCTCCTCACATTTCATCCCTGAACTGATTTATTTATCTTAACGAGACCCAAACCAGCACCTAAACCAGCTTTGTCTGTGATTAATAAAACCAGTTATGTTAGCACCAGCTATATGAGACTCAGAGCACATGGCTTCCCAAACTGACCCCGGATCCACCTGAGAGCTGCTGAAAATAACAGCGATTCCTCCTGCTCTCTGCTCTGATTTGGCAATTGAAAGAGCCCCAATACAAACCCCCAAACCCACCTCATTCTGCTGCTGCCAACCCTGGGTGCCGCTTGTTGGCTCCCTTGTCTGTGCTCATGAAATGCTGGTGGTTCAAGTGCTGTGTTGCTTGGAAAAGGATAGAACAAACCAGAGCGTGCAGTCTGTGGAGAGCTTTGTGTTTGCTGGAAGGGTGCCCGGAGTCCACAAGTGCAGATATTAGGGAGTGATTAATTCTAGAAAGGCCTTCTTCAAATTCAGAGCACTGCCAGCCAGAGTAAAACTTAATGTCCACAAGAAAGCTGGAGAGGGGCCTTTGACAAGGGCCTGTAGGGACAGGACAAGGGGGAATGGCTTTAACCTGACAGAGGGGAGATTGAGATGAGCTCTTAGGAAGAAGTTGTTCCCTGTGAGGGTGCTGAGGCCCTGGCACAGGGTGCCCAGAGAAGCTGTGGCTGCCCCATCCCTGGCAGTGTTCAAGGCCAGGTTAGATTGGGCTTGGAGCAGCCTTGTCTGGTGGAAGGTGTCCCTGCCCATGGCAGGGGGTTGGAACTGGATGAGCTTTAAGGTCCCTTCCAATCCAAACCATTCTGTGGTGATTTAAATCTTAAATCAGCTGCCTCTGAACAGGGTTTGTGGAGGGGGATGTAGTCACTTCAGAAGGTTTGAAAACTCGGTGAGGAAGACTCAGATTTTTCCATCATTTTATTAAAAACTTGCAAAGGTCCCAAATGAAAATGTGCACCTACTACAGTATAATCAGGTTGTACACTCACAGTTAAAGTGCTAAAAATTAAACAATACAAAACCGACACTTGACTACCATGGATGAGTCTACCAAGAGCTGTGGGTGAGTTGTCAGCTATGGCCAGGCGCTACCTCACGCTAACAGCCACATGCACCTGCTACCTGCGGGTCTCATGGACATGAAAGCTTCTTCCTCTCCTGCTTGGAAGAGGATGGCATCACAACAGGATCACGAGCGCATCAAGGGAAAGCACTGGAAGTGGTTCTAGCGCTGGTGCATGCACTGAGTCCCCCAGCTCAGGGACCCGCCAGCCCTTTGCAACAGGCAAAACTGCCTTGGGCAAAACCAACTCCCGATCCAGTTATGGAAGTGGTACACTGGGACAGGAGTTAAGTTTCACATTCAATTTGACATTCTGCTGCTCAAGGTGAACCTTGGGGTGAATCCCACTCTGCACTATGGTTTCTCAGTGCTGCCAGGGCTGCCTGGTCCCCACTGCTGTCTTTCTTGGGGTCCTCAGCCCCTCCAGAGCTGCAGAGTTGGCTCCCTGGAAGGGTGGGCATTGCCCCTTCTTGCCCAGCTCTTCTTAGGGTCTTCCCAGCCCTTTCCAAAGGGGTTTCCCTCCTCTTGCCAGAATGACTCAGCAGTGCTGTTGGATTTTGGCTGGAGTGACCTAGTGCAGCCCTGTGCTCACCACCCACTTCGGGTGCAGCTTGGACCTAAACTTTCCATACCAGCATTCAGGTCTAAGCTGTAAGAAGAGGCAGAGTGCTCGGGATGTACAACAAAGTGTGGCTTTTTGCTGCTGTTGGAATTGTTTACACTTAAACCCACAAGCACTGCTGATCCAGTGTGAGCGTGGCTGCCTGAGAGAGCTTCTTCCATGCAACACGGCAGCATCTCTGATTCGGGGTATTTCACTGAATGACGAGCACCACGAAGGGATGAAGAAAGAAGGAACAGCACAAACTAGGGGGAATCTGCTGTCAGCAGCAACCAGGCTGATGTGTGATCAGGCTATCAGCTGAGTGCTAGCTGGCTCTGACATTGCCTGGAGAGGACAGCCAAACTCACAGAGCAAAGCACAAGGTGCAACATGCTCGCAGTGGGATAAACCGGGAGATTCAGTTCCCTGGGAATGCTGGGAATAAGAAGCTGTGGATTTTATGGGAAGCTTTGATATTGCAGTCTTGCAAAGCAGCATTTTGGGGCTTCGGTCATCACGTGCATAGGATGGAGACACATTAACCTGCTGTTGGGACATGCTGGAGAATCTGGGCTTATGTACAACTTCTCAGATGGCTTCGGAGTGGAGGGGGTCAGGCTTTCAGAGGCTGATGGAGTGGGACAAAGCACTACTGTTGATCACAAGGAGCATCTGTTCAGCTATAGGTACATCAGGTCAGCTGAAGTCCAAAGCATCCGAAGTGTTTCAGTAACTGCAGTGCTACTGTCCTGGGCAGGGGTTGAAGCTCCAGGGGACATTAAAGATCTGTGGTGGTCGCAGAGACCAGGCAGCTTTGCTGGCGTTGTGGCCAGTTAGCAGTGGGTGCCAAGTGGAAAAGCGCCCCAAACTCACATTGAGGTACCCCAGCTGGGCTGCATTCAAACGTGGACATGCTTCAGAGCCTCTGGGCATGATGATTTGGGAGGTGAAGCCCTGTGAGTGCCCCAGATGGGGAACTGCATTAGCACTGGTGTGGTCTTACCCAGGAAACCTGAAACAAGCGTTGGGAATGGGGCTGAAATCCCAGGAAGGACTGCTTTGCACAGAGAGAGCATGGCATGCTCACGTGTCGAAGATAAAAGGCAGGGCTCAGGATTACAGGAGTAGGGAGGGCAAAAAACCCAGCCAGGACTCGAGTTCTGCATTTTAACCACCTCTCCAGGGTGACAGGAGGTTATGGGATACACAAGCAAGGAACATCTGAGATCCGGAAACAACATGGGAACCAAACCTCACAAATTAACATAATTTCCAGCAGGATATATTTCAAATCTCCAACATTTCTCTCCCTGACTCTAAACAATTCAAATCATTGCCACAGTTTTAAAACCCCAGAAGTACTGGAAATTGAGCTGAGATGATCAACCTAAACCCTTGAGCTTATTTAGTTCAGTCATGGTACTGAACTCAGCACCATGAACTCAGCTGGTACTCAGCTACTGGCTCCTTTGCAGATTGAGGTCCCTACAACTCTCACCCCTTTGAAGCAGCAGGTTACTCAGTAGAAGCTGAATCTGAAAATATAGAAGGGTTCCACCTCTGCAGCTTCCGGATAGTTTAAGTCACTCAAAAGACTTTTCATACCCATCTGCTTTCAAAGAGGTATCCAGACAGTTATCCCACAGATGTCCCCCGGGGTGTTTGCTCAAAGCAGAGCCTGCTCTGCCCCGGGGTGGTTGGTACAGCCACTCCCTCCCTGGATTCACAATAAAGAGAGCACAGAGCCGTGGTTAAGCTTTGTTATCCCCTGTTGGGTTTGGTTTGTGCTTCTCCTTTGCAGCAAAAGCCTGGTAGAAGCAAAAGAGACGATACTGAGAAATGCATTTCTAAGACATGGTGACTCCCAGGGCAACCTGTGATTTCACAGGGTGCATGGTTCCGTGCTGTGCTGTTGTGTCATCAACTACAATTAAAACGTGTAATTGCAGCGTGGCTCCACTTCTGCTGGTGGGGAAAGCCTCTGCAAGGAGCACACAGGTTGCTGCCCCAGTCCTGCCTTCACACCTGTGCTGTCGAAGTGCGTATGAAGGTTTTTAATGTGCCTCCAACAGGTCAGAAAGGGAATTATGTAAGGACAATGAAAAAATAGGGATTAATTTCCCAGCAATGATGTGTCGTAATTACTGAGGTAGGTTTAGACGCAATCGGGGTTTCCTCATGCTGAATGCATCTTAGCAGTAGATGCTTCAGAAGATCTACTGCCCCTTCTGAGACACACCTTGGCTTTTGCCTGCAGTGTCAGCAGAGACTCTCTGTACCCCAACAGATTATTTACACACAAAAAAGCCCAAACTCACACTTCTCTACTGCAGAGCTGTAGTAGGGAATGAAAAGGAAACAACCTACAGCTGAGGTCAGTTGTTACAACAAGGTCCCTGGCTGGGAAGGAGCCAGCAACTGATTGTGGGTACCCATCTCCTCCTCAAGTATGCTTCTGAGTATTGCATCCTACTCTTCCCCACCTGCAGGCAGCAGGCAGCTCCCACCATTTCTATATTCTTCCATAAATTCTGGCTCAACACAAAGAGCATCCTCCACCAAAATAGCCCTGATGGTGCAAGGAAAGTGGGCCACCCCTGACTGAACTCCTCCTGTTCATTCTGGCCTCAGCCCTCTTCACGCAGATTATGGGGTCTGTAAACAGGTTTTGTTCTGTTTGTACATTCCTGTCTGGGCAACAAATCCAGCTTTTCTAGTATTTGTTTTAAATAGATCAGGAACAGGCAATCTCAGCTTTTGTACATTACTCTAAAATATAAGTGGCCGACTATGATCTAGAGAACTGGGTTTAAAACAGATCTCTTCCTACAGAAACTGTAAACAAGTAGAAAATTTAAATAGTCTTTTGTAAAAAAGCAAGGACAATCCAAGTCATAAAAAAATCACCCTTCCCTGCCTCACTCTTCCCACCCTCCCCACCCCATCCCAACAACCGAGCCTGAACCGCTCTGGTACGATCCTCAGCTAAGATTCTTTTCCTTTCCTTCTCCAAAATGCTCATCCCCATGTTGCATTTCCAGTGTGACCATTAGAAACACCTGCTGGTCCACGCAGACATCCTTTACAGGGCATTTAGCATGCGCCCCTTCCCCCTCGATGAAGACAAGGACGGGTGTTATCTAATCCGGGAGGTGCGGGAGGAATGCCTTCCATATTCAAGAGTTCCCTTATGCCTGGGAAGGAAAAATCTCAGCGTGACCCTGCCAGTTTTCAAGGGAACACCTACCGACAGGCAGAGCCATCAGAAGCAGGGGGAGGCTTCTCCCAGCAAAGACTAAGAAATTCAGCAACAGTGTCTGATGAGTAACAGTTATTGAATAAATAATTACAGGTAGGTTCAATGGAGGCAACCGGCTTTTTACTCAATAATTCAAGATTGCTGAACACTAGCTCTGACTCAAGTACAAGAATGCTGGCTTCTACACAAAGAAGCTTCGGCTTCCTGACGGACAAAATCAGCACCCGATGAGAGGCATGATAATACTGAGTGCCATGACATCGCTGAGTAGGGGACCGCAACCCCAGCAGCTCTGTTCCCATCCAGCGGCTCAAGCACTGGTGCCGTCCTCCTCGATAACGCGGTTCATGCTGGTCCCGTGTGTGATGTGTGTCATTGGGTTGCTGCTGAGATCCCTGATGCTGCTGTGACGTGACTGTTCATTAAGCCGATGCGAACTGCTGTGCCTGGAATGATCAGTCAGTCGTGACATGCTGCCGTGAGGTAGTCTTTCTTCTACGCCTCTGTAGCTGCAGGGAGTGTACCTGATTTAGAACAAGAGAGGAAAATGATGACTATTGTTACTGCCATAGTCATGAAAGAATGTAAATAAATCTTGGTGCCTGTGCAAGCACACGCACACAAATCCTCTGCTTTAGTGAAGAAAGTCCTGCTCTGAGTAGTTCAGCTATTTCACCAGTACAGCCCGGGGGCAAATTATTTCAACTCCTCATACAGCTTGGTTCTTACTACAGCACTATCCATAGTATTGATAATTAGGTGAGTAAAACACATGATGATAAATTGTGTTCTAAGCCTTAACTACACCCCAAGTTACAGTGGGTAAATTTCGTTACTGTTTTCTTCAGCGGGGCTAAGTCTGTTTACAGAAACAAAATAAATTTACCCACACAGAAAAGCTGCCACAAGAATATCAAGCTGACTTTATCATAGAATCATAGAATGGCTTGGGTTGGATGAGACTTTAAAGCTTGTCCAGTTGTAGCCCTCCCTGCCACAGGCAGGGACACCTTTCACTAGGCCAGGTTGCTCCAAGCCCTGACCAATCTGGCCTTGAACACTGCCAGGGATGGGGCAGCCACAGCTTCTCTGGGCACCCTGTGCCAGGGCCTCAGCACCCTCACAGGGAACAACTTCTGCCTAAGAGCTCATCTCAATCTCCCCTCTGTCAGGTTAAAGCCATTCACCCTTGTCCTGTCCCTACAGGCCCTTGTCAAAAGCCCCTCTCCAGATTTCTTGTCAGCCCCTTTAGGCACTGGAAGCTGGTCTAGGGTCTCCCTGGAGTCTTCTCTTCTCCAGGCTGAACAAGCCCAGCTCTCTCAGCCTGTCCCCATGGCGGAGGTGCTCCAGCCCTTGCAGCATCATCCCTTTTGGATGGATCTGTTTTCCCACACACTCTGATGATGTACCACAGATTACTGCCTGTGCGGGAAAACCAGCATTGAACACATTCCCACCATATAATTCATCAAGTTTAGGGCTGCCTCTGAAAATATCAAGATGTTTTTTCTGTTTTCAACCCAGACATAACAGGGAGAGGAAATGCAATCAGAGAAAGTAAATAGGAGCAGAACTTCCAGTTTTAGCAATGTGATGGCCAAACATCCAGCTGCAGAGGCTTGTCCAATTCTCTACATGATCTGAAAGGGAAGAAACGTACCTGCCATCGCGTGAGCGGTGCAGGCTGCCATGGTAGCTGCTGACTTTGCTGTGGATGCTGCCTGCCTTGCTCCTCTGGTCATCCATCATGGCCAGCTGGGTTGAGGAGGCGTGAGTCGAGGTGCCCTGGGTAGAAGTGCCTCTGGATTTCCGGATGATGGGGGTGTTGGGGTCTCTCAGAAGAGATTGAGCAAAGTCTGGCTCCTGCAGCACTTGACGACTCTCATTTACAACCCTGAACAAGACACACCATTTGAGCAGTTACCATTAATGACTGCAATAGAAAAGTGATTGCAGTAACAGCACTGTAACTATTTTATATTCCAGCTTGGCAAATAAGACCATTATTTACATTATAATGTCCCTATTTGCCTAATTCTGAAGCACGTCAACATTTGGATATTTAAGTAAAGTTCATGTTCTTGAATCCTCCCCACTCCCTGCATCTGATCCTCCAGCCTAGACATGTGGAGCAATTGTGGTGTATTTGCTTATGGCCTTAGTCTGTGAATATTGTTGCAAGAGAAATCCTTGGGCTAGTGCTGTGGCTCAGCTTGCTTGGATTACCCAGGAACTGCCTTTCAGGGAACATGGAAAGAAGCCACTTCCTTGCTCAAATAAGCATTTAAAATCTGGATTAAACCAGCAGCAGGAGAACACCAAGTGACATTCACCGTATATAATCACACATAACCGGCTGGCTGTAGCCCTTAGATCAGTGCTTACAGTCTCTGTTAGCCAAATCCCCATGCTGGGAAGGGCTGGCAGCGGGGCACACACTTGGCCGCTCCACCATGGCATGATGAAAGGAGGTGTTATCACATCCTCGACATTCCTTTACTTTTTTTTAATCTCTTTTCATGGGGAGGCCTTTTCCTCCCCTCCCATTCTCTATATGATTCTTTCATGTTCCATTTCCTCCCCCTGGTTACCTCCTCCTCTTAATTTTCTTGCTCTCAGAGGATCACAGGCTACCTAAGGAGGGAGGGTTGTAGCAGCTCTGCCTTTTACTATTCAAAGGGAAAAAAGAGGGGATGTGGCTCCAGCCACACACTGCTGTGTATGGGAGCTCCTGGGCTGCCTAGAAGCACCAGGAGAGAGGATGGCACGCTATAAGTCACTGAGATCACCAGGCCTGTAAAACAGCTTCCTCTGCCTTCACTGATTCCACTCCTGTCCTCTACCCATCAAACAAGTATGTCACCACTCTGTAAATCCTATCTAAACATACGCACATGCATTAAAACATATTAAGTTGTCACTAACCCCCTACATAACTTAGAAGGTGATCTGAATAAAAAATTTACTTTGATTTTGCAGAAGGTAATTTCATTTTAATTTGACCTCAGCAGAGGGCCAGTCCTGCTAAGGATGGATGCATCAAAGTTGTGGAGTAGTCACATAAAGGCTCATTGTATTTGTGGATCTATTCTGAAACATCTACTTAAAAGACAATATTTAGAATCATGAAAAGAGCTACTCATAGCTATTACAATATTATATAGATAGTCTCTGAAATTATGATTCATTTTTAGATAGTCTCTAAATTTATTTTAGACCGAGGTCTAAATTCATTTCAAACTTAGAGAAGCTGTAAGATGATTTTTATCCAACTGTGCTTTGGCACTAATGCATAAGGGAAGATTAAAAGCAGAGACAATTGCTTTTAACTGTGCTCATAGTGAAAAGAACCTAGGTTTAATTTCAATTTAAAGGTCTGATTCAGCTGACTATATTAGATAAGCAAGCATGCTTATAAATAAAACCTCTCAATTCCATCTCTCAGTACACGGCAAAGTTGTACTGTTCAATTGAAACCTCATTCTTATCAAAAATAGTTTGAAACCAGATGGAGCAATGCAGACGTGGTTCTGGGAGCAAACAGTACTTATGGAAAAATAAGGGACAATTCTTCAGGGTGGTTTTTTGAGCTGTTGCTTGTTTTGTTCTTCCCTCCTCCGTTTTGGACAGTGAGAGAACTCTAAGGAAACTACCCCCATCTATTCCTGTCTCCATCTCTGTGAAAAACTAACCAAAATGCTCTTCCAGGACTACGAGGGAAGAGATTATTTGCCAGTATTCAACCAGCTCTGTACCAATACGCACTCTTTTTTCCTGCGTCCATGGAAGAAACTAGCCCACTCAAAACAGGTCTTTTTGCTTCCAACCCAGAAGACAGAGGGTATCCCAACGACCAAAGCCATGAGATACTTCATGAGAAAGAGAATCAAATCTGGACGACTCATCTGAGTGACCTAGAGAGAAAAAGAAAGAGAAAAGATTATACAAGCCATCATAGTTCCCTACTCCATTTATTAACTCATTTAAAACAACTGTCTCTGCCTTGAGCCAAAGTAAACATCAACAGGGTTCCTTTGTTCCGTGGCTCTTGGGAGCACGACCAAGTGTGCTGTACAGCCCACTGTTGAGTAAAACAAAAGGTTCAACTGCTATGGGGCCTTGGCCTTTATTTGTACTTCTGGCCTTCTGTCTGTGCCCTGAATAATTGTGAAATATTTTCTAGTCTATAAATTATAAAGTCTTGTTTCTTTGATGGAATTAACCCATATAAAAACAGGTGCCACATGTGCTGTTTGGAAACATCCCAATGAAATGCTTCATGGGATGTTCAACACTGATCCTTTATTCCTTCATGGAATTTCTTCAGTGGAGGGTTATACCCGTAGTTGCCCTCCCTCAGGAGTTTGAGGTATCAACAAGGTCTGACTGCCTGATTCTTAATGAGCCGGCAGAGCCCTTACATCTCTCCATTTCTTCAGAGAGAGCAACTGAATTTGAAACCCCTCATGAGATCTATGTTCACAACCAGTTTGATATAAAAAGGGTTGGTGTGAAAAAGATGCAAAGATATTATTTTCAGGAAGGTCTGTAAGGTAGTTTTCAAACAAACAGGCATCCAGGCACTTCCTTGAATTGATAACCCAGCTCAAAAAGTGAACTTCAAGGACAGGGAACTTCAAGTGCAAGCTGAAAGAAACCACTAACTTTTATAAGAGAACAGTACAGGACCTAACTTACTCTGGAGGCATTAAGTCCTCTGTAAGCATTTTTGTGACACAGTCACACTGTGACTGTGGAAGGCACTCTTGAGTTCTAGACTTGGGTGTAAGAAGTTCTCTGCTTTCCATCACAGCTGTGGGAGAGCTCGTCAGAAAACATAAATGAAGGATCAGTCAAAGGACTCAACACATTCAGCGACTGAAGAAGGCAATAACACTGACCACAGGAAGGCTGAGTCTGAAGGAATGGGTCTGCAAAAAACCTCGAAGAATTCTGTTATAACAGGGGGTGAGGGCTGACCAGAGATGGCACAAGGAAGGGGACAAGCAGGTAGTCTTGTAAGCAGAGAAGGAAAACAAAGAGAGAATGTGAATGATAAGCAGATGACGTGAAAGGACAGAAGGCAAGATGGCACAAGCAGAAGGCAGACCAGAAGGGAGGGAAGGAGATCCTGGAGCTGGGGATTCCTTGGTAAGGACTGACAGGCCTTTAACCAGAGTGGATCCAGAGCAGATGGGTCTTCTGCCTGAAAGGAGCATGGCTGAGAGCAGCAGATGTGAGGCAGAAAAGGAACCCGTCAGGCAAGGGGAAGACATCAGTGATTGTCTCATATCGTGACACGTTGACAGTATAGGGTTCTCACTAGAATGGCTTAAGGATATGTAAAGCTAAGGCTGGAAAAAATGTTTAAACAAGTGGAAGTTTGATTGATCTTCTGCTAAATTCTCCTGATCCCAACAGAAATGAAGTAATAGGATAACAAAAGATCCACAGATGGCTCAAGGATTACTATGGCAGAAGGTTTTGGGGCTGTTTAATCATGGGGAAATGCTCACGAAATGAAGACTCTTTCCAACAAGGAGTAACTGCAGCAACAGCTCTGAGGCTGCTGGTGAGGCAGGAAGCTGATAAAACCCATTATACTTAAGAAAATGACCTGAACATCCACTGGCCTGTTTAAAACAGAAGAAAATATCAAACAAGCTGTTTCAAGCCAGGGAAACATTGCTCTGTAAGTCACGAGTGGGACTGAAATACTTTGTACAGTTCTGTGAATTCAGTTTAAATTCATCTTCCTGGAAAGCAGAGGGATATAGAGAAGGGCTGAGACATTGGGGGATTGCCTGTCTTGCAAGAAGCTTGTCTGGCTGACAAAGACTCAAAGGTGTGAAAAAAATAATTGCTATATAACAAGAAATATCTAAACACTGAAATGTGGCAAAAAAAAAAAACCAACTCAAACCCTCTTAGGAGTATTTAAGCTAAGCAACAGGAAAGAAATATGACTGCATGAGCCGTGAAAAATCCTATCCTTACAGACGGATTTTCAAACAAGAGTTGTGGGGGTGGGCACCTTTTAAGGCTGAGTGTTAACAGTTTATGAAAGATGCTGGCAGTGACAGACAGAGCTTCCCTCTGATCCTACGAGCTTATATTAATGTAGACACATATATATAATCTCCTACATCAACATCAAGAACCATTTTTTTCCTCCAAACTGAAAATCTGAATTGAATATTTCCCCTCTACTCTGCTCGGGTGAGACACACACACACACACACACCCCTGCCCCTGCAGTCCTGCATCCACTTCTTGGCCTCAACACAACAGGGATGTGGAGCTGTTGGAATGAGTCCAAAGGAGGCCACAAAGATGCTGTGAGGGCTGGAGCACCTCTGCTATGGAGACAGACTGAGAGAGCTGGGCTTGTTCAGCCTGGAGAAGAGAAGGCTCCAGGGAGACCTTAGAGCAGCTTCCAGTGCCTAAAGGGGCTGACAAGAAATCTGAAGAGGGGCTTTTGACAAAGGCCTGTAGGGACAGGACAAGGGGGAATGGCTTTAACCTGACAGAGGGGAGACTGAGATGAGCTCTTAGGCAGAAGTTGTTCCCTGTGAGGGTGCTGAGGCCCTGGCACAGGGTGCCCAGAGAAGCTGTGGCTGCCCCATCCCTGGCAGTGTTCAAGGCAAGGTTGGATGGGGCTTGGAGCAACCTGGCCTAGTGGAAGGTGTCCCTGCCTTAAAGATGAGCTTTAAGATGCCTTCCAACATAAACCATTCCATGATTCTATGAACTACATGTCCATCTTTCAACTGATGAAACATAAGAAACATAGAAACATAATGAGCGTTATTATGTGTCTTACAGTTCAGTTTTATATGGGGTGGGATCAATGCTCTCCCCATGATGAGGCAATTCTTTCCTCAGCACTTGTTTAGTGTGCTGTCCATCATCATTTGTCCCAGGAAAACTACTGATGTTGAAGGGTCTTTGACAACACTCCGCACTGTCCTCTGCTTGCAACCATTTAACCATGCACAACGAGTCTGAAAGCTTTCTGGGCGGTTTTGTAGTCAACCAGTGAGATTCCACTCAAGAAAACAAAAATTATTAACAATTATCCAATAAAAAATTACCCAGTGAAATTAAGCTCTCAAAAATTAACCTTATTATCTCATTTCATAATGTGCAAATGTGGCATTAAGTGGAATAAATGGTGAAATTTATTATTTCTTAATGAAGGTAATATTCAGGTAAAGTTTTATATTTACATATAGTGCTTGTCTGCTGGGCCAAGTCTCCCCTGGCATAACTACCAGCCTGAAGGTACTGATTCTTGCATGAAGAATAAAACAACAGTTCTAGCAGTAAGGCTCTCATTTGCTCACTGTACTATAGGCCACCATTATTTTATTGACTCAGGCATATTGCTTTATGTCAGAGCCAACAGAAATCAGGTGCTGTGATGTGTATTATTGCCCATACTGAATATATTACAAATCCCCATTGCTCTGAGTAAATTATATTACTTCCATAAAGATATTAAAGTAAATCACTTGGTATCAAAATTTCTGGCTCAACATATTCATGCTGGGTGCTGTAAATAATTCTAAGCAGAAAGGAAAACAAATTGCAAGCAAAAATTAAAATACACAGCAAATACTTTCATGTGAAAGGAAGAAAATCCTACCTTTGGCAAAGCAAGTTATTAAACATTACATACATTCCTTGAAAATAAGCCTTTTTGCACAAAGCAATTCCAGTAGGAACACACATTAGACTCTGATCATTAACACTGAAGTGACTGCACCTGTTTTAAACAACATACATCCACAGATTATGAGACATCTATAATAATTAACACAGCAAAATGAAAACATGAAATGACTATTCCAGGCTTATAGAACTGAAGATACCAGGTGTCTAAGCCCCCAAGCCCATTTCCAAGCAGCATAGCACTCACAGAACTCCAAGCCCAAAATGGTGCTATTTTCTGTCATTAGGACAGAGAACAGGTTGCATGGTTTTTAAAAGCAGTAAAACAACACAAACGCTCAATCAAAACTTAAATCCAGGGGATTTTCACTTCTGCTATACTGCCCAGCTATTGTTCCTGAGTGAACCTAAGAAGGACATGGAGATGTTGGAATGAGTTCAGAGGAGGCCATGAAGATGCTCTGAGGGCTGAAGCACCTTTGCACCAGACAGCTGGGCTCTTCCAGCCTGGAGAGGGTTCTGTGAAGACTACAGAGCAGCTTCCAGTGCCTACAGGGCTGACAAGGAGGATGGAGAGAGGTTTCTGACAAGGGCCTGTAGGGACAGGACAAGGGGGAATGGCTTTAACCTGACAGAGGGGAGACTGAGATGAGATCTTAGGCAGAAGTTGTTCCCTGTGAGGGTGGTGAGGCCCTGGCACAGGGTGCCCAGAGAAGCTGTGGCTGCCCCATCCCTGGCAGTGTTCAAGGCCAGGTTGGACAGAGCTTGGAGCAACCTGGTCTAGAGGAAGGTGTTCC
Organism: Melopsittacus undulatus; assembly: GCF_012275295.1. Lineage (NCBI taxonomy): Eukaryota > Metazoa > Chordata > Aves > Psittaciformes > Psittaculidae > Melopsittacus > Melopsittacus undulatus. The sequence goes on along the minus strand of NC_047529.1, from coordinate 14,707,698 downwards.
TCCTCATGGGGACTTTAGATGAGCTTTAAAGTCCCTTCCAACCCAAACCAGTCTATGATTCCATGACTAAACTAGGAGACACAACTCTTGGGTAAATTTACACCATTGATAGAGTTTGCTGCAAATATCAAAGTTTCTAAAACATCCCCAAATCTGAATTACTGACATAACTAAAGCAGGAAAACGAAGTGAAGCGCAGTTGCTAAGGATTTAAAATGTTCCAGTGCAGATGCAGCCAATTAGGAAGAAAACCTCTTAAAATGAATACTACTGTTTAGGCCTGCAACGGTCACATTATCAGCTGATACCATGAATATGAACATCTACTAAGTTATTTAATGCAGTTATTTCATCTGTTTCACACTTGGCACCGTTGCCAGACTCATCTTCACATCTGTTAATGTCAGTGCTCCCTTCGTTATCAGGTATCAAAGCCTTTCAAAACATCTCTTATATTGACAAGCCACTGACTGAAATCTAAAGGCACGGCAGATCTCCCCTGGGCATTAAAAAACTTGGATAATATCTTTCTAGATAAAAGCCCGTCTTGCAAGCACACTGGTCTGCTCTGGACATCAAGAGCTGCCTTTCCGTGAGGGCAGTGTCAAAGAAACACAGACCAGACAGCAGCTAGTTGCAATATCCTTCAAGATGAGAACCTCTATTAGAGGAAAGATAATACTGGTGGTGATTCTTCATTTTCCTTCGTACCCGATCACTTTCCCAGAGATGCAAGACGGGCTCGTGCACTCCAGCAACATGAGAACCTGGCAATTTAGTGAAGCCAGCACAAATCAGTTAGCATTGTTCTTGAGCTAGCTCACTGCACATTTGGTCGGACCTGCTGCAAAGGCAGCTCATCATGAAGATGTGATTGGAAAGACTTGACAGGCTCCATGCAGACACCCGTGTGAACACTAGAGTGCATGGATCTATGTCCCTGAACTGAATTTGTCTTCCTGTGCAGCTCCAGGCCTTCAGGGGCATTCAGTTAACAAGAAAAAGCAGGCTATGAGATGCAGATGCAGGGGTTTCAGTTGTGTGCTCTACACTCTATTCTGTTCAGACACGTCTCACGAGCAGCACGGGTACTTACGTTTCACCTAGTGAAGACCAACAGACAAGTTCTGTCAGACACAAAGATTGCATATGTGATAGCGAGATTTCTGTAACCCGTTTTTTCCCATCTCCCATCTGCTGGGTGGTGTGGCAGCTGGGTTGGTACAGATTGTCAGACAGAAATGTACTTTCCTTCGTGAATACAAAAAGACATCAGTTTGAATGCGTTGTTTCCCCACTAAAACAGTGGCAGGTGTTCAGAAAGGAGGTTAAAAACATCAATTTCAGCATTCCTCCAGGGAAAAAATAATGCTTCTTTGTAGGCGCACTGTTAATTTAAGGTGCTCATATAACTAATTTCTGAATATTTTCCCCTTCTGCCCCCAAACGATCAATCACGGCTGCTTTTTAGTGACGGAGACCAGTGGCCTCTTCCCCCTAAAATGAATGAAATCACAAATTAATGAGCTTGCTGCGTATGTGAAGTGAAAGCACAAACACAACACCTGTCCCCCTCCTTTGGGGCACAGTTCCACAATAACGCTGATCATTTGATATTTCCCTAAGGATAAAAAGCAATGAAATTCAAATTAACCCATCCTTTTGTGGAAAATGGGAGAAAGACCAAAGGGGTTGAAAGACCAAAGGGAATCTGATCTAACAATCTCATAACCATTTCCATCACTGTCATTGCTTTGAGACTTAGAATATTATACTCACACTGCTTGTTTCCCAGCAAAATGTAATAGCATTTGTCACTAAATAATACAATTATTTTCTCAGGTTATTAAAACCTTGCAAGTTTTCTGTTTTATTCAACAAGCAAACCCATGCCACCATTCTGGCTACGTGGCTGCACCAGCTGAAGAACTGAGAAACTGAAAGCACCTAAGAAAAAAGGTAGTGGCTCACCTGATTTAGCCTTCATTTAAGAGCTAATGATAAAGCCAATATACACTTCATGAGCCTCAGAATAGCTTAAATCTGTATGAAACAGTCTCCACAGGATCAGGAGACCTCCCTGCATCCAAAAAGAAACAAAAGGAAACTTTTCTGGCTCTGACTACCAAAAGCCAGATGGCTCATGAGATATTCAGGCTATCCCAAGCAGAATAAATACAATAATTCAAACTGTGGGACTTCTGAAAGTGTGGCTCTGCGCTGTCATGAGAGAACATGGATGCTCTGTGGTTCTTGCTCTTAGCACTGTGCATTAACTTTGCCTACTGGCTCGCATTAAAACAATTAAATTGTTACAACAATTATGAAAAAGCATTGCTAACTATTCTCCAGACTTACTTAATAACTACTGAGTTGCTATAAAAGCAGAGTGGAAATTAAAGCAAAGAGATCAGCCTGTACAAGACTTGGGCCAGTAACAGATAGCTTGGAAACCTAACCCAAGCTGAAAATAAATAAATAAGGCACTGTAATAAAAGCTTATAAAATTACCATCTTAATGGGATGCAGGCTATTCTGGAGGAAAATTAGTCACCACAGAAGTTTATTTAGTGCCCAGGCGCTACAGATCCATCTCACCATGCTGAACTCATCTGCAACCCATTTTTTTCTCAAGATTAAATCTATGTAAGTGCCAAAAAAAAGATATCCTTACAAAAACTGCCTCTACAGAACATCTAAACTGCCATGAATTATATTTTAGAAGAATTTCTCTTGAGTTTCTCTGGCATGTTATGGGAAAGAAGTCAATCAGTTCATAGAAGAAGTGTCCTGGTTTGCACCAGAAGTCACCCCTTGTCTGTGTTGGGCCAGAACACACTGGAGTCCATAATCTCCTGGAAAACCATCTTGAATAAAGGGTAGCACAGCAGAAAGCGGCCTCTACAAGGTAATGCTGCAGGGTTTTCCTCATCTATCTCCTTCTTGAAAAGGGATCCCAGAGGACATCTAAAAAGGTCTTGACTCATGACTAGATTCTAATAATGCGCCTCCAACGCTCTTGCCCTTCAGGCCCTGCAGTTAGTCATCGTGTCAGGAAACAGCAATCCCCAAGAAGTTTGATGCTAACTGCTCTTGCACTCATGCAATGGGAATGCAAAAATGCAGCAGACTACAGCTTCAGCCATCACCTTGCAGGTACCTTGTAGCTATCTTGGGACAGGGAGATTCTGCAGCTTCAGGAGACTACTTCTGGGAGAACACCCTGCTTATCAAGAGAAAGCTGTATCTCAATGAAGCTATCAGGATGTCTGGTAATTTGTGGCTTTATCTTGAAACAGAAGACAGCATTCAATCACTGCAACTAATTTTTTAAGTGCTAGCCATGATTCGTCATTACAAAGATTGCCCAAGCACCTGCCCTCTGTTTTACCATTATGAGGAACTTGTACCACCAGTCTCTCAGCCTCAATGCCAGGCACAAAGCATGCGAAAAGCAACTCTACTTGATTGTACTACCCATGAGAGACTTGTTCCTCTCTTTCCTTTTCCTGTGGATGTGTACAAGCTGAAGGCAGATGTCCTCTGTAGAAACAAAAAGCAAACAAGTCCCCATCCACCATGCAGTTGTTTTCCCCAGCATAGCTTATCTTTCTTCTTGTCACTGGAACAGAAGAATCACATCACAATTCTTGACAATATTCCCCATTTTGGACCATTTCAGCTCCTCTCACACTTTGGTATGAGCTGTAGCTGTCTGATGTAACAGATCCAAGGAGCCTTTTTTCTGTTACAGATCTGTGACTAATGCCTGTGATAAAAATGACAAAGTATTGCTTGAAGTCAAGGCATGACTCACCCAAAGGTGTCTAACACAAAGGATGAAACAGACTCAATCTACTACAATTTCTCTTACTTAAATCCCAATGCTCACCAAAAACCTAAACCCAAAACTCATGCAGCTCTGTGGAAAGGGACCTGCAGGTCCTGGGGAACACAAGCTCAATGTGAGTGAACAGTGTGCAGGTATGGCAAAGAAAGCCAACAGGATGCTGGGAACATCAACAAGGGCATCACCAGCAGAAATAAAGATGTCACTGTCCTGTTCTACTCAGTTTCAGTTCCTACAGTACAAGAAACATGTGGGTGGGCTGGAGATGTCCCAGAAAGGGCCACAAAGACAATCCAAGGGCTGGGGAGCCATATGAGAAAAGGGTGAGAGCTGGGCTTGTTCAGCCGGGAGAAAAGGTTCAGGGTTTATAAATGCCCTTAAGACAAGAGACCTTATCACCATATTTCCAGTACTTAAGGGGTAGCTACAAAGAAGATGGAGACTCCCTTTTTACAAGGAGTCACATGGAATGGAGGAGGAGTAATGGGCACAAGTTACACCTGAGGAGATTCTGATTGAACACAAGAGAAAAATTTTTCACCAGGAGAACAACCATCCACTGGAATAAACTCCCCAGGGACGTGCTGGACTCCCCAGCATTGGACACCATTAAGATTCAGCTGGACAGTGAGCCGGGCACTCTAGTCTAGGTCATGCTTTGCCAGGAGACATTGGACCAGATGATCCTTGAGGTGCCCTCCAACCTCAGATTCTAAGATTCTGGTTCTATGATTTATGCAGTTGTCCTTACCACTGCTGTGGAACCAGATGGCATTACTGTAGTATTCTGTCTGTGCAGACAAAAGGGATTGTGATTGGAATGGGCTAAAATAGGTCAAGAAACTTAAGAGCTGCAAAAATGTTTTATCAGCAAATGCTTCTTTACTGGCACCCACAGCACATTGCTTGATATATTACCTATCTTCCACAGAGAGTAAGGCAAGATTAAAGAGATGCCTACCTGAATTACTGGCAAATCTGTCAAATCGGGGATCCTGAGGGGTGGCTGCAGTAGGATAAATTTGGCAGATCTGTCCCATGGCCAGAGAGGCTGAAAGCTCCGTATTGCCATTCAGAAAAAACAGCATTTTTGTTTTCTTCAGATATTAGCACTTCATTGGGAATCAGACAAGTCAGGAAAAAGAACTTAATGAATCAGAAAATCTGATTTCTGTCAATGCTGCTGATGAAAACATACCTGGACTAAAACCTCTACAGCTTTAATATCTATTTTGGCAGTAGATATTCTTCCTTGAATTCATTAAATTCTTACAAGACAGAATTTAGCAAGCTGATATGACTCAGGCTTGGAACATATTCCCATTTTCCCATAAATAAACTCCCACTGCTTGAATGAAGACACTTGGCATTAAGAACACAGAACAGAAGAAACATTTTTGTTTCCAATGTCTTTCATTGCTACAGCCAGCCATGGCACACAAGCCCATTCAGTAGCCAGCCTCATCCTGAAATCATGAGCTCCTCCCTCAGTTCCTCACAGTATTCTCTAATTTCCAATTAGGTTTATTCATGACCATGTGATCATTCTGCCAGTGCTGCCACTTGACTTTAACAACTCTTTTAAGTGTCCTTTATGGATCGCAGAATCACAAAATAGTTTGGGTTGGAAGAAGGGACCTTAAAGCTCATCCAGTTCCAACCCCCTGCCACAGAGGCAGGTACACCTTCCACTAAACCAGGTTGTTCAAAAACTGGCCTTGAACACTGCCAGGGATGGGGCAGCCACAGCTTCTCTGGGCAATCCGTGCCAGAGCCTCATCACCCTCACAGGGAAGAATTTGTTCCCTAATATATAATCTGAATGTCTAAAACTGCAACTGCATCCCTTGTTACTCTTCCTTTGCAGGGCTACATACACTTATACACCCTCCTTCTCCAAAGACAAGCTCCAACAGAACTTTAATCCTGGCACCGTTTCACTACTTTTCATCTATTTTTGTTTTCTTCTTACAGTCTTTTTTGATCCAGCACAATGCAGTCAGCCACATAATGCCATACAGAAAAAAAACTAGTTGCACATTAGTTTATATTTACTCCTAAATGGTTGTGAATGAGTAATTACTACACCATGAAATTGCTGGAGATGAAGTCGTAAGAAACAGATTAGTGTAATTTCGTAAAGATGCAAATAATAGCCAAAAGCAAAAGTACAGAACTCAGGAGAGAAGAAACAAAAAGCTGTTTTAGCAGACATGGGATATACGAAATATTTGTTACTCTCCTCAGTCTCCTCAGAAATATCATGTTCATTAGTCTTAAGGTCACCTTCTTCAAATTAGAGTGTGAATGGAATGAGATCAATCATCATTTACATGACTTGCTTTTACAAAATCAGTTCAACTGTGTCTTTGAAAAGTAATTTGGTGTCAGGGTTATTACATCAATTGAGAACATTTTACAGTGTTATGATAAATACTGTACTGCTGTACGGGTGACTGGAACGGGCTGGCAGAAGAGCTTGTGGAGTCTCTGTCCATAGGGATATTAAAAATTCGGCAGGACATGGCTATAAGCCCCCTGCTCTACTTGACCCCATTTTGAGAGGGGGCTTGACTAATAATCTCCACATGCTCTTTCTGCCCTCAGCTACTCTCAAAACTGTAAAAGAGTATAACATACTCATATATAATAACAAGAGTTATTAATGCCCAAGTTCTACTTAAAATTCCTCTGAGTTCTCTCTGAAAGAACTGTCTCAGGCTACAGACAAAAGTATTTTCATATATTAAAGTTAAGTTGTTAAACCTACACAATAATGCATTTTTAGAAAGATAAGTCCCAAACATCAAACACAAGGAGTAATGTAGCCTGGTCAAGTGTGCTACATCCTGGAAGACAACACAGCTCAACAGTTTTGATATTGCTCATCAGTTTTGATGTTCATCAGTCTATGACCGCTTATCAGATTTGTATTCATACTTTGACACTTTCATGGTATACTGCTTTTAGGGTTTTTGAGCATAACAGATATTTTAACATAAATAGGTCATAAACATTATATATAATTACTTCAGAAACTATTAGAAAAAAATACATAAACAAAACACAAGGAAAAATCTACCTGTATTACTAAGAACATAAGCTGTTAATGGAAAATGTGAATAACTCAAATTTTACATATACTTAAATACAGTATTTTTTGTATTAAAATAGTCTTATTTATTTTCAAAGTAATTTTAAAAAAGTATTCTTATGTTGCTCATTTGAATTTTGAAGCTGCACCTGATTCTCGGGTGGGCTGAGCTCATGTGCAAAGCAAACCTTTATACATGTTGCGAAGAGACACTGTACTCTTCACCTGCCTTTCCTTTTCTAGCAAACGGAATAATTCTCTCTTAAAAAGAAGAACTAACAGAAGGATGATGCATGGGAGTATTGTTTGTTCATGTAACTAAAGCAAAAGAATAATCCAACTTGAAATGTGCAAGTATTTGTTACATTTTCATGCTATATAGCCCAGCCATGCCTAAGTTCAGTGGAGGTTTACCAATACCAAGGAACACAAACAGCATGTCCAAGAGATCTGGACCAGTCTTACAGATGAACTTGGTTCATTTATTTCATTATGTTCCATCACTAAGATAGATCTATTATGTCATGGTTTAAACTCAGTCAGATACGCAGATGCTCTCTCACTCCCATCCCCCCACTTCCTCCCCTCCACTCCCAGAGTTGTGGGGAGGAGAATTGAAACAATGTAACTCCCACGGGTTGAGATAAGAGCAGTCCAGTAACTAAGGTATAACACAAACCACTGCTGGTGCCACCAATAATAACAATGATAAGTGAAATAACAAGGAAAGAGAATATAACCACTCACCACCCACTGACTGATACCCAGCTTGACCGAGCAGTGATCTAATCCTTCCGGGTAACTGCCCCCAGTTTATATAGTCAGCATGATGTGCTGTGGTATGGAATACCTCTTTGGTTAGTTCGGGTCAGGTGTCCTGTCTCTGCTTCCTCCCAGCTTCCCCTCCTCCCTGGCAGAGCATGAGACTCAGAAAGTCCTTGGTCAGAGTAAACATTACTGAGCAGCAACTAAAAACATTGGTGTTGTCAGTGCTGTTCCCAGGCTGAAAGTAAAAAACACAGCACAGCACCAGCTACTAAGGAGGAGAAAAAATTACTGATACTGCTGAACCCAGGAGATATTATTATTAAGTATAGTCTTTAGTTAATAATAATGATTTGGGGTCTAGAAACAAATTGTTCTAATGAAGAAAATAAACTTCTTTCTGTCTTTATGACTGTATTCTGAACTGCTTTATGTTCAAGCATGAAGCAAACCCCAATAAACACTCACAGCTGGAGTTGGTTGCTCATGTTATGCCCAGTGGTATTATGGATACAGTGACTGCAATCACAATTTCCTGAAAATCCAAAGCTTTAGAAGGAAATCTGTTGTCAGCAGTGTAACTGTCAGAACTGCTTAGTCCCAAGACTGATGACATTCAAATGGAAGTACCTTTCAGGACTGGAGTTTTAAAAATGTGTTGACAATAATAAAGATACTCTGTAATCACTAGGAATAAATGCACAGATGTGCAGTATCTCCAAAATTTATTGTACCTTGTGTTCAGTGCTGACAGGACATATCATTCAATGGTCAAGAACACTACAGAGAGCAACAAAAGCAATCATACTGAAATCCACTCAGATGTGGAATAGCTAGACTTACAAACATCCAGATTCAGCATTTGAGGAGATTTTGGCAGGGATCTACAGCTAACAGCCCATTAAAGATTTTTCTCTTCAAAAGCTGTTCTACAGCTATTGTAACATGACTGCCCAACATCTCAAAGCAACTCTGAAAGGCTCAGAAGTGTTAATGAATGCATCTCTCTTCAGAATTTTCAAATGCAAATTATAGGCAATTTCCTTTAATTTATTAAAATGAAAAATTAACCTTTTTTAGGTAAATGATTTCCTAGCACATGTATTGCAGCACTCAATTCTGACAGTTAAGAGTGACTGGTGGTTCAAAATCAGAGAAATCAGACCTCCTGACTTAAGGGTTTTGTTGTCATTTCAATAGCAATTAAAAGAGGCAGTGGGAAAAGAGCTCCCTTAATATTCAGAATTAAAGGCTGTTCTAGATATAAAGTATGCATATTAAAAAGAGAATAGAATAAAACTGAGAAGGCAAAAATAGCAAGATCTGACCTCCTTTGGCAAGTTACCCACAGCAAAGTATTGAATAAAAAGAAAGGGGGGAGAAAGAAAAAGAAAAAGGTGACCTTGAGGAGTCAGCCTTGGGTACAAGTACAAATCAACCTGTCTGAAGATAATGGTTGAGAAATCAGCATTTCCCTTTGGCTCTGGCTCAGGCAATCCAATTAAAAAAAACAGCTAGAAATGAGTCATGTGAATGAAATGATTGCTTTCAGTCAATATGCTAATTGACTGGAAATTGCATACATGCTAAGCAGAGATAAGATAATACGCTGCATCCTATGTAGGGTTTATCGAAGTCCTGGATGTGCAAGGAGGAGACAAGATTGCTATTATTAATGCCAAAAAGGAGAATTCTGAGACATTTAACTACCTGGAGTATATGCTTTTCCTTGAATATGTTCTTAAGCAGCTAAACCAGGAGAAACTGAATCACTGCTAAGAAACAGTGTGATACTGTGATTAATGCTGTTCTGAGCTGACATTACTTTTGTTTTTGAAAGAAGCCTACCTCCTAATTCAGATTTGCTCAGTCTCTTCTGAGTAAACAAAAATATGGAAAATATGTTTTTATCTCAACTTCTCCTTTTTCCTTTTAGGACAAAATAATTACATGCAACAAAAAGCAATTCCTTAGGGCAGATTTAAGCAAATCCATTACCTCTTCTAAGAGGAATTCTCAACAATAACTAATGGAAAAGAGGGGGGGAGGAGAAGTCTAGGTTTATAGACATCTTCAAATATATTCTCTTTATGCCTGTGCCACACACAAACAGTAATGTTTCTTAACAAAGCCTCTTTTCTGAATCCAGCTTCACGCACTCCCCCGCACGTTTCTGAACACCCCCTATAACACAGATGGTAAAACAGCTGAGACGTTTTGTATTTTAAAAGATAGTGTCAATACCCCTGATTAATAGAGAAAATGGCAAAAACTTGAAAATGACATATATTGCAGCCAATAAAACCAGGGAAACTGTCCCAACTTTTATCAGCATACTAAAAACATAGACTCGCCACCTCAACAGTTACTTCTTGCAACTGTTTTCAGCAAGACGTTTGCAAGCCCTGTCTTTTCTTCTCTTTGGTCCGTGTGTGCAATTGTTCTAAAGCACTTGTGCATGAAAATAAAGCCGGTGTCAACAGGGGCTACACTTCACCCGCAATGCAGCCATGGGAAAGACAGGCTGCTACAAGAGCATTTCTGAAGAGCACGCGAGTCAATTTTACCATTACAACATTTTAAAACTCTCCAGTAAATTAGTGTCTATTGAGAATTGGAGGGTTTAGGAGCTATACTGTAAAAACTGAGCACACATACAATTTATAAAGGCTTTTTTCTTTGTTTTTCTGCTCTTTTTTGGGGGGAATGGGGGAGAAATAAAGAGATGGAGCTGCAAAACCTGAGCAGGAAATTACAGCAGCTTGCCTCTGTGTCTCTTGCTTCCGCCCATTTTATTTAAAAGTAGGCACGCTGAAATATGATATTTAAGACTGAAGTAACAGCAAAGCAGATGACTAGACACCCCCATTCTCTTGGCTCTCAGCCCACCATTACTTTACCACCATAGTCGCTTTTCAGTTGGCACCTGGTCATAAGAAAGCTTCCCTGTGATGAATAGGCTCTGCGAGACAGCTATGTGTAGCCTCTGCTTTCAGTAACCTTCCTGTGGTGTTTGCTCAGGGCACCGTGTGTAAAGTAAAGGAAGGACAAAGCCAGGCCAAGAGGGAGTGAAACACATTTGGAAATGTTGCCCCTACCCCTGTTGCGTGGGCAACTTTTGAAAAGGAGGCAAAACAAACAAAGCAATTTATAGTTGTTAGTGATCCAAACCAGCCTGAAATGAAGAGATTTTTATCACAACACTGTTAATTTTGAGATATAGAAATACAGAGTAAAAAAAATTAACTGTGGTTAGATCAAAAAGCATATTTGTGAAAATGGGAAACAAGAAAACTGACAAATTCTTGAGCCAAAATTACCAGCAGATGACAGAGATTAACCCTAAAATTTAAATCCATGCCTCCAACATTAGTTGTCAAATTATGTATTAAAATAATCTGCAATGCCATATAGTTTCAATATTAACTGAAATACAACAGCAAGCTTGTACTTCGCTTTTCTTTGTGCCTGTGCTAGATACATGTAACCATCCCTGACAGACAAGAGGCACCACCAAAGAAACATTCTCTTCATTTACACTTCTGGTATCTTAGGCAACCACAATTAATCCTCTCTTCTCTATCCAACACCCTCAATGAAGAGAAGTGAGTGGGTGAGAACTCCCACCTGCAGTAAAAACCCATTTGACAACATTATACAGCATGACTGGGGCCTCATCTTAGAATGAAATAGAGCAGAAAGGAAGAAAAAATTGGCTGCATTGACTGTTTTTGTTGCTGACAGAAATGATATTTGGTATTACATCATCTTACAGCATCGCTCTTCAGAATTAAGTCCTTAAAAATACCAAGGCAGTTGGGTTTTTCTAAAGCAAAGATTAGAATGAAAATAGAAAAGATTTAGAGATAAGCTTCTCTAAACTGCTATGAGAACTCAGTTAAAATTACGTTTACAAAACTAGTTGTGTTTTGCTCATTGTTTTTGCAGAAAAAGTCTTCTCTATCAGTAGCTGAAGCATGTTTATGTGACATGTAGCAAAGCAATATTATCTGTCTGTGGAATTCCCAAACTCAAGCCTATGTCCTCCCTGGTACTGTGTTTTAGGTGCTTGATTATCTTCAAAAATGAGCAAAAACCATGTTACAAAGTTTTATTTCTGGATCAGCTTCTATTCAAGCCAAGACTTGTCAGGACCTAGAAAGAGTGTTTCAATGGTGTTGAGGCATATTCTGATTTTTGAAAGGGAGAGATTGCAGAAGCCCCATAACCTCTCCTAACCCTTCCCCCCAAAAAAACATTCCTCAGAATTTTGTAGTAAAAATCCTAACAAAAATATCCAATAAGAACAAATGTGACCTCTTCAAACAGATAGTGAATTAAGTTAGGACACAATTCATCTGAATGTCCATTGAATCACTACAGAAATGGCCGTTTCTCTGCTTCAGCTGCAAAAGTAGGCTAGGATGCCTGGCTCAGATGGAAACATCTGGAATTAGATAAATGAGTGCTGCTTTCAGTAGCTGTTCTTGATTTTCACATTGTTTTCATTCTAAAATACGTCCATTATTTTATCTCTGAAGGTCTACTGGTTTATATGAGTTCAAGCCCAAAGCCAGCAAATAGATGAGATAGTGAAGTCAACACTGAACAGGCACAGTGCCACACATTGGTTAATTTCTAAATGCACTCATCACTATATTTACTTCTGGTTCTGGACTTGGGAATCTACCTGGAGTACACTGCAGCAATGCCTGAACAAGCCCGGATGGGTATTGAGCATCCAGCACGAAACTGAGGTCCTAACAAAAAATAAAAGAGAGTTTCCAATGCAAAATCAGAGTTCGCAATTTGTTCTCAACTCCCTATCCCTGCCTAACTCTCAACTGCTATCAGGTCTTCCCCATCAACAGTAAATCGAATGTGTTATCCACATCTGCTTCCATTCCTTTAAATAATATCAAAAACATAAGCAGGGAGCATCACCTTCATCCATTCTTAGCAAGTGAGCACCAAGGTCTTCTAATCATGTGGGGCTACATTAGTAGGGAAATTATGAATATCAGATCACAAGCAAAGGTAATTCATACCACTTAGGTTCATTTCTCATGGACTCCCACTAATGTAGTGGATGTCTTTGAAATAGTTTATTTTTCCTTTTTATTTTCTCTTTAATAACTGAATTGGATGAGTCTCCCATCAGCACAGCACCTAGCCTAGCCCTAAAGCATTTGTGGAAACTGTGCAGAATCTATTTATGTTTGGATTTCAGAGGAATAAATCATAACTCAGGATCTTCTTTACTTTACAGGAAATCTGATTTTGTGGTTCAGCCCAAGAAACCTTCCCAGGCCTAAGCTACTTACAGAGTACAATTATGGGACTACAAAAAGAGGTAAAAGCTTTTAACACCACACTCTATCATCCCAAGAAAGCAGACACATTTCCTTATCTTGGGAAGATGACAGTTACCACTTTCTTACCCCTTTGAATGTTTCTGGCTTGCTGCATCCCTTCCCTTTTCTCTGTGTGAGAAAAGCTGCATTGACCATTTGAACTCCTACTTTTTGTAAGAGAAACAGCTTCAGAGACAGACTGCTGAGTATCTATTTCACTTTTTAGCCAAATTCATCCCAGTTTTGTGACATATTTTCACAGACTGGGGCAGGTCACTGTGTCCCAGTTTGTCTTTGTAATTCCTAAGAGGAACAAATTTATGCCACTCTCCTTGCAAAACACCGTAGTGCCTGGAGGACAAAAATATGTTTGGGGTTTTTTTCCCTTTTACCCTACTTTTTACCTTACACCAGCTGTATCTGATGTGAGATGTCTGACAGAAAGTAACTTACAGCTTTTATGGCACCAAGAATTCAAAAACCTGACTAGACACGGTCTTTGGCTGACCCTGCTTGAGCAGAAGGGTTGGACTAGATGATTTCTAGAGGTCCCTGCAACCTGAGTGATTCTGTGCTTCTGCAAAGTGAGTGCCCAAACTTTTATCCCTCTCCATCCTGTCATCTGAATTAGTTGCCACAGCCTGACAACCTCCATCAATAGAAAAGGTAGAAGTTGCAAAGTAAGAGGAAAGAAATGAATTTTGAAAGCATTGGTTCAGGACTGCAAATGAAGCAGCCAGGCCACGTTGGGAATACTGTGTTCAGTTTTGCTCCCCATTCTACAAAAAAGATGTAGATGGGCTGGAGAAGGTCCAGAGAAGGGCCACAGAGATGATTCAAGCACTGGGCAGCCATGTGATGAAAGGCAGAGAGAGCTGGGCTTGTTCAGCCTGGAGACAAGAAGGCTCAAGGGGAGACCTTATCACCATATTTCCAGTATTTAAGGGGTGGCTACAAAGAAGATGGAGATTTCCTGTCTACAAGAAGTCTCACGGAAAAGATGAGAAGTAATGGGCACAAGTTATTCTTGGGGAGATTCCAGTTGGACATTAGAGAAAAATTTGTCACAATGAGAACAATCAGCTACTGGAATAATCCCCGCAGGGAAATGATGGACTCCCCAGTACTGGACACTGTTAAGGTTCGGCTAGACAGGGTGTTGAGCTATCTAGTCTAGGTCATGCTTTGCCAAGAAAGATAGAGGCAGATGATCCCTGAGGTCCCTTCCAACCTGAAATTCTGTGATTCTATGAGTATCAAGAACTTGTTAAGAATTGGTAGAATTCTTAGTGCAATGATAATAACCACCCTGAACAGAACAGTAGGATGCAGAATATTATTCCCCAGATGTTCCTCCTTGAGCCAAATATAACAAGAATCCAACTCTCTGTTCTAAGGCTCTGCCATCTGAATGACAACACGATATTGGTAAAACCATCACCATTACAAAGGGGAGGAGAAGGAGGAGTGGCAAAGCATGTATTTTCAACCATAGCAAAAGAGATGACTAGATGTGATTATTTTATGATTGGATTGTGTCACGCTTCCCTGCTTTCTCCCTTCATTTCTGCATTTTACCTTGATGTAAAATTGTGCTATACTCTCATAAAAATTATTATATATGAGATGAAAGTCTGACCTGAGAAACATGTCATGCACACACCCTGGTTAAAATGCTACATTTCTGATGGAGGTACCAGATTCTAAATTAATTTCATTTTCCACTGCATGAACTCATCTTGCACAAAAAAATTAATCTATTTTTTGAGGCCAAGCATGAATTCATTTTTAATGCAATGAGTGGAAAGTGGGATACCAACATAAAACTCAGCTCTTCATTTGAATATTACTGTGTTGGAAATTGATCACAAAGGCACTGTTCCCACTCCAGAAAAAGAAGAATGTTCTGGCCTCAATGAGAATGGAGATGGACGGGTTAAGACATTTTCAGGCCACTGTGAGCAGATATTTCACAGAGAAGTAATAATGACTGGAAAGATGACACCATTGCAATTACTGCAAACAGTCCTGGCATCAGAAACAATACAAATAATAATTTGTGGCAACACCTTAGTCAATTTGTCACCATCTATATTGAAATTAGGATGCTCTAATAAAACAACCTTGATTTTTTAAACTAAGAGATTTATCTAGGCTGATAAGAAATGCAGCTCCCAGAGTTCTTACTCTCTCCAGCCTCTCTTCCCCTCCTTAGTCTTTCCCAGAAACCTGGAGTACTGAGGACACTGAGGGCAAGGCAAGGTAACAGGAGCTCTTTTTTTGCCCTGCATTTATTCCTCAAAAGAGATCGAATACTGGGACAACGATTGCCTTCGTGGCAAAAAAATTTATTTCACAAGGAAAGCAACACATGCTTTCCAGAAGTGTTCCAGAAAACATGCTGTCCCAGATCTGACAAATAACCATAATAATACACAGCCAGGTCAATCCAGGAAATATCTGGGTAGCCAGAAATCAATACTGAAGCATAAAAGTTCTTGTTGCTTCTTCCATTTTGGGAGTATTCAACCCTTTAGGTAGTCAAAGAAACATAATGTCTATTTTTCATTTTATCACCAGCTGCTGAGGCTGTCTTTGGTTTAGCAGTAGCCAGGAGAATCTGCAGCAAATGCTTAACCCCGCAGTACCTCCTGTGAGCAGCAGCCACCCAGGAGGGAGGTAGGAACACATGCCTCTAGCAGCTGTGTACCCAAACCCCCCATTAGCCACTTTCCAGAATGAGTTACTGTGGCATCTTCCTCTGATGGCAAAGATGATGCAACGGTTGAATGGACTAATGAATTCTTAACCTTAGATTTGCTGGTGCTGGCAAAAGGGTGCCTATGCAAGCAGCAAATACCAGCTACCACAATACCGTGTAAGTCTGGCACATAAAAACCTTTGTCCACTGTGGAATCAACAACAGCTCTCATTTAGGATAGTCTAATCTCAGAAACCAATATTCAAGTTAAATAACATCAAGGCTTAGAAAAAGTACGGTTTTATTTTGTGAGTGATACTTTCCACAAAGCTTTACATTTCCAAGTAATTTGATTATATATTTCACTAGTATGATCTAAGGATATAACTATTTTTCCTCACAGCTTTGGAAATCTGTTTCAATTGTAAGTCTGGATAGTTTAATTAGGAAAGCATGTTTAGTTCAAGAAAAAAAAAAGATGGGCTAGACAAAACCCCCTTCTAATACCCTCTAGGGTCTACAGGTCCTTCAACCCAATTTGATATGAAAGAAACCATTATTGTTCTTTTGACTCCCGCTGAGCCATTACAGCAACGGTTTTCTAGAGATTTGAGTAGCATTTCCTACATAGCTGCATTATTCCACCAGCCAGGATTTTAGACATCAGATGTTTCAAGGTTTAACATAGTTTTTGTTCAACATTCTCAGAATGCAACCTCTTTTTAATTCTATAGATTCTTATACAAATTTTGGATTGCCACACAGTGCATATTTGAAATGAACTGAGAGAAAACCTCATCTGCCTCTTCATCTGTCTTTTTAAGTATCAGTTTAATATATTAAAACCTGCAGCAGTGAAGACTTAATCAAGCAAATGAAACTGAACACACCCACTGACAGATATTTCCTGCCATAAAAACGCTCACACATTGGATGGGAGGGAAGGGTCACACCCTAATAAAATCTAAGAGACAAAACATTAGAAAGGGTTAAAAGGTAATAAAAGGATTATTATCAAGTTATATAGGCTAAGCCAAACCTTTAAGTGACATTTCATTGCATTAAAATGTGAGGTCTAATGATCCAGCTGGTCTTTTAACTGCTTTAGAACAAAAATAGTAACTTTTTTTTTATACCCCTGGGTGCAGCTATAGAATATACGCTTGCTGTACAACCTTCCTGAAATAAAGTTGCTTTCAAATAAACTGCAGAAATCAGCTGAGCAATATCAGACCAAAACCCATATGCCACTTTGGCTCAAAAACGGAAAGTAGGCTTCAAGTAATTAATACTTACAATATTTTCTTTGCAACTGCACCAGCATAATACTGAAGTAAGCAGTGAACAGTTTGATATCTAGTGCTCTTAGAGGCTTCTGTTCCTGTGACAACCCAATTAAATTGAGCAGATAAGTGTAATCTTCTTGAAAAAAGAAAACAACAAAGCTGATGAGCTGTACACTCTGGTTTTCTTCAGAAGACACTTCAAGCAAGATTTTATATAGATGTTTCTGACACATGCATAGACTGCTTTAAAATGAGCACAGAACCTCTAGGCTAATCAAAGCAATAAAACTGTTACAGATGAACAAGAAAAAACAGAAAAGCAGTAATCAGGCTGACGACAACTCAACTGAAATGCCAAAATTCCTTCAGAACAAAACTTCTAACACACCTCTAAGACCAAAAATAAACTTGTTAAGTCCTGTTCTTGAAGTCGGTTTAAAATAACATCTTTATATCCTGGATGGGTCCCACACAGCCCAGAAACTGCAAAAAAACACCAAGCAGCTGATGCAGGCCTCCAATTTTCCAATAATACCTACTCTTCCAGAAGGCCTAATGCATGATCCAAATATTTTGAGTATGGTAAGAACATTCCATTGTAGGAAAAGCCACACTTTCGGTTAAGGATGACAAGTAAGTCTTAACATATCCCCTCATGACCCATTTTCTGCACTCCTGAATATGTCATTATTGGTTTCCTCACCTGATAGGGACATGGGATGTGATATTCTCTGCAGCGTTCTTGAATCCACGTCGTCTCCCACACACCTCGATAAGCCTGCTCATAGAAATAGCAGCCGATTACAACCAACAGCGGCACGAGGTACAGAACACTGAACACGCCAATCCGGATCATGAATTTCACTAGTTTGTCCTGGTTCTCTTTTTCTAATGGGATTTCAATGCGAACCCGATTGAGGGAGATAATGCCAGCTAGCAAAAGGGAAACTCCAACAACAACATACAGGCAGAGAGGTGCAAGTACAAAGTATCTTAATGCATCCACATCATAGAGGCCAACAAAACATACGCCGCTAATATTGTCACCTTCAATTTTATTCATTGCTAAGAGGATGATGGTCAGAGTTCCTGGAATGCCCCAGGCGCTGGCATGGAAAAGCAATGCTTTCTTCTCGATTGCTTCACTGCCCCATTTTGGCACAGCTGCCAAGAACCACGTGATGGTCAGGATGACCCACCAAACACTGCCAGCCATGGTAAAGAAATAGAGCACCATGAAAAGCATGGTGCAGGCTTTGTTGTGAGAGCCTTGTGTCACTGTGGAAGCCTTGTACTGGGCAGGGCTAGATGCGTTACATGCTACCCGGTCTTCAAGCAGAAAGCCAATGAAGAAAATTAATGACACCATCATGTAACAGACAGCATAAAATATTATCGGTCTTTCTGGATAGCGAAATCTTGTGACATCGATCAGGAAAGTTAAAAAAGTAAACAAGGTGGCAGAAAGGCAGACGATGGATATCACTCCAATGAAGTAGCGAGCAAAGGAGAGCTCTTCACGCCGAAAGTACATATTTGGGCAAGGAGGAGAACAGTCCCGTACTCTCAGGAAAGAGTAACCCAGATCAGGGTCTATTTTCAACTCCCGAGGACACCAAAAACCATAATCCCTCTGTACTGCCATTGGAGTGTCTTCTGTGGGCTCCCCAGCTAAATTGAGGTCAACAAGACGAGGATATGGCTCATCACAATCTGGGAATCTAAAAAGTAAGAAGATAATGATTTACAATAAATATACACATACTTTGCAACAACTAGTATCCTTGTTTATATACCTGACTTTAGACACACTAACTGAAGCAAAAACAAATACACTCCAAGTAACACAAAGGTAATGCATGAAGTAATGACTATGTGTAAACAAACCCTAGAACACATTGTCCCAGAATGGAGAAATAAATGGACCAATTGGGACTTTAAGCATAAAGGTAAGGATGCAAAATCCATCTCAGGAAGTCTATAAAATTAGGCTTACTCTGAAACTGAGACTGTGTGCCTAAGGAAGCACAATTCCGTAGAACATTTACAAACCTTTCCCTAAGCAACTGTACTAGCTGCTATCAGACAGGAGGTAAGTTTGTTAGACCAAAATTCCAACCTAGAACTGCTACTAGTGTTCATAAATAGAAATGATTAGGAAGATAATTCTGTAATTACGTAAATCTCTGACTGGAGGCTAAGGGCTGCTGGAGGTGCAGTCTGAAGTTTTGAATGAGGGATTCCACACATAGCTGCCCAGTTCTTTCCTCTGTTGGGTGTTATCTAAGCCTTAGCAAGAGCAGCACAAGCTAAGCACACCTGTTACTCTGCCACCATTCATATTCTGGCACAATGGCACTGATGCGGCACCAGCAAAGTTTCAGTAGTTTTAGCTCTCGTTTCTAAATTTCACTGTGTGGGCCTTATTGAGGAGATAGGTGGACCTACAGGGCGCAGGCACCTGTTGAGAGAATGGAGTTAAAGCCATCTTTGATCCAGATTATCAAGGCCAAGAAGCATCCCAACACATTTTTTTTGCTAAAAGAAGTTTTGTTTTTAATTCTCTTCAATCCAACCATAAGAGAAACTATTTCTTCCTGTCTGTGCTCCTGCATTTTATTAGCTGTTAAAGTCACTTATAAAAAAATAAAGCCTAAATATATTGTTTTTTATTTCATGTATATCCTGTTTCAGATAGATTGGACCATCACTGAATACTTTTCTATAAAGTTGTTTGTGTAACGTAAAGCTAAAAACATCTCTTTGTACACAAGCTCAACAAGAGGCTGATGCTCTGAAAACAGAGCCTTGAAATTTTATACACTCACCAAAACCAGCCAGCTCCCTCTTCAGAAAAAGACACTGTTCATCTCTAGCATATGGAATTTTGCTTAACTCTCATGAGAAATTTATTGCAGTATCATCTATTAAACCCTATAAAACATGTGAGTGTAAATGACAAAGAAGAAAACTAGATGGGTATGTTCTTTTATTTAAGAATATGCATGTGCAGTTTACTGTAATTGGCCACCAAAATTTTCAACTTATCTCTGGGGCATATGATAGAAATATGAGCTCAGTTTCCACTGCTGGAAACTGGCTGTTACACACATGGAAGGGAAAATAAGAGCGCATGTAATGGAACATATTTAAAACTGTCTATTTCAGGTCATAAAACATCCTGGATCATACTAAAATATTAGCCTGGGATTCTGAAAAAAAACCCAACAACCCAGATCTGCTCACCTGGTGCACTCCATATCCTCAGGCCAAGAGACCCCAAACATCTCCATGAGTTTGGAGCACTCACTGTATGCTCTTTGACAAAGTCTGCGACATGGGAGAGTGACACGGCCATACTCCATGCACACAGGAGCATAGAGGGCACACAGAAATGGTCGAAAATCTCTGGAGCATTCCAAGTTCACCATCGGATGAAATGGCTAGAAAAGAAAAAGGAGAATTTAACAGTAACCAACAGCAGTTTTGTAGAACACTTCAGCATGAAGCTATGACTTGTATCATGAAGTGTTGGGGCTTTCACAATCATAACAATGACCATCTTTTTCTGAACCCTGTCTGCTGGAAGAAGTGATCATCATAACACAGCACTTACACATTTTAGGAAGACAGGCAAACAAGAGGCTTGGGGACAATGAGAAAGATTCATAAGGGACATTTAGAGACTTGATTTGCATTAAAATCAATGGGAATTAGACAGCTGAACACCTCTGAGGATTTAGGCTTAGCTTCACACTCTCCAATAACAGTCATATAAACTTGATTCCATTTAGTGTTTGTGTAACTGACACACATCATGAATTGCTAGCTGCTGATTGAGTAGGCCACTATGAAAAAATGACAATTGGTTGATGAGATTAAAATCTGAGGAATGTTAGATAATGCAAGATTGCTTGAAATACAGCCTATAGCCTACTGTGATCTTTCAAATACTATTTTCAGATCACAACATAATAACTGTAAATAATCTCTCTTGAATTTCTTCAGCAGGGCAGTGTTTATATCTGTCTACAAAATGCAAACACATGATATTTCCCATTATGTTCTTCCCATAGCATCTCATCAAGCTGAAGAGAACCCATCTGTGAAAATCTCAGTTCTACCATCAGAATACATCTGCAGAAGGAAAACAGTTCCAACATAAATACTATCATTGTTATATAAATTCTTATAGAGAGACAAAACTTTCTGGCTTCCAGAACAGGGCTGTAATCACAGTGAAGTCACATTAAGGGATGCAATTTCTTCACTAGCCATCAGAAAGCACTGTGAAATCAAAGCCTGACAAAAATTAGGCAGAACAAAATAACTGGTCTCTTATGCTACTGGGTTGGTTTACAGGAGGTGTAAGTACCAGTGATGGTAACTCCTTGGAAGCCCTGAGAGAAAATCACTGACAATTGCTCAACATACAGCTGCTCTTTAGTGTTTCTGAAGATGAAAAAGAAGGGAAAAAAGTAGGACATGGATTTACGTCTTAATAAAAACTGGTGCACGCTGATAATCCATGTGATCTTCTTATTATCCTGTGTGGGTTCATTCTGCACATGCTTCTTATGGCTTGCCTTTAAAACTCTTCAGGAGTCAATCAATATCTAACTCCAAGTTTGTGTGGCACCTACCACTATATATCTCTCCATATCTTTGGATATTACTATGAAGTCAATTCTATTAAGAGTGAAACTATGGGATATTTAAATATATGGGGACCTACAGAATAAAACAGAACAGAGTATGAATGCTCAGTTACTCTGTTACCCCCATACTTGAGAAACAGCAGTGACATTTGAGAAAGCCTTCTGTTTTCTTTACCTTATATTTCAAGTCATAGCTTGAATGGAAAAGGTGTCAGTTGTTTGATCAATGGCAATGTTAACATAAGATCTGTTCTGGAGAGATTTTTGTTAGAAGTCCATTTTCTTGATACCAGAGTTTCCTCTTCTCCGCAGCCGGGCAGGATTACAGAGCAAGACAGCTAAACTCCAGAATTTGTGGTGAAATAGCAGAAGCAAAATGAATCTGCTATATATATACATAAAACCTAAATCTCATTATAACTGAAGCTGAAGGATAGGCTGCAGAAAGATTACATTTCAAAAAGCAATTTTCTGAGATGCATTTTAAACCAGTTCAATTTTATTTTTTTTTCCAAACTATAGAACAGGACAGATCCAACACCAACAAAAAATAGGTCATCTTCTGTAGCAATATAAATAACAACTACTAAAACTGATGAGGAAAAGCTTCACATTTCAGTTCTTCCTTATCACAGAATCACAAGTTGGAAGGGACCTTAAAGCTCATCTAGTCCCAGCCCCCTGCCATGGGCAGGGACACCTTCCACCAGATCAGGTTGTCCAAGCCCCATCCAACCTGGCCTCGAACACTGCCAGGGATGGGGCAGCCACAGCTTCTCTGGGCACCCTGTGCCAGGGCCTCAGCACCCTCACAGGGAACAGTTTCTAAGATCTCATCTCAATCTCCCCTCTGTCAGGTTAAAGCCATTCCCCCTTGTTCTGTTCCTGCAGGCCTCTGTCAAGAGCCCCTCTTCAGCTTTCTTTTCGGCCCCTTTAGGCACTGGAAGCTGCTCTAAGGTCTCCCTGAAGCCTTCTCTTCCCCAGGCTGAACAAGCCCAGCTCTCTCAGCCTGTCTCCATAGCAGAGGTGCTCCAGCCCGCGGAGCATCTTCACCTCATTTCTCATCCAATTCTTCCTATGTAGTTCCTCAGTTCTGCAAAAAGTTAATTTTCTGAATACAATACACAAGCATACTGGGATTTTACTGAATTCTTTAAAAACTTCATTATTATTTACCAACCTGATTAAATTCTCTTCAGTGCTGTGCATTTTTGAAAATGTTGGCACATGACAAGAGAGCCGTGAAATTTGGCAATAGTTTGTATGCAGCCTTCAGAGCTACAGACAAGAAAAAATGAAGCAACAAACGGAAAGCTTTTACATTTACAAGCTTGTTGTTACTCAGGGAACACCTATTTGTCTGCAAGTTTATTTCAGATACATACATGTCTTTGTTTTTAAATAGTTACTGCCTCTAAGAACAATCCAAGAAATTGATTTTAGGTCATTGTGACACTGACATGATTGGAAAAACTTAAAATAATAGTCTTCTTTTATTTGCCAGAAAGGGAAGAGGAAAACTCCACTCTTATCTCAGGAAGTGTTTAACTTTCCTTCTTTTCAAAGAACCATTAGAAGAAGAAAATTAAGTTATATTCTTATGAAAAAGAGCTACCAGCTTAATGCTTTTGCCTCTGAAAGTCTTGCCTCCTGCCACTGCAGTTTTGCATGTACCCATACCGAAATTTCAATGTGTCCTGACAAATCCTCTAATACTTTTTTTGTGATACACTTTCCATCAGGAAAAGATGTTTCCAAAATTTCTCTTTTCCTGCTACTACACCTTCATTAAAAGACACATTTGCTTTTGGTTGATTAGCAGAAGGTTGTACCATTTAGAAAGATCCCAGATTATCTCAAGATGGGCAAATAAGAAAACTGCAAAGAGAGCTCCAGATCATGGCTGAAAAGCAGCAAAGCAAGTTCAAGGGAACAGAGAGGCACCAGTATTTCCTTGTATCCTGTTGATCCTGCTATGGGCAGGTGGCAGTTGTAATGGCTTTCAGCCAACTCCAAAGGACACTGGGCAACATGTCCAAGGGAATATTGGAACAGAGACAGGACATACCCAAAAATGGGGATGCAGATGGTGCTCTTTGGCAACAGCTTCAGGGTCTGAAAAAGCACTCTCAGTAAGAACAGTGAATTCCTGGGCTGCCCCCTTCAGCAGCCTGAGGGCTGAGTTACAGGGTGCTCAAACACTCAGGAAGCACTGGCTTCTACTAGCTAAGATGCCAACTGTTTTCCAAGACATCCACATCGGCCTGGATGATCAGGCACAAGATCTGTCCTCTCTTGGGCCTGACAGATGTGACACCGAGTCTATGCAGAGCCCCACTTCCTTCTGTCGTAGCAGCTGGAGCCTGGATTGAAGATGCTGAAATACCCAAAGTAACACTAGTGTAACTGAATCTTCACTGACAAAGTCCCCCCGAGGGCACATTAGCTGCACTTAGGTTTCTTGAGAGCTGCAGAAAACAATCTGGTTTTGAGCATGGGCTCAGGATACTCCTCAAAACACAGTACAGACGTATTCAGCCCCACCAACAGGGAAGAAATACGCTTAAGCAAGGGTAATTTAATAAGACTATTCTCCTAATGCTGGCTGTTGTTTCTTGGCAACTCCAGGCCTCTTTCCCACAGTTTTGTCTCTCAAAATAGCAACTGCAGGCAGACAAAAATTCTTATGAATTATATCAAATCAGTGTATTTTAGAATCCTGAAGAGGCTAAGCTAGACAACAGAAGAATTAAAACCCCTTACTGCCACTCCTTGTAATGCAGAAAAAGAGATTTCCTTGCTTTCAACCAGTAACAGCAGCATTTGTGCCTGTAAGCAGCTCAGACTCTAAGCACTCTAGCTCTAAAGTTATCTTACCCCACTGCAGCTCTAAGATGAAAAGTCACTTCCACCTACTGATGATGTTGCTTGCTATAAATAATAAAGCCAGGGAGATTAAAAGACTTTTTTATGATCTTGCCCAAGGATGCAATACAAGTTATGACATTTAGCCCTACACCACTGGTGCCTAACAAAAGGCTCTCTGTTAAAATGGAACATACTTTTGGAGAATGCCTATTGAACAACGCAACGTATGGAGGAGAAAGGAAAAGGACAAGGACAAGAGAAGACATGACAGCCAAACTGATTCCAGTAATTCCAGCCAAGCCTTGGTTAATCTGAGAAAGGGAAGAGATGTTTAAAAAGAATCACAGAACGGTTTGGGTTGGAAGAAACCTTACAGCTCATTCAGTTCCAACCCCATGCCACAGGCAAGGACACCTTCCATTAGACCAGGTTGCTCAGAGCCCTATCTAACCTAGTCTTGAACACTTCCAAGGATGGGGCATAAGAGATAAACTCTTCTCCACTCCTTAAGGTACTTGAGAATTCAAAATATGCCAGATAACAACTGTATAATTTATCTACACTTGTATGCTCATGGGTCCTTCCACCTGTAAGAACAATCTTTATGACAATGTAAATTCCTCCACAGCCAGTGATAACAGCACTGTTACCAATCTCTTTGTTCCCTCTTCCCCAGGATTTTCTTTGCTGGTAGTAAAGTTGCTTTCAGAAATTTCCTGATTCCCAGCAGTGTGGCTCTAGCTCCTTCCCTCCCTAAAATTCCTATCTGCCGAAAATACCTTAATGGCTATGGTCTAATGGAGAGTAGAAATTCCCTTCTTGCCTTTGGTTTTCTTTTGGGTTATTTTTTTTTTCAGGAAGGGGATGAAAGACAAGAGAGCTGGAATGATATTTGTAGATTTTTCTTCCCAAATAATTTTTTAGACAAATTTTCTCTTTGAGTCACAAAGCCAATAAATACACTGTGGAACCGCATTACAGCCTCAGACTTCTCACATTACTGAGAGATGAGAAACCAAATTCTACCTTTTATTTTACACAGCCATAACCATTCAGCTGACTGTTATTTGGGAAGTGACATTATTGCAGGATTTAAACGGAATTATTTTGATCTTTCACTATTCTCTTTGTTGATATAGTCCTTTCTTTTAACAGAGAACTCAGGAGGAAGCATTCTCATCAACTCATAGGCGGAAGGAGTGAAGTTTTCTTCCCTCGGGCTCATGGGAAAAGAGTGATGCTATGACTATCAGTTACTGTTGTAATACTCTGGTGGAAGCAAATGCCTCTGGGCGCATCCTGTCGCAGGCCAGCCACAAGATCTGCTCTTCCTGCCCTGTACTGCTCAAATGTTTGAATTTAGCTTGCTATTCATTAGGGAAAAAACCTTGAATTGTATCTCAAAGTGCATGGGCAATAATGCTTTTCAGGCTTCTTCCAAGGAGAACTGTAGAAGCTGTTGCTAGATTTAATTCTTCAGACAATTGCTAGTGAAACTGAACATGCAGCTGCCTCCTGCTTTTGATGAAACATCTACTCTGACTGGATGGCTCTCACAGCTCTGACATTTCATGTGAATGCTCTCTAGAGACCATTACAAGCAGAATTGGTTTCCTTGAGACAGTGCAAATTCATTCTCTGAGGGCTCTGACCTGCATGCTCCTCTGAATCTTGCTGTTTGCTGGAGCCCATAGCCAACAGACATGCTGGTACACAAACTCAACCTGAAAATATTTGTTGTAAGTTCACATCCTGAGCTGAACAACTGCTGTAGTACTTACACTGCTGAGGTTAACTTCAGCTGAGGACATACTTGAGAGTCCTGCCTTAACCTAGCTCGTGTTTCCTAAAGAAGATGAGAGAGTGCTCACACAGGGACAGCAGTGTAATCTGCAAAGAGCAGTGTTCTGGGGCACTAACTTCTTCAAAAAGCTCCAGAGCTGGATCTAACAGAAAGCTACTTCTTTTCCCACTCACTCTGGCCATGAGTTAGACAGTGGCACATAAGAAATGGATGCAGAAAGGGCCAGAAACATGCAGTCAGGTGTGTAAGAAGCCCGTTTCTTCTGGAATCAATCCATGGTTGCTCAACTTAATGTGACTGTGGAACTGCAGTTTTATTGCACAGACACTTGATTCTGTTTTCAAAAGGCAATAGGCTAATTTGCCCAAGCCTGCTTTTAATGCACAGTGCCAAGACAAATTTAGCGTGGAATACTTAGCATAATGTACATTCAAAGCTTACCTCATCATTAACTTCCTTGTCTGGAGAAAGTGAGGTATACTTTTTTTGGTAATCATTTCTAGCTTTGCATAGTGAGGCATGTGCAAAAAGCCAAATGGGGTCACAATTCTGGCTGCCTGTTAAGCTTTTCTCACCAGTATGGAAAAAAGCTATTCTCACGTTATCTGTATGGACCCATATGAACCACATAACCCATTGGCTTCTGACATCCCATGTCTCAGCATTTGATGTTAGCTGAAAAAAACATGGTTGCAATGAGGATTAAATTGAGACTATACTACTTTATGAACTGGGAAGCAAAAAAATTCATATTGTTTTACCTTGGTACAGAAAGTCTATGTCTGCATTTAGATAGTTATTAAGTCATTCCAACAAAAAGTCAAGTAATTAGTATGCTTTTAAACAGTATTTTCTCATGCTATAGACAATCACCCTGTTATTCCCTCTAAAACCTAAAACCAATTATTTTCCCTGTCTTACTTGTGAAAGGGCAGCAATCATGCAAACTACCCTAAGCTTTCTGGTCTGTAAACAGATAGCCAAGGTTAACTACTCAACTGCAGGAAAAAAAATGTAAGATAAAGATGAAAGTAGTTAAAAGACAGCAAAAGACATTAATCTCTGTCTATATGACTAAAAAGCAAAGCCATCTGCTCCTGTTCTTTGAAGAGGTCTCCTGCTTCATTTTAAATTCTGAAGTTCTTTTGGAAGACACTGAAAAGATGGCATCCATCTGTCAATTTGAACTTTGCCTAAATGTGATCTTTCTGTTTCAGGAACCGATGAATGCAAATGGGTGGTCCTGGTAACAATTTTTATTTGCAAGAAATGTTAGTTTTTATAAGACAGCTGAGACTGCTTGGACTTCCTCCTTCCTCTCCATATGCCTGCTGTGATGGGCTTGGGAGAATTCCAAAATATCACAGAGAAATATATAGTCCTCCAAACTGTATTTTAGATACTATGAAGTCAAGATGCTATGAAACACACTTGCCTGGGCAAGCCGAATACTATGGGGCAGGAGATCCAAGTCTTGATAAAATAATATATTTCATTCAAACAACACATTTTTATCTCCTGCAGTTACAGAGAAAACCTTCCAAACACAAACTGAGCATGATCACTGCTTTGATGCCTGCCAAAAAAAAATGCTCCAGTTGTCACTGCGGGAAGGAGAAAGATACCCATTACAAGAAGTGGAGCATCAGTGATAACAACCTTTTCTTTCCCTCACCTCTGCCACTGCAGACTGATCTGCATGTCAGGGACTCAGGGACTATTTCTGCAAGCTCAAGGGAGGTCTGTCTCCTTGAAAAACAACACAAGTGAAGAGTATAAACAATTCACTGTTGGAGCAGTGCTCAAAAATCTATCTTGCTGAGCAAGGGAGGAAAAGCAATTGGTATGAAGATTTGTCGGAAGACTTGACTCTAACTTGAAAGCACACAATGGAGCCAGTAGCCAGATCAAGCTCTTCATTGCTTATAAAAAAAGGAATTTCTGAAAATCAGAAACATAAGAAAAATACAAATAAGATCACAGCCAAGATTCAATCAAATTTGCTTCACCTTTTCTTATTTTACTGCAATTAACATACAGAATGACAGTGTCTGCCACATAATAACCAACATTAATACCTTGCAGAATAAAATTACACAATTTGGGTTTCTAAAATACAATGAAAGCAACACTGGACATTCCTGCTGAAGAGAATTTACTTTTATTTTTCAAAGTCTTGATGACTTCTGCTATTTCATTTGTGACTTCACTGACTGTGGTTTTTTACACAGCTGACTTAGCAGAATATCTAAGAGAGCTTAATATTGCACACCAGTGCAGACTGTGTGAAGCTCCATGTTTTCCACTGGGATGAAGATGGAAGAAGGTTTCTGTTTTCTGGATTCTGCCATTCAAGCCAAAGTGCTTCTTGACAGACTAACCAAGAGAATCTACAGTACGCTGACTCGCTTAAAAGTAAATGTGAGCTGTGGCATTATCACCCTCCTCCTCTGTGGCTTTGAAGCTGAGGACAAATCACAGTTGTTACTTCATGCACTTCAGGGGGCAGTTTCACAATGGGCATAAGTTTATCGACCCTTGCCCTCTCCCTGCCACGAGCCTCCCTTGCACTCACTTGGGTTTAAGATCGATTTAAACTGTCTGTGAAACTAACCGCAAAGCCACATGTGCTGTATTTGGACTAATAGTAGTGTAAAAAATCAGGGTAAGGTCCTGAATACTGAGAATTTAAAGTGTGAGCATCTAAATAATCTTTCCTGTATAATACACGATGGCTGATCAAATCACTTTTTTCTAAACCTTTTTTTTTTTCTGGTTTATTTCCTTAATGACTTTATAATAGGTTTGGGCAAAATCTGGTGCCAGGGCAAGAGGTGCAAAAAGGACATTTTACTGGAGGACAAAGAACGGGGCACAGCTAAGCTGACCTTACAGTTAGTTACCATTGAACCCTCAGGATATCCAGTGTGTTCATAACCATTTAAAACAGAGTTCAGCTGCCCTGGACCCAGCCAGACCCAAAAAAACATTATAAGGATATGTTTAAGGTAAACTCTTGAGTTTATAGCCTTAGCTCCATAACACAGAAGACAAAGACCTCTTGCTATGGCAGAGAAGAGGTGCTGATGCTGTTAAAACCCAGGAACATAACCTTTTGCAGACAGAAAGCTGCAAAAGAAAAAGCTTGCTAAATGCATTCAGGAAACTCTATTTGCTACTCTGTTGGCAGCCAGTCTGCTGTCAAAATTCTCTCACAGAATTCTCGTACTAGCCAAACACTTGGTTTCAAGTATGAGAATACAATGGCAGAGTCAGATGTTGTAATAAGCTTTCTGCTTGAGCTATGAATATGTGTTCTCAAAGAAGGAATTACCATTCAAGAACTCTCATGTCTTACCTGCTACATTAGGAAGAAAATCTCCTTGGGCACAGGCTAAATGACTTAATTTTGCTCCTATGAAAGCCCATAATGAATCTAACCTAAATACTTCAGAGAATGATCTTGCAATATCCACTAAGGCTACTGTGTTGTAATGTACTATTATACACACACAAAAAAAAGGCAAAACTGGTGGTGCCAAAAAGCTTTATAGACATGTTTGAAACTTTTCTGGAATCTGCCCAATATTTATTGTCCAAATTGAAAATCAAAGGAATACTCAGCTAATACAATAATGCATCTCTAACAATGGAAAAACTGGAGGTTTTGGTAGATACAGCTTGGAAAGAAGCAGAGCATGACACTGATCCCATAAAATTATGAACATAAATAATATGATGCAAATTGAGGTAAGAACATAATCTGTTGGATCAATGCTATAAAAATTATGCTGAAGAGCAACTAAAAGCTATCTGTAAAATGAATGCTAATATTTCAACAGCTGTGTCTTAACTAACATTACAAACCATCTGTTATATCGACATACCAGCAAAACCATACACAGAGACATACACACACATGTCCGCAGTTGGATAGAAGATCTGCATCTTCAGACCTCAAAATTAAGCATATGACCCAGCACATACATATATATGCATATATGACCCGGCAATGTGCGCTTTTAGCTTAGAAAGCCAACTGTGTCCTGGGCTGCATCACCAACAGCATGACCAGCAGGTCAAGGGAGTAGGGCCTGTAAGGAAAGGACAAGGGGGAATGGCTTTAAACTGGCAGAGGGGAGATTGAGATGAGCTCTTAGGCAGAAGTTGTTCCCTGTGAGGGTGCTGAGGCCCTGGCACAGGGTGCCCAGAGAAGCTGTGGCTGCCCCAGCCCTGGCAGTGTTCAAGGCCATGTTGGACGGGGCTTGGAGCAACCTGGTCTAGTGGAAGGTGTTCCTGCCCACAGCAGGGGGTTGGAACTGGGTGTGCTTTAAGGTCCCTTCCAATCCAAACCATTCTGTGATTCTATGATATCTCACAGGGCAATATTTAAAATACGTTATCTACTGGCTTGACAACTATTTATTTTATTTCCCTCATGCTTGATTGCCAGGAAAGCCACACTATCAGTCTAGTATACTGAGTTGTCTTTTGGTATAGTTAATTCTAGAATTAACAGGTTTTTCACATGCATAAGGAATACAGGACAGTTTTCCTGGATGCGTGGCCTCCACTCTACAAGCTTTGCGGCCCTGCTGTCCCCTACATGCATTCACTAGAGCAGAAACTATCCCAAAATAAGCTGCACTATCTCAATTCAACAGCATTTTCTGCCTCACTTTACAGTTACTCTGCTACAGCTGTTACCATGTTTCTTCTTTCTTTTTTACCAATTACAGTTTTCAGACTACTTTGATTGTAAAGATTCTCAGGGGATTATATCTGAGTTTGCGATTATTTTAAGCAATTTCTAACACAAGAAAAATAAAACTGAAGTACTTAGTACTCTTTACGTGCATTAATTGGGTAGGCGTGGGCAGATGATGCTATAATTCAGGAAAATGTGTAGATTTACCTGAAAGCTGAAGTGAAAAAATAACAGATTGTATCTCAGTGTTACCAGGGGCTCCATGCAGAATCATCCTGTACTGTTGTTCTTACTGCAAGAAACTATAAGAAAGCTAGGCTGAGAAAGTTGGGGCTGTTCAGCCTGGAGAAGAGAAGGCTGCGTGGAGACCTCATAGCAGCCTTCCAGTATCTGAAGGGGGCCTTTAGGGATGCTGGAGAGGAACTCTTCATTAGGGGCTGTAGGGATAGGATAACAGGCAATGGGTTAAAACTTAAACAGGGAAGGTTTAGATTGGATACAAGGAAGAAATTCTTTACTGTTAGGGTGGTGAGGCACTGGAATGGGCTGCCCAGGGAAGTTGTGAATGCTCCATGCCTGGCAGTGTTCAAGACCAGGTTGGATGAAGCCTTGGGTGATATGGTTTAGTGTGAGGTGTCCCTGCCCATGGCAGGGGGTTGGAACTGGATGATCTTGAGGTCCTTTCCAACCCTAACTATACTATGATTCTCTGATTCTATTACCAAAATCAAAGATGACCTGGGGCTAATTGAATCTTGGGATCAGTTTTCTATGTTTTGGTATTATGTATGAAATTATTCCTGTTCTAATTCTTCTATTCCTGTTCTTTTTCTTCTATTGATTTAATTCTACAGTGAGTCTATACGTACTGAACAAACCTGACTCCATTTACTGGGATGGCTTTTTTAACTTTCAAAAGAGATTGTCCATCCCAATATTTATTTCTTCTACCCAATTACAGAATTACAAGAGGGCCACTCACTGAACAGGCCTCACTACTTCATCAGACATAAACATTGCAAAAAAAGTGAAGACTGAGAAAATCTCAATCTAACATATTAAATGAAAATTCATTTCTGCTCTTCATAGAAGCTTTAAGGTAATTAGTTGATGACTTCAATCTTTAACCACTCTTAAAAAAACATGTCTGAACACAGCAGCTATAAATTAAAATTGAAGATTCATCAGTGGATACTGTCCCTCCCCTTTAGTGCCAAGTTAATGAGGTCACAGATGAACACTGCAGGGGAGGATAGGGAAAAAGAATAAAAAATAACTGCAATTGTACAGCACTTTTCCAAGTAACAGAAGGCTGCCCCCCGCCTCACAAGCATCTCAATGACCAGTTCTGAAAGTCTCACCAAAACGATCAAATTAAGAATAAATCCAAGCTCCCACAGTTGATTCTTCTTCCCTACAGTTAATAATTTACCAGAAAATATTTGACAGGAATTCCCACAGTGCCTCTGCTTCTTTGTTTCTGCAGCACCCTGAAAGCATGCTTGCTTCTCTCAAAATAGATTAAACAATATTTTGCCCTTAAAGGTTGAGAATTTTCTCCCAGTGAGGACAGAAGCTTTTGCCCAGCTCTATTCCCTATCAGTAACATAGTTTGGGAAAAGAATTGCTCCTGCAGTGCATCCTGCATGTCTTTGCAACGCTCCAGACAACTAGGACAAGACCTCACACAATAACAGGATTAACAAGACAGTGGGAGGAGAGAGGGGACACGGATGGAAGGAAAGAAAGGAAGACAAAAAGATTACGCAACTACTCTGTGAGGCCCTTACAGAGGATGATAGACACAAATTCTTTTCTAGTTAAACAGAATGAAGAGCAGCAAATATCTACAGGTACTGTGGAAAAAGTACCTCTTCAAAACACATCTCTAACAGTACATGACACAAGCATTGTAAATGTACCCTGTGCATCAGGTTCTGTATGGAATACACTGCCAGAGGGTTTGCAATGGGGGACTGATGCAGAATGGAATCAGTGGGATCAAACTATAAAAGAACAGGTCAGATAAATAGGAAAATTGCATGAAACTGCTTGGAGATGTAAACATTTGAAGGGGATGCAAGAGACAAGAAGGACGTGTTTTCCCACCGACTGCCTCTATGTAATGGCCCAGTGCTGCAAAATCCCTTTTATATATATATATATGTATATAGGGATACATATATATGGAGATATATATATGTGTGTCTAAAAGAGACATGAAGACTGCATTTGAGCAAAAACCAGGTGTGGAGCTATAAGGTAGGGAAGGCAGACAGTGCCAGAAGCCTGCTGCAATAAGCCCCATTTGGTTACCCACAGAAGGGCACAACTGTCAGGCCACTGGAGACCAGCCCCAGGGCATTTCTGCTCTGAAGAGCCATCAGAAGGTCACACAACAGAGCTGGTCTTCCAGCTCCCTTTGTCTCTTAAACCTGAAAAGCAGCAGGATGGTGTAACAGACAGGAGTGTATGTATATGCATTTGTTAATATATCATGATAAGTTCTGCTCAATAGGTCTTTGCTGATTTCACTCATACTTGGCTACCACCTAATGGATGAGGACTAACACCTAGAGATCAAAACCACATTATTTAAGCTGTCCCACTGGCTCCTCTCTGATGGGCACAACAGGTTATGTTGCAGGAATCAGCTACCACTGCAGGAGAACTATGAGCCACAGATCTTTTACAGGTCCAGCTTCAATTCAGCATCCCTTTCTTGAGTCCCCTCCGTGACCCTGCCTACTAGCAGCAACTAGTACAAAGTGGGAAGGGAACCAAAGCCTAGATTTTAAAAGCCTGGAAACTTACAATTTCCAGACAAAAGCACTCACTTCCCATTGTGTCAGAAAAAAAGTAACTGATGGATCTGAAGAATTATGTCGCCTTTTTGTGATACCACTTAATTAAGGTTATTCTGAATAATGGAATAATTTGCCTGCACAGAAAGTAGGACTAAGAAAATGTCAGTGTAGTCCTCAGCGTCTGACATGTTTCAGTGTTTTAGCCACAAGATCTTGTAAAGTGTAAGATGGCAAATCTTGAAATTGAACCATTTAAACGGTGTTTCGTCTACATGAGGCAAAGACTATTTTTTTGTTAGAACATGACAATTTATTATTCAAGAAACTACAGAGGAAAATCTGAAGACAAAGTGCTCTTTAACCAATTTGTATCAAACTTTAGTATTTAAAACATCTGTAAAACATGCAGATAAATTGTCCCAAAAGGCAGTTACTACCACATGACCCAATTTTGTTTTCTTGATGCTTTTTCTTTATTATTGACAGTAAGCATAAAAAATGAAATCCAAGGTCAAACTTTGTTACTGAGTTCTTCCCTGTAGTTGTATTTCCATATTGCACCTGCCCAAATCAGACCTTGACACTACAAAGGTACAATAAGAAACTAGAAAGAATACTCAATTCAGCTAATGCAGCATAGATTCATCCACTCCCCCCCAGAAAAGGCTGCACAGCTATTAGATAACTGACAGTATGATTGAATCATTATGAAGGAAAAAAATGTATTGTATGGAAGTTTTAAGAGAAAAATATTAGAAACATGAATGATAGGTTTGACCTGTGAGGGGAAGAAAGCTAAATGAATGGGTGAGCAGCAATCTCTCATTGGAACTTAAAAAGAAAAATGTTTCTCCTTGCTCAGCGCCACCAACATGACAACTTTTGTTCTATAAATCAAGAAACAAGGAGTATAAACAAGTTTACAAATTGAAAGCAACTTTTAAAAGATAAATTTCAGGTTTCTACAACACACAAAGATGAACTCCAAGGAGCCTTCCTCCTTTCCTCGTTCAAATTCAAATGAAGCAGCCCTTTGTGCTTCTCTTTTCAAATTTCCTTCCTCGTCTCCATGGGAACCCCCTGGCTGACAAGCCTCCGAGCAGAGCAAGAGGCCAAGCCGAGCAAGGGGTGTGAAAAGGGGAGAGAGTCAAAGGGCAGAATTTGGCTCGGGAGAATCAAGATGCCAACCTTTGTCACCCCACAAAGAGGGGGGGTAACCATAGGAACTCACTCCACAGGGCAGGGGCGGAGAGGAGGAGGGAGCAGCATGGCCAAATTCACAAGATGAGAAACAAAACACAATGCCTGGACCTAGGGTGGGGAAAAAGAATAAAGTCTTACAAATAAAAAAAAAAGATTAATAAAACTTTTAAGGACCAAGTACCCAACTTCACACTGGTTTTAAGACTACGTAATTGCATCATATTAATTTATATGCAAGCAGAGAGAAACTGGGCAGGTCTGATTTGCAAGTCTTACACATTTAATGTGCTCCTGAAGAGATGCTTAATACTTCTCTTGCCTTTGATGGCCTCTGAAGATGT
Source organism: Melopsittacus undulatus (assembly GCF_012275295.1). NCBI lineage: Eukaryota > Metazoa > Chordata > Aves > Psittaciformes > Psittaculidae > Melopsittacus > Melopsittacus undulatus. The sequence continues at coordinate 14,672,259 of NC_047529.1, read as the reverse complement.
TTTCTGAATGCCTCACAATAAGTGGAAGCCACACAGCTTCAGGATTGCTACTGAGCTATAGCTTCAAACATGCAGTGCCAGTTTACACTAATAGTTCTGCAGATAGTCTTGTCATTATTGTTGCTGCAAGAGCAATCTGACAGAGCAGATTTACATACAGAATATTAACATACAACTGCACTCATATCTTCATAAAGATATAAATATGGCATAATTTTATTCTTGCAGCTTGTAAAAGAGACAGCAGGAGGATGAAGCATGAAACAGCTCTATAAAATCACAAGTGATACATAAAGAAAAAATACAGTCCAGTTGTTCACTGTATCTTCAGCACAGAAAGTACAAAACATAAAAACAGCAGGTGAGCATTTGAAGAGGAAAAAAACCACAACAGCAAATTCTTCATATGACGCCTTTAACTTAGGTAACTATTTGCCACTGGTTTGTTTGAATGCTAAAATAATGTATGAGTACAGGAAAAAAACTGATGAATTTTCATAGAATCACAGAATTCCAGGTTGGAAAGGACCTCAAGGATCATCTGGTCCAATCTACCTTGGCAAAATGTGACCTAGACTAGATGTCCTAGCACCCTGTTGGCAGGGTTTGATAACATCTTTGTCTCTGCTGGTGATGCCCTTGCTGATGTTCCCCACCATCCTGCTGGCTTTCTTTGCTGCAGCTGCACACTGTTCACTCTTATCGAGCTTGTAATATTTTAGAACAATGCGTCAACGTTTACTAATGCTAGACGTCATTTCCAAGCCACAGATTGCTGAAGATGGAAGAGCAGACTGGGTAAATTTCCATGACATATCTGACCTGCTCCATACAGCACCTGCTGCAGGCCACCACTGGTTGACAGAATACTGGGCTAAACAGACCTCTGGTCGGACTTCGTATCACTGTTCTCAGATTCTCACATTGATGCATCTCCTCCCCAGTTTCATTTCTACTAGGTTGTTTGTCACACCAAACACATTCTTTTAAAGAGTATTTTATTGCCTTGCACATCCAAAGCATTGCAAGATTGAATAATGAACTCAGTTCAAGAGTACTGGGTTCCTCAACCATTTTGCAGCCCACAGGCTGCTTACTTTCAGTACCAATTTGGTGGTAGATGTAGGACAACCTACCCTGGCTCCAATTCCTTCAGAAAGTCACAAACCCCTCATGCATTTCCATCTCTTAATGATCAGGAAACAAAATGGGGAGGAAGGTGGGAGTACACAAATGAGGCACATGTGAATTTAAGATTTGTCCTTTGAACGTTAAAAACATGCTTTGTTGAATTACTCTTTTCATGCCACAAAACACAGGAGCTTCACAGCCACACAAGCACATCCCACTGATACAAAAATAATGCAAATCCATAAAACCCAGCCTAACTTTCTCTAAAGTCACCACAAATGTTTCCTGAAACAAAGAAGAAAGCCACAGCTGTAGCAGCAAGACAATAGTAAAATTTATGGTAACTGCTCCTTGGTGCTTATTACTTCATACTGATTCTCAGTCTGTTGTGGCTTTCTTTTTGAATTCAACTATCCTATAATTGGAACCATTATCACACAGGAGAGAAAGCAAGAAAAACCCCACCACTTCAAATGACCAGCAAAAGAAAAAATACATCCTAGGCAAGCCACACAACTTTTAAGTAGTAGACAGTTATTTACTGCCTACTGCCCAGGCAGTCCCTGCCCAGGCTTTGCACAAAAAAAACACTGGCAAAAGACTGGCAAGTTGAAAGAACAGAAAATTAAAGAGCTTCCAACCTGTTACATCAGCTCACAAGTTATAACTGAAATACCTAAAGAATCTTTGTATAAGAAGAGTATAAAGGAGAAAAAGTCTAACTTGGATAAAACAGAAGTGTTGACTTGATTCTATAACAGACATGCTCAGTCTCTGCCTTACAAGAGACAGAATTTCATGAATGTAAGTGCAAAATACAAGGTAGCTATTTCCGTAGCAATACAGCAGAACTATATCCTCTAAGTTACATATGTTACTAGATATAAAGCTAAGTCTACTCACTGTACAAATACTAACCTGTATTACTACAGCATTTATATACATACACAATATAAACATGTTTCTTGTCCCACAGCAGCATCATCTGCGAGAATAAACTGGCTGATCTTGATTAAGGTAGAAAAAAGCATAAAAAGACTGGAATGAATGTCTGTATGCTTGTAAGAGTAATGGTACATGGCAAAACCAATATCCCCTTAAGGCTCTGGCACAACGTTCTTCTGCCTCTGAGTTTACGCTTGCAGTTATGAAGCTACAGCTGACTATACAGCACATTGTCATTCAACTCTTCAAAAGAAATTCATGCATGTTCCAACTTTGCTGTTAAATCCTCTTTAAGCCTCCAACAGATGCGGCAGAATTAGACACACTGCAAAGCCATTTGCCTTTTTGACCCTGAAAACAAGCCCACTGTGAATAAATGTTGATTAAGATGTAGGTCTTTTCCTTTAAAATGAATCATTACATAAAATTTTTTTCATATGCTTTCACTAAACTATTAGACTAAACTTCATTTCCATATTTCTGGTTGAACCATCATTTGGAAAGAATATTTTATTCAATAAAATATGAACACTGTGGCAGAGGTCACCTTCAATGCACAGTCATTTATGGATTTAACAAAAAAAACCAAACACTCCCTCTCTTCATCTTTTCTCTCACTACTGATCTTGATTTTGAAAATATTCACGTGGCATCTTGTTCTTCTTGATAAACATAAAAGACTATAAAAGAGTATTTCTGAATTTATTCTCTGGAGCACATATGATAGCCAGACAGAAGAAAGGAAGGGTTTCTTTCTAACGCCTGCTATCTAGTTCTGTTAAAACACAGCACTGCAACAGCTACCAAGAAGGAGAAAAATGACTGCTACTGCTCAAACCAGGACAACCTTGTATTCTTTGCATCTCTTTTATAAAAATAGCATTTTTTTGTACTTTACTCTTTCATGCTACTCTGTACTGCACAGATCTGTAATACCTTTATCTAGCTTCCTGCAGTGCCAGATATTGCCCCTAGAGGTAAAAAAACAGAGACTAACAATAGCGATTGTTCACATTACATAAGCATCCATTCCACCTCAGATACCAGTTACAGTTTATATTCTCTTTGATTGTTGAACTAGGATAACCATATGCTTAGGCATGATCACAGAATCATAGAATCAAGGATGATCTGGGTTGGAAGGGACCTTAAAGCTCCTCTAGTTCCAACCCCCTGCCATGGGCAGGGACACCTTCCACTAGACCAGGTTGCTCCAAGCCCCATCCAACCTAGCCTTATACACTACCAGGGATGGGGCAGCCACAGCTTCTCTGGGCACCCTGTGCCAGGGCCTCACCACCCTCACAGGGAACAACTTCTGCCTAAGATATCATCTAAATTTCCCCTCTCATTTCAAAGCCATTTTCCCTTGTCCTGTCCTTACAGGCCCTTGTCAAAAGTCCCTCTACAGCTTTTTTGCCAGCCCCTTTAGGCATTGGAACCTTCTCTAAGGTGTCCATGGAGCCTTCTCTTCTCTAGGCTGAATAAGCCGAGCTCTCTTAGCCTGTCTCTACAGCAGAGGTGCTCCAGACCTCAGAGCATCTAGGTCCGCAAATTCATTCAGTTTGCCATTGTAGGTACCTTCACCTTGGCAAATATGCTCCTGAGTAAATATCTGACAGTCTTGATCATCAGAATTACAATGCTTTCCCAGCCACCACATGCAACAACAACCTAAAAGTGCACCTTCTGTGCATCTCTTTCTGGACGTTACCCTGTTTGGGTTCAAAAATCTGGTCTCCAGTGAGGAATTTTTTTTATTTTTTTTAGTAAATGAGTATAGAGAAGGGAAATATAAAGATGTCAGAAAAATAATGCCAGTCTTAGCATTTTTTTGTGAGATAGAGATTCTAAGGTTGGATAAAATATGCAAATATGGCTAAATGAAACCAGAGGTTCCTTGAAGAGTGAGAAAAGTTGAATACATCATTTTGAGGGATAATAGGTAGCAATGTTAGATGGTAGGAGGAAGTTTCAAGAGATTTCTAGGCAAAGAGAAGGCTTTTTCCCTTTCTTCCTTATTTAAACCTCTACCAGCTTTAAAGCAGGTGCAAATATGTAGCTCTGCTTTATCTGCAAACTATTATCTGACATGGCTGCACTTTCAGTCCAAAGAGCCTAAACACTTCAGAATTACTTGGATTTGCAATACTCATTCAGAATATCTTGAAGTTCACTGGTCCTTAATGTGAAAAGGATCAAACTGATGGTCCTAATATGAGACCATGTGAGGCTATGCTGAAGAGACAGCTTCCTCAGAAGCCTCGTTTTACAAAACTGTCAGATCATACTATTTTTTGTGCAGATCTACTTGGGAATGTAACAGCTCTAGTTCTTCCCTAATTGTTCTTACCCACTCAGGAGTTCACCTTTGCACAACACTCACTTTACACATCAAGACTGAAACCACAAGCTGATGTGTTTCAAACAGACAACCCTCGGGTGCTCCTAAAGCAAGAATTTCTAAGCATTACCTTATTAAGCACTCCTTTGCTGAGGCTGTAATCTGCAGAATCATCTTTGCAATTCCCGCTTTGAGACATTCTGGTTTAACAATAAAACAATCTAAAATCTTTACATGGGTATTTCTAAGGGGAAAATTCAGAGCGGGAATAAGAGAATATAAGTTAATGAAAGAGTAGGCTTTAATTAGCTGCTGCACTGCTTGCATTCTTATGATCACGCACAGTTCCATTGTTCTGTAGGCATCATAATCTTACACAGTAAAGAAAATTAATCCTTACTGCAAATCAGTGTCTAAGATTAGGGTGCTTACAAAATACAGCTGATTAAAACCTACTTTTTCACTGGCTTTATATTCTTATACTTCTAAGAGTTTCAGATGCAGAACTGAAGTACATAGAAAGGCAAGGCAAAGGGCTGAGATTTAGGAGGGTACAGTGCATGGGCAAGACAAAAGCAGATGGGGTCAGAAAGGAATAAGGACGGAATTAATATGAAAGAAGTTTCAGCTTTTCCATTTCCATTTCTACATTCTCTCCATCCTTGCTGGTCAGTAGGAAAGAAAGAAGCTTCCCACTTGTATCTCCACCTGAAAAAAAAAAGTCCCTTAGAAACAGGAGGAAGAATGGAGCAGCACTATGTCCCAGCTCCAGGGAAGAGAGAAATCACCATCACATAAATCAAGATCTGTTAATGTTGCATATTTCTCCCTGGCCCTTATGGAACCAAGAATTGAGAGACAATATTCCACATTGGGTCCCAGTTATCAAAAATCAATAGTAATGTATGCCTGACAGAAAAGCTGTATGAGAAACAGCACTAAAATGAGCCACTGAATACTTGACTTACCTATATAGGAAAAAAGCCTAACTCTTACCCAGATGCTAAGACCAGGCTGCGAGTAAATACAGCTATGTTGCCTGTTGATGCCATTTTTAAGCACACTTTGGTTCTTTTCCACTTAAAAAAGACCAAAAAAAAAAGTGAACTAAGACTTCAAAGATCACAACTGGGAGGAGAAGAAAAAATATACTGCCACCAAAAAAACCACAACTATGCCATACACACAGAAATATACTTAGGAGGATATGCAAATCTTGCAGTATGTATTGTGCTCTGTGGCTGGTCAACACCATTATCCTCTGCAATCAGTACAAGCAAGAAACCACTACATTCGAAACAGGGTGTGAAAAACCAGGTGTCTTCAACATCTGTAGTTGCATATTATGTGACAAAGTCCATTAAATATTCAGTAGCTCAGCTTCTAAACATTAAAAACTCCACGACTGGATGGTTTATTTATATTAATCCAACGATTCTCAGCTGGTGAATCTTGCCATACTGATGGAGTGAGGACAGACTAGCAGTCAACATTACTTCTCTCCCCTTCCAGCTACCTCCTTCACACTGCAAAAAACTGAATCAGACTATGTCTGGTTCCTATCCTTTAAAGCCTCTTTGATCCTTTGCGTTGTTTGTGAGGTCCCATAAAAATCAGGGTATGAAGGAGGAAGTGCTGGCAGTATATTTCACTGCAAAAAGGGTGGCAAACATCATAATAAACCACTGCTCTTCATCAGTGACAAAATGTTGTATGCTGTAATAGCATGCTCTCAGGCTCCAATAGGCTACCAAGTTACATGTTGTCTAATAAAAATACTTGTCTAAAAAAATTTCACTAAGATAAAGAAACTCCTGCTTGCTAGGCTGTCATGTAAATAAATCCTTCAAGCTAAAGGAATATTAAGTGAAAAAGAGACAGAAGATAACTCTTTGTAGCAATAATAAACCAAAAGTAGGTAAACAAGGTCAGATCCCTCAGGGGGATAAGGGTAATTTAACTTCCCTGCTATCACTGCTTCATTGGGCATACAACCAATGCTAGATGGTTTTTGTAATGAAATAACCCATTAGCTAATTGTAGAAAATGTAGAAAACCACCTTATAATGCGTTTCACACTATGGCACAAAGTAGATGAAAGGAATGACCCTGCAGAGTTGGGAAGCCGCGTGTGTGCACAGGGTCTGTGTTGTGCAGTACTGCAGCCCAGGACAGCTCCCGGCCCTACTCCCAGCTGTTCCTGGACAGCTCAGCCAGGCCACGGGGTGGGAGGCTCTCAATGCTCCCTTCCCAGCTCAGATCAACATACTGTGTCCTGATTAGTTTGTATTAGCTGGCATCGTTCCTTTTAAAAAGAGACAGACATAAAACAACTCCCATGTTAGTCTCTGCTATAGTCAAGCAGATGTTACCAGAGGTTGGACTAGTGCAACTGGTGTTTGTCATCTCCTAAAGGGAGTAAAGTCCTTTCAGAAACATGAGGGGACAAAATAATGCTCCAGGTCCTTGAACACACAAAGCCCTCACTTCAGTCCTCCTGAACTAAACACTCATTGCTGATGCAGCACAACAAAAAGCTAAAGGCATTATCTTTCCTAGAAGGAAATAAAGGGATAGGAACCCATTACAGTATGGACCAGTATACACTAAGATGGACTCCTGATGTCATATTCTATTTTCCTTGCTTAATTATGGTTAATACCAATATTGCTGCAACATAACAAGACAAGCTGGTGACATGACTCATTAACCTTTATTATCATGATGAAGGAATCATATTGAGACTCAAAACCACAACTGACTAGATTTTTTTCCTTAGTTTACAAAAAGTAACAAAAAATAACTTTATAAACAGTTCCTTCAATGAAGGAATCAATGGTATGAGAAGCAACCTGAATTTGTCGCTGGTAAGACAACAGCTGTAGTATTTCTCTTCTTTGCTTCAGACTCACTCTTTGTTGTATTGTTGTGTTTCAGTACAAGCACACTTAATTTTTCTAAAGGGTTCTACTGGGAACCATGGTGTAAAGGTGGTACTAAAAAACTGAGAAGTACAAAGCCTTCTCCCCCAGTACACCAAATGAATCACACTGATTCTGCTGCTACATTATTTTCCTCTTGCAGCAATAATGGAAGGCTTGGAGATGAGGGATGTTTACCAGAAAAATATCCCAACACAAGCTTTAATAGACTTCATTCAGTTCAAAACTGAAGTGCTCCTCCCATTTAACTGCATTAAAGAATGCCTCAAAAGCCAGATAATAAACACTTTCTTTGTGGTAAGCACAGGTTTAAGGTGCAATCTAGGCTAATAGAAGGAGTGGAAATATATTCAGGAAAACCTGTGGCTTTTCATTCCTTTCTTCTTGCTCAAAACCCTAAGAAGCTGCAATGGAAGCACAGGCCCCTGCACAGTGAATTTAAGCTTGAGAACAGACTTGTTTCCTTGCACATCCTTCACCACTTTTCACAGAGCATTCAGAAGTAGCCCATAGTCTATCCTCAGACTGAAACCACTGGCCTATATACTAAATATATTGGCAGAAGGGACTCATATATACACCCAAAACACCAACACACCCATGCTAAATTTAAGAGTGGCTTTGGCATCAAGCTAGTATATGAATTCCAGCACCACAATGTTCCACTCCAGCAAATTCATGCTATTAAGCTGAGCTTTATACCACAGAACACAGAGGAGTAACATTGGCTCCTCAACTGTTTCTCTCTCTGTAGCAGAAAGCTGTTTTATGGAGATAAGACCAATTACAGTGGTTATTCTGGCTCAGGCTGCGGGTCCATATGATTACTGCTCTGCTTCCAACAGTGGCCACAAACAGACTGTTAGTGAAAAGTGATATTTTTGACAGCTCTCCGAAACCATTGGTTTAACATGCAACAAAAGCCAGAAAAAAATGAACATAATGCTGGCCATTTCCAGGAAGCTATTAGCAACAAAAAGCGTGATTTTATTTGTGAATAAGTTCCCTGAGTGATCACACCTGGAGTGGTGTGACATTTCCATCTCTGCACCTCAGCAAGGGCAAGGCTACACAAAGGGACAGAGAAAGGTAACTAGAATTATTACAGGAATTAAACAGCTGAATTGCAAGAAGAAAGCCTGAACAGCTGGAACACTTCAGTTTGATAAGAGAAGCCTGGAGAGTAAAACGAGGTTTCCAAAAATCACAAGTGTAACAGAGGATTTAACTGCAGCACAAAATTGCACAATATTGGAACAAAAGGGTATTAATGGAACTAGCAGGAAAGTGATTTAAAACAGGTTAGAGAATAAGTTCTTCTTCTACCTGGTGGGTACTTAACTGCTTGACAATACTTGGGTCATAAAATAATTTTGAGAAATTTGTTGATAAAAGATCCATCAAATGATACTAAAGGGAACAGACATTCCAATATCCAGGATTCCGGGGCTATGTATATTGGGGATGCATCAGAGCAACAGCCCACAGGCAAGAGAGTTGCAACCCTTCCCTGAATAGCACTTCCTCTTGCCAGGAGCAGATTTCAAATGCATGGCAAAATGGAGCATTAGAAGGACATTTCTTACATTCCCTAGATTCTCTCCCAACCTGTGACACTTCATAGAAACACAGATTGGTTTGGACTGGAGAAGACTTTAAAGCTCATCTAGTTCCAACTCCCTGCCATGGGCAGGGACACCTTCCACCAGACCAGGTTCCACAAAGCCCAGTCCGACCTGGCCTTGAAGACTGCCAGGGATGGGGCAGCCACAGCTTCTCTGGGCAATCTGTGCCAGGGCCTCACCACCCTCAAGGGAAAATACTTTTTCCTTATAACTCATCGAAGCCTCCCCTCTTGTCAGGTTAAAGCCATTCTCCCTTGTCATGTCCCTACAGGATCTTGTCAAAAGCCCCTCTCCAGCATTCTTGTCAGCCCCTTTAGGCACTGGAAGCTGCTCTAAGGTCTCTGTGAAGCCTTCTCTTTTGCAGCCTGTCTCTATAGAAGAGGTGTTTCAGCCCTCAGAGCATCTTCGTGTCTTTCTCTGGACTTGGTCCAACCCACCCATTCTGCTGAGGAGCCTGAAGTGCTTTTTTCTACCTAGTCACCCTCATTGGCACTATCTTCCAAGTTGTGTTCCAGTCTCCTCAAACATTTTCCATCCACAGTACTATCTAAGAGTTCCACAGCTCTATACTGCTATTTATTTGAAGAACCACCTCTTCCTCTTCACTCTGACTTGGCTTCTAGCAACCTAGTTCCTGTGGTGGAAGAGACAGTATACAGTCAATTCCTGTAACCCTTTGCATGCCACTTATGATGGAAATTGTTGCTGTTGTTGTGGGAGTTTTGTTCTACTTTAAAAGTAGGCTAAAGTGCCTTACCACAGTCTAACACTCCTCATATGGGACATGTTCCACATATTCCAAAAGCCTGTGGTCATTCTTCCTGTTCTTCTCTGGATCCATTTAAATTCAAACTCATTTTCTGAGATAGCTTAGAACTTCACACAACACTCCAGCTATTTGTGAGCCACAGGGTTCTATAACATCACTGTAATGTCTGGTCTTTATTCCTTTCCTAATTATCCCATATGTCCGATTTTCCTTTTGGCTTTCCTACTGCTCTGTCAAGCTTCCACCTGACATTTCAACAGAACAAACCATTGTTAAGTTCAATGAAATAAGCTGACCACTACAATTGATATGAGGAATATTATTTCCCCTAACACACACATATTTATCCCTTTCAGTTTTCTCAACAATCTTACAGCTTAATGTATCTCAAATGTAATCTCAAGATCTCCACAGTTGTTCAGCCTGGAATAAAAAGGCTCAGGGGAGACCTTATCCCCATGTTCCAGTTCTTAAAGGGTGACTACAGAGAAGACAGAGACTCCCTTTTTACAAGCAGTCACATGGAAAAGACAAGGGGTGATGGGCACAAGTTACTCTTGGGGAGATTCCAACTGGACATGAGAAGAAAATTTTTCACCCTGAGAACAATCAGACATTGGAATAACCTCCCCAGGGAAATGGTGATTCCCTAACACTGGACACTTAAGATCTGGCTGGACAGGGTGCTGGGCCATCCAGTTTAGGTCATGCTTTGCCAAGAAAAGTTGGACCAGATGATCCTTGAGGTTTTTTCCAAAATGGGATTCTAGGATTCCCCCACCATGCAACAAAACTAAACCCCACTATCTCCACACCTCTTCAAGCCAAGTCCCAGATTTCTTCAGTCCAGTTGGTTTCATCGATTCTTTTAACATCCTAAATTCCACCTTTCAAAGCATATTAAACAGTTTGTACACACCCAGCTATGCATGCTGTTATCATACTAAACTTGCTTACTTGCTTTGACTTCATTTATCCTCCTTACAGTTAGATCTTCTAAAGTCCTCAGAACTTACCAGAACCAATTCTAAGACAAATTTCATTGCTGTTGTTATGTATTTAATATAACTAAAATCCCTAGTTACATCCAAATGAGCCATTGCAATGCAAGCCCGTAGTTCTTTAAAACAAAGCAAATTCTGAGTTCCTGGTTGGGCTTAAACCATGACAGAATCTCTATTTTCTTCTTACATTAAAAAGCCTACCAAAACTGGTTCTTAACCAGATTTCTTCCATAGGAAGACTACATAAACTCTTGGTTTTTTTATTATTTAACAAGAAGAATTAAGTTTCTATATTATCAGGAAGAGCATTCAAAGATGAAAACATGATTATTTCTTCCATTCCCAGTATACAGCATAGTACCCACGAGGATTCCCAAGCATTTAAAAAATACAAACATACCTAATCTGCACAAATCTTTCATAAAAATTTGAAGAGGCTGACAGTGAGATCTGCCTAATATTCTGAATTTCCATCAATTTCAGTCATACGACACTATACCAAGTAAGGAAACTCCTTAGGTAGGGTAGCAGGATAGAGACTAGACTGAAGTGAACTTAAAAGTCTTGCATAAATTAGTGTAGAGATAAAAAGAGACTAAGTGTGTAGCTAAAGTCCCATCAGGAAAGTTCTCCAAAGAAAGATTAGAGAGAGAAAAGTGCAAACGTGTTGGGTTTTTTGAAAAGGAAAAAATTATTATGCATCAATCCAAAGAAGGGTTTGAGGGATAATGGTAACAGTAATAGGTACCATTATTACAAATCAAGTGCAAGTTTCAAAACTTGTCTTCCTGTACATGGAACAGGAAGAAGTTAACGAAATTTTCCATAAACCAGACATTCTTGCAGCTGAGAAAAGCAGTGCTAATACATGAGCAATTTCTGTCATTTTTATAGCCTGCCTTATTATTCTCATTTTCTTCACACTGAGTTTCAGGCAAGTAAGAAAAGACCAAATATTACAAAAACCACCAAAGAATGTAGTCTGGAGAACTGAAGATCTTCTAGTCATTATTCAGTATGCTGCTTTCCTGGCATTTAGTTAAGTGACAGACCATTCAAAATACGCATTCTTGATCTAACTATTCAAAGTAACAGACTAACACACAAACATATACAGAGTATTTCACACTCAGTTATATTAAATTAGGCAAACGCTGCAGTCACAGAATATTTTAGTATATATAATACATCTTACACAAATGGCATTTGGTTTTACATTTAAAATAGTAATGATCTTATTTTTATTTTTCAATTATTTCTAATATAAATATCTTCCCGGATTCTGTTACCAATTATTTGCCAGCTAACAGCCAAAAACATATTGCTGAAAAGAAACAGGCTTACCTCCATTGCTAATGCTGCTGTTTGTTGGTCATAATGGTTCAGAAGATTAGGCATAAAGGTGGTATTGTAAGGCAGGTCCTGGCACATCCGCAAGATGATGGGCTCACAAGAAAATAAACTGTGCCCTCTCGCGTGCCCCATCAAAACATCCCAAAGCCAAAGGTAACAGAACATCCAGCTAATAGCCATCCTTCCACACTGGGAATGGGGCTGGTTGTTGAGCCCAGTCAGAAAGCTCCAACTCCTCATGTACCCCCAGATTTCAGTTCAACAGCAATGTTTTCAGTCCTTGTTTAAGGTTCTTCAAAACCGGAATCCTCTTTGCATACAACATCCTTAGCTCAGTCCAGAAGATGATGTATTAGAGACAGACATGATAGAAATCTTGCCTTTTCTTTTTGCAGTATTATATAGCAAGTGCTAGGTTAAAGTATTAAAATGCTTAACCACATTCCCAAACAATCGACCCCATTGTGACAGAAGAACAGTCAAGTTACTTTCTCCTTTTGTTAGATAACCTAGAATAAAGAACACAACAAAGAGAACATAATAAAAAGCCTTGTAATTGTTTAAAATACTTCAGCTCTAAATAGCCTGGCAGACAAATTGCTTCAAGTTTTCATGTGCAAGACTAGAGGGTCCCTTGACAAGTTTTAATCCTGGTTTCAGGCTATTTCTGACAAAAATGAAGCTGGTATGCTATAAAACTCCACCCAAAAAGGATGGAGAAAATGGGAAATGTATTTACTATGAAGGACTAAATTTAACTGTGTGAGCATTATGATTATTGACCACACTGAAACCCAACTATTTATGACTCAGCATCTCCACTGGTACATTCACATTGATAGCATCTCTCTAGCTGCATGGCCTCGTAGCTTCTGCTGAATAATTATAAAACAAAAACAAAACAGTCACTACCACCAATACACAAGTCTCAGCTTGCAGGACTGGAGACTACAGCTCTGCCCAGCAAGCTACAGTTGTGGTTTGGCTCCCTGTGTTCAAATAGATAATTTTAGCTTGGTTGTAAACAACTTATTTGTTGTCTCTAACCCATTTTAATGGCACACATCTCAGCTCTTCCTCTCCAGAAGCCACCATAACAGCCAGGGGTAATCCAGAAGACAGCATTCTTTGAGCACCCCTTTCTCCACAGACTCTTGAAAACGGAAATTGCAAAGGTATTTTGGATGGTTGCTCTGTCAGTTCCACTCTACCTATAGAGCCAGTTCAAACAACAATCATTCCCCAAGGCTGGAGCTGCATTTTCTCAGCACTAAGGGGCTGGAGTGGAACAAGCATAATGGCAACTTCAGCACATAGCGCTGAGACAGACCTGTAAAAATATAAAGAGGTCCTTTTCTTAGAATAATTCTGTCTTACAGCAATCAAGTTTGCAAAATCCAGCCTCCAACCAACTGCTTTTAAAAAAAATATGGTTATAAAAGGTAAGAATAATTTAGAAATTCTGCTTAAGTGGGAGAATCTCAAGCACTGTATCAATATTCCCAAGAGTAGGCAATCACAAACTTGAGCAGACTTGAGAGAGCGAACTTTTTCCTTGGATATTCAGGAAAGGAAATAAATTCTACATATTAGCAGAGGAGAAAGTTTTTCCCTTCTCCCTACTGCAAACCTTGTGAGAGTTAATAACCAGACTCATGCTGGTATCAGCACATCAGACAAGTTATGTATGCACACCATTGTTTACATAGGCCCATCTTATGGTCAGAAAAATTAAATAGCATATAGCTTTTGAAACTCTCATACCCTTTGAGAGCTGAACTAGATAATCTTCATAGGTTTCTTCTAACCTAAACACTTCTGTGCTTCTCTTTAAAATCATGTGTGGCAATGGTTTTGCTGTAGCTGTGCAAGACAGGCTAGGAAAAACAAATATGCAAATAGGAAAAAGACCAAGATGCTAAATATAACCGTAATAAATTAGGGCAATTGACAACTTGGTTTCATAGGCTCCTTATTCTCTCACATCTATTGATGGAGAATCCATCTTTGAGGCAGCCCTGAAGTACATAAAGAATATTAATAGTAAAACTGTTCCAAACCTAAGAAAAATGGAACATGACTAGAAAAGATCATGACAAGAACTATCCATATCTTAAGTCAGATGGCATAACCAACACAGCTCAAATCACAACATCTCACTTATATTCTGGCCAGTCAACATGCTGAATTTAAAAGATCAAAATTAGCCACAGTGTTTAAGACATGCTACATCTAACCACACCTGATTTTAGTCCAATTTTATAGAATAAAATTATAGGCTCACAGAACACTTTGGGTTTGAGGAGACTTTATTCATCCAGTTCCAGCCCCCTGCCAGAGGCAGAGACACCTTCCACTGGAGCAGGCTGTTCCAAGCCCTGTTCAACCTGACCCTGAACACTGCCAGGGATGGGACAGCCACAGCTTCTCTGGGCAACCTGTGCCAGGGCTTCATCACCCTCACAGGGAACAACTTCCTAACAGCTCGTCTAAATCTCCCCCATGTGAGTTTAAAGCGATTCCCCCTTGTCCTGTCACTACAGGCCTTTGTCAAAAGTCCCTCTCTCCTGCTTTCCTGTCAGCCCCTTTAAATACTAGGGGGCTGCTTTGAGGTCTCCCCGGAGCCTTCTCTTCTCCAGGCTGAACAAGCCTTCATAAGCTATGTCCTTCTGGTACAAAGACTTACTTTAAGAATTTGTTGTCTTTCTTAAAGAAAAAAAACCAACCCTCAAGCCCCCAACAAAGTTCTGAACTATGCCATCTGCCAGGTAGCATTACTTAAATCTGAAGACTTCTGCATATTCTCCCATCCTGACCAGAAATTACAAGTTCTAGACAGGCAAAACTGATTTCTACTTAGTTTTGTATAAGCTGCTCAGTCCCCTTCGAATCTAGTCCTTTTGATTTCAACATTTTAATAATAGTTCCCCAAATCCAGGAAAAGGAGCCTTTTCAGTTTGTTGTCATCTCCAGAACACTGGTTTCAAGTCTTTTTTTTTTTTCCTTTTTGCCCAAAACTTTGGCTGCCAGCTCCAAAAGACTTCATTCAACAACTTCAGTGAAATCAACTTGCAGTGCAGATTAGCAGTCGAGTTCCTCACATGCTCCCTGTAATTCTACTGACCACTGCAGGAATGGCACCCAAGAGGTTCAGAAGCAGTGGCAGACGAACTGCACTCACACCAATTACCATGTTAAATTCTGAAGCCCAAAGATTGGGCAAATCCCGGTCAGGATCTAGAGTCTTGGGGAAAACTCCAAGAACACTTTACACAAATCATCATATTCATGACATTCAAAGCAGAGACTCCAAACAAATCACTCCTCCTCTGACTTCCCACAACCTCAAACTGAGAAAAAACATGCAAAAACCCAGACTCAGTAAGCCACAAAAAGTTTTAACTGTGCAAAAAGCAGAAAATAAAAAAGTTGTGTCTTTTCAAGTCTTTTTCATTTTATGCTCAAGCTCTCACTACAACATAGGATCAGAAAGTAAATGAAGAATATATCTACTAGACACAGAAAAGAACATCAAATTATATAGCCTTGTCATCTAGTGCCCTTTCATGGAAGAAAAAAAAACCCACATAAATTCTAGGTAAAATTAAGTGAAAAGACAACTGTATCATTGCGAAAGAAGACAAAGGTTTTGCAAATGATGACCTATTAATTGGTGTAGACAGATGAATGCTGTAATAAGCAATCTTCAGTGTCAAGATAGTTTCTTACCACAGATCCAGTTCTGTATACTCTTTGTTAAGCCTCTACATATGAAATTTTGTGGTTATTTTTATATGTACATAGAAACAAAACACAACACCTTCGATGACACTGAGGATAAAAGAGGAGGAGTGGATTCCTCCCGATCTACCCCAAGGCACTGCAAAAATACTGCAGGCAAAAGGGGTAGGAAACAACTAGTTTGTTAGTGTGGTTATGGAATTATACATTATTTATAATCATAGGAAGCCTATACAATTCCTGATGTAAAGGATAAATTAAGACATGCATAGACAACTATTATCAAGAGTGAAAATCATGAAATGAAAGGGTTGATTCCCACAAGTGATTTTTCTTTTTCCCAAATAAATTTCAAATTACTACAGGAGAATGAGAAAAAAGTCATCAGATTTCAGAAAGAATGTAGGTGGATTAATTCACAGTATCTGTCCCAGAGAAATGGGGTGATAAAACAACAAACCAGACTCCTCCTGTACAAGTCAGGAGACAAGAGGAGAATGTCACCTTAGTCATTCCCCACCCAGTTCTGATCATGGAGAAAGGAAAGGAATTAATCCATTGCATACAAGCACCAGCAGTGCTTCCCCAGCCCATTCCCACCCACATGAAGGCACAAAAGGAGAATACATTATTATCCCAACTCTATTTTAATTAGTCAGTGGGAAAGAAACTCCAATGCTGAGCTCCCCTGTTGCACTTCTGTTATGAATTAAGGGAGGACCACATGATAATCCCTCCCATCCTCAATTTCAATTAAGAGACCATGAGGAAAGAGGACACATGCTACACTCTCCCACTCCTCACTGTACTAATAGGGCAGAATGATGAGGCGCACAACATCTCCTCTTCCCCTCTCCCTCCTCACAGAGACACCATGACTGTCCCAGCTCTACCGCAAGGAGGACGGAAAGGTAGAGCCCTTTCATGACCAGATTCTTCATGTATATGGAGGTACAGGTCTAGCATCTCTCTCTGCTTGAGTTCCTATTGCATGGCAAGCTCAAGGAACTGGAGAGGAGCTAGCTTAGTTTGGGAGAGGAGGCAGGGTACAGACTCAACTAGCATTCCCTTCCGTCTTGAATCCTCACTGTTTTAGAGGCAAAAGGAACAAGTGCACACATGGGACTCATGCATTTGGATTCCTGTTACACTGTAAAGGAAAATAATGGGTATATATATACATAAAGCTACATAAGCACCCTTCCTTGGGTCCCCCGTTGCACTGCAAAAAGGAGGAGAGCGTGTGGACAGAGACAGCATCCCCCCGGACTCTCCCTGCACTGCAAAGCGGAAAGGACGAGGGAGGTATGCATAGGACTAGCATCCCTTTCCTGCTGCTACCGCACTGCAACATGAGAGGAGGGAAGCGTGGATCTAGCAACCCCTTAGGTCCCCACCGCTCCGCAGAAGAAGAGATGCGGGAGCGAGGAGGGAGAACGGCACCTCTGCTCCTCGGGGCCCCGGTGCACTGCGGGCAGAAGAAAGATCCGCATCCTCTCCCCTTGAGTCCCTAAGAAAAAGGGAAGGAAAATGCACGGGACGAGCATCCCCTTCTGCTCTCCCGGCGCCTGGTAGGGACGGGGGAGCGGGAATGCCCGGGATGAGCATCTGCCGAGGGAGAGGGAATGGATCCAGCATCTGAATGTCGCGCGACGGAGCACAGGACGACCACCTTTCAACTCGGCCCGCCGCAGCCGAATGGGGGAACTTAACCCTCCGCTCCGCTCGCTCCCCTGCCCTGAGGGCGCTTCATGGCCGCCCCCCACAGCGCCGTCTCCGGGAGCGGGTGTCTCTGCCTGTGGCGAGCGAGGCGGCCGCTGTAGGGGTGAAAGAACGACACACCCGACGGAAACCCCCTGCCCACCTTCACATCACACCCTGCTCCGCGCCGCCCGGGGCCCAGATCCCAGCCGTTACCTCAGCACAGGGTCCCACCGCTCCAGCCCCGCTCCTCCGCCTCAGGTGGCGGCGGCAACGACCGCGCCTCCTCGCGTCCGACCCCGCCGCAGCGCCCGCCCCGCCCCTCGCCTCCGCCCCGCCCCCCCGCGCCGCCACGCCCCGCCCCTCTCCCTCTCTGCACAAACGAGCCAATCCGAGCGGCCAGAGCTGGTTGCTAGGTAGAACAGAACCTCCGGTCCGGCTGCTTTGCCGCTGGTGGGATCTGATTGGCTAGCGCGCTCCCGGGGTGTGAGGGGGAGCGGTTTCTATAGCGACGGGAAGCGGCCTGGCGGCACGAGTAGGCCGCAGCGCCCGCGGGCGGGAGGACGCAGGTGAGGGGAGGTCGGGTCTGGCCGCGATGGGGATCAGGGTCTGAGGGGACACAGCGGGGGATGGATCCCTTGGGAGAGCGTGGAGCACACGGGGTGTGTGGGGAGGGGCTGCTACTGAGGTGGGGCCCGAGGGGACAGGTGCTGAAGGACACTGAGTGACTCGGGGAGCCCACAAATACAGTGAGATACAGAGGAACAGAAAGAGGACAAACTCCATAGGGTATGTGGAAGGGTTATCAGATTCCATACGATGCAGGGAGGGAATCTGATGGGATGACAGACTGGATTGAGAGCAGTCCTGAGGAGAAGGACCTGGGGTCATTCAAACAATATGGCAGTCCCTCATGCTTCTACAGCAATATAAGGTACATGACGTTCAACAAGACTAAGGGCAAGGTCCTGCACCTGGGTCAGTGCAATCCCAAGCACAAATACAGGCTGAGACTGGATTGAGAGCAGCCCTGAGGAGAAGGGCTTGGGGGTGTTGGTTGCTAAGAAGCTCCCCATGACCTAGCAGTGTGCACTTGAGCCCAGAAACCAACCATGGCCTGGGCTGCATCACCAGCAGCGTGACCAGCAGGTTGAGGGAGGGGATTCTCCCCCTCTGCTCCGCTCTGCAGTCCTGAATCCAGCTCTGGTGCCCCAACATAAGGAGGATGTGGAGCTGTTGGAGTGAGTTGAGAGGAGGCCACAAAGATGCTCTGAGGGCTGGAGCACCTCTGCTATGGAGACAAGCTGAGAGAGCTGGGCTTGTTCAGCCTGGAGAAGGTTCCACAGACATCTTAGAGCAGCTTTCAGTGCCTGAAGGGGCTGACAAGAAATCTGGAGAGGGGCTTCTGACAAGGCCCTGTAAGGACAGGACAAGGGAGAATGGCTTTAACCTGACAGAGGTGAGATTTAGCTGAGCTCTTAGGCAGAAGTTGTCCCCTGTGAAGGTGGGGAGGCCCTTGCACAGGCTGGCCAGAGAAGCTGTGGCTGTCCCATCCCTGGCAGTGTTCAAGGCCAGGTTGGACAAGGCTTGGAGCAGCCTTGTCTAGTGGAAGGTGTGTCTGCCTGTGACAGGGGGTTGGAACTGGTCTTAAATTGTCTTTGGGTCAACCCAAACCATCCTGTAATAATGTGATTCTATGAAGATAGAAGTCCCCACCATGCACCAAGCATGGCCCATGTTGTAAGGAAGGAGGGCTCTGATGCACTCACTGAAGAAGGTATAAACACTGCAGTATGCGACACTGAGATCCTCAAAGCCAGCTGGACAAACATCTGTGTCAAAGTCACAGAGCCTTCCATGGGACTGGGGACAACCATGAGAAGATTGATGGGGGAGTGTGGAATACTGACAGTGTCATGCAGCCAGAGAGGACAAGGTGTTACTATGCAAAGTGCAGTGACAAATGTGGAAGGCTGGGTGATACTAGTGCTTTGCAGCTTGTCAGTTATGGGCTAGGTATAGGGGAAGGAGAAGCACAGTATTTGCCTCCTTGTTGTAAATCACTGAAAATATGCACTTTACCTCATGCCCTTCTCCCAGTGCCATTTTCATAGATGTCCCTCTACAGATGAGGATCTCCTTCACATTATCTTTTCCACACGGAGCTATCCACTTGAGTTTTTCCATTTTGAATGCCCTATAGTTTGGCCTCCACTTCAGTTTGCTTTTGTGTTACTGCTGTTTAAAGCATTTCTTCCGTATCATCAATCGTCACACCATTTATTGCTGATATAATAATTTACAACAAAAACTATGTTCCTGTCTGGTCTTGCGATTAAGTTAAATTCTGTTTATTCACAACTGAACTCCTTGACTGTGCCATGGTTGTCACATGGATTAACGTGATTAGGCTCTTTCTCTGCAAAATATACCCTTAAACCTCTGAGTGCACCAGGCTCTTTTGAACCACAAAGGCTTACTGCCATAGAGATGCAGTCAAAAACATTAATAAAGCAGGTTTGCTTCTGAAGGACTTATTTTGAATATGGTTTGCAACAGTCTCTGGAATGCCATTCCAGAGGGCTAAGCAAAGATTAACCCAGCTAAAGGAAATTATTCCAATGCCTTTAGTTAATATGATATGATCATTGTGTATTGTCAATATTTCTTAAATGCAGTCATATTTTTTTAAACCAAGGGCTTGACCCAACTTGTACTAAGATCAGTGAAAGTATTTCCATTGGCTTCAGCAGGATTTCGATCTTGAAATCATCTCACTGTTAGACAACGCCATTCATGTTTCCTGCCCTGTGAAGTTATGTATGTCTTCTTCATACATCTCAAAAAGCACAGATCTCTTGGATCCTCAATCAGTATAGAATCATAGAATCATAGAATAGTTAGGATTGGAAAGGACCTCAAGATCATCTAGTTCCAACCCCCCTGCCATGGGCAGGGACACCTCACACTAAACCATATCACTCAAGGCTTCATCCAACCTGGTCTTGAACACTGCCAGGGATGGAGCATTCACAGCCTCCCTGGGCAACCCATTCCAGTACCTCACCACCCTAACAGTAAAGAATTTCTTCCTTATATCCAGTCTAAACCTCTGCTGTTTAAGTTTCCCTTTCCTTCAGACTGTGAACAATCCTAGGTACTCTCTGGCTGTAGTAACCCAGGCAGTTTTGCTCTTTTTTAACAGTTAAGCTCTGCCAGGCTCACCTGCTCTCTGCAAGCTGTTTAAGGTAACTGCTTTGAAGCTGTTGGTGATCTTTGACCTACTCAAACACAACCAGCTTGAAAACATTGCATATACTCACAAAACTAGGTCTTTTCACCAAAATCTCTCTGCACTGATATTTACTATGTCTATCATCTGTTCCTACACTGCCTTTTTATTTTTCCTAGAAAAATAATAATAGATATTTTTCTTAGCATATGTGCCAATAGCTTTTCATCTTTGGTTAGTGAACCAATATTTTCCTTATATATATTTAAAGTTCTATTTCTTGTAAACCTCATTTCACAGCTTTTGCTGGTTGAGTGTTTTCAGCTTAGAATCACAGAATGGTTGGGTTGGAAGAAATCTTAAGGCTTATCTAGTCCCAACTCCTCTGACATGGGCAGGGACAACTTTCACTAGAGCAAGTTGCTCCGAGCCCCATCCAGCCTGGTCCTAATTTCACTAAAGAATCCATCCTGTAAACACATGCCTCTGAGATTTGACTTGGGGCTGCCTCCCTCCCCTTGTCGCAATTTTGAGTAGCTGGGGAGATGAGGAGCAGAGAGGACACTTCTTGTGTGACTGTGCTGGTAAAGGGGTAGCAAGGGAGGGATGTGCAGCTGTCTCATCACGTGTGAAGTTAAAATGTTTGGCTATGCTCACCTTTTTTGCCTGATGGTACCTGCCTTTGAAGTGCTGTTTACACATCATGCTCGAACATCATGTGCAATTCGGGCAGTTCTATGGCAAATATGACTTCTGCCGGGTGTGTTCTGAGCGACATTTTTGGCACTAAAGGCACATAAGAAAGTCCAGGGACATGACTGTCTCTTTGGAATTCATGGAGGTGCTTTGGGAACGCAACTGCTCCAACACCAAGAAAACACGTCTGCATAGGGAAACTGGAACATGAATCCAGCATTGGGAGTGTGCTGCGGTGACAACTGATGGTTTTGTGACTAATGTAGAAGGTTGTCCCTGAAAAACAGGACATGGTTGCCTGAACCTGTTTTTTTGGCAGTAGAGCTGTTTCTCTAGCTTGTAATATTGTATTTCTGTGCATTGAAAAGGGCAGGGACCCTTCAGAAAAACAAAACAAAACCAAATAAGTGATCCCATTGTAATTCATATCCCAAAACCACCTACTCAGTTTCACAAGAAGCCTCTAACATTGGCCAACTACACAACGTAAGACCTTAAAATCTTAGTAAGATTTTTAGCTTTCAGTGGCTTCTGTGGGAAGTTAAAATTGTAGAGTGCAGAGTGCAGACAATAAATTATTTAAGGATCTCTATTAAAAAATAAAAAAAAAAGAAGAGAGAAAGAACTCAGACTCTTGCAATGAACTGATTTGCTAACCGTGGACTACACTCCAGCACCAGGGGCAGAGAGAAAGATTGAACAGATTTTTCACTTTTTTTTTCTTTATATTTCTTTGATTCCATAATAACTTTGGAAAGAAAGACAGAAAAACCTAATAAAAAAGGTGATGTCCCCAGACAGATCCTGCAGTGGGGTTTGAAAATTAATCTTCCATTGATACAGACAGAAATTTTTTCTGGGTAAGGAATGGGGGACTGGGCTTTCATGAAGATGTGTCTTGTGAGCCTCAGAGCTAGAAATGCAGTTTGTTCAGTGGGTTTTGAGGTACCTGGGACAACACAATCTTGGAGTTACTTAGTGGATTTGCCTTTTCTTTTTTTTCCAAAAGTCCCATTATTCCCCTTGCCACCACGAAGCTTTAAAGTGCTCTGAGGTGCTTACTTAAAGAATGCCTAACAATTACATGCAGGGAACTGAGATAGTTTTTAATGTGGTAAAGAAATGACTTGGTTGTCAGGCTGCTGCAGTTTAAGCCTCCAGTCTGGAAATGGGATACCTGAGGTGAGCACTGACATAATCTGCTGAATTGCGTAATGAATTGCTGCAGGATAGAAGATGCAGGAAAAAAAAGCTTTTCCTATGTTTGGACAAGAATTTATGAAGAAATTACTGTGTCTGAACAAAGTCCAAGTATTTGGTGTCACAAAAAAGGAAAATTTAGTTAAATATCTGATTTACTCCACACAGACATTTTTGTTTAAAAGAGCAGCAGTCAGTTCAATGCTTCAAAACCAATCTGCTGAACACAGGACCCTGAGAGATTTTAGTGCATTCTCAACCATTCTGGATTTCATTCTTTCTGTTAAATGTAACAGAAACAAATTGGCCCTTTGAGAGTTGGCATTATATGCCATCAAAATTGGGGAAAATGCAGCTAGTGTCATTTAAGTAGATGAACAAGTTACCTTCAATTTTTAGTGCCAACAACTGGAAAGAAAAATTTCATGTACTTTCTGGCTTGCTGCAAATAGCCTGTTGTGATCACTCATGCAACAAAAATCAAAGGCTTATTCAATAACAGTTGCAATGGGGAAGACCTGCTTCATAATTTATTGTATGACATTAGCACACAGAGGTTCCGTGGGGAAATCTGGCCTTTACTGCCATGGTTATTGTGGGCACATGAAATAAAAGGCCTCACCCTAACTGTCTTTCAAATAATTCTACTTGTATCATTGCTATGCTATGAAATCATTGGATTCTTTCTACAAATTATTTGCTTTTCACTAACATACTGTAATGGAATAGCACAGATATAATTTTGGTCTTTGTTCTGTTCAGACTTTGTTCCTGTGTCTATGGCATTTGCATCTCCTAGAAACATGGAGGGCCCCAAGCTACAGACCAAGATGAGCACATGGACTCCACTGAACTCTCAACTTATGAATAACAAGGCAAGTGCTGTGCAAATGGGTGAAATTCATAGAATCCCAGAATTGCTGAGGTTGGAAGGGACTTCTGAAGATCCTCTAGTCCAGCCCCTCATGGCAAAGTCACACAGAGCTCAGGATTTTGTCCAGTCAGTTTGGAATGCGCTCAAATCCCAAGACAAATTCTCAAATTCACTTCACAAATTCTCAAGTCCTAGAAAAAAATAACTTATGTTCTGCCTGTGTAGGTCATGAGTACTGTAATAAGAACTTTATTATTAGAAGTATGTATATATCAAACACACATACAGTCTTTATTATATATACATATATATAAAAACTACTATTACATAAAAATTGGAAGTTCTAACATGCATTGTTTAAAGTATACAAGTATTTAGTCCAAGTGTTGTTATTTTGCCAAATCAGTTTTTTCAAACAAAAAATTTGTATTAGTTTCTTAGTGAAAGTTACCAAATCATTCTTTTTCTGCACCACAAGGCTTTAGTTTAAGATCAGAACGAAATGAATGTCAGTGTAAGCTTCTGAGTGGCCAGTGTGATCCATCTCAGCCTGTAGGAGAGGCCTCAGTACCCATGTCCTGGCTTCTCTGCTAAGCCTTGCAGTGATGAGCCTCACTTGATATTTTGGAAACTGAAGTGATGCACACAATTTATAAATAACAAGATGCGTTTCCTAACCTCCCACTCTTTCTACTATATATGTTCATGTGTCACCAGGAGCATATTATTCCCTTGGAATTCAGTTTAAATGTCTTTTGATGATTCATAACATTTAATCCAGAGAGGGCTATTACAGCAGGTAGTCTGGCTTCCTGTATTTCTTGGGCCCTCTTGTTTCACACAGTTCTCCCAGTCTTGAGTTCGGGAGCTAGAATGTGGCTAAAATATATCTTCCACAAAGGTATCCAGACTTCCTTTGGGGTTAAGAATCTTATAAAATAAAAATTTCATCACTTCCCTAATAATTTTCTCATTATTAAACCCCTATACCAAGAAAAGATGAAACCTTGGTCCTGTCTGAATACCTGTAGCATGAGCATCCATTATTTAAATCTTCCCCTGATAGCTTATTAAATTCTCCTGTAACCAGTATTTTTCCCTTATGGAAGGACTTTAACACTGCTTCAAGCCAACACTTGAACTTTTTTGATAAACTAAACAGATTGTGCTCTTTGATGTCTTTTCAATCTGGCATATTCTGCAGCCTTTGAATCACGTTAATGTCTGTCTCCTACGCCCTTTAAAACATATTTTTACAGACGCACATCACTGTATGATCTAACATAGCATGTTAGATCTAACTAGTATTAATCTAACTAGAAATGAAGTATGATCTAATTAGAAATAAATATAGGGGTGAAACCACCCCTTACCATCTTCTTAATCCTCTGCTTCTTAAGCACTCTGATGTTGCATTGGGCTGCAGCAAAACTTTTAGAAGTTCATATTGAATTGTTGTATACTCCAATGCTAAATGATGTTCCAGGTAGGAAAAAGAACATACCATAAGCTCAGTGATTAGATTCATGATAACAAATGTTTGCTTGTTTCTGATCCACGTTTTAAAGCATTGACCTGCCTGAAACTTTTTATATATCAGTGTACTGCTCTGCACTGTTAGCAGAAAAAAAAGTACTTCCAACAAAATCATTGCTGACAACTGTAATGAGGAGATAATCCAATTGATATATAGCTATAAGGAGCTAGTGAGTGAGAAGGGGACATTTTCATACAACCATATCTCTGTTTATTTCTGCACTCTTGAGTTAAGAGAAAACATAAAGAGAGAAAATAATCTATAGATAGGAAATATGTGAAAACCAGTGAGAAGATGAAAGCACAGAGAAAAGAGATGTGTGAGAAATGTACTTGTTAGTAGAAGAGGCAATGAGGGCAGGGGTGGTGGGAATTCATTCAGCTGCTGCCTCCATCTATGGTTTTCTGCCCTTACAGCAGCTGTTAAAATTAGAATGGTTTTGGTGGGAAGGGACCTTAAAGCTCATCCAGTTCCAACAACCCTGTCACAGGCAGAGACACCTTCCATTAGGCTAGGTTGCTCAAAGCCCCTGAGGTCCAATCTGGCCTTGAACACTGCCAGGGATGGGGCAGCCACAGCTTCTCTGGGCAGCCTGTGCCAGGGCCTCACCACCCTCACAGGGAAGAATCTTCTCATAATACCTAATCTAAATCTCCCCTCTTTCAGTTTAAAGCCATTACCCAGAACACAAAAGACTATTCAGGGTGTTACTACTGGGACGCAGGCAGTCATAATTGTTTTAAAGTCAGGATCACCATCAGGGACAGACAAAAAGCAAGAAATCAGAACTAGGAAAACTCAAATTATGTAGCATTCATAGTCAGAAAACAAGAGGTGGAGTCTTAGATATGTCAAAGTTGTGCTACAGTCAGTAATGACATAACAATGGGGCAGCCTGCTCACCTGCAGCAAAAACAGATAGACTTTATCATAAGCCCTGCTGAGTGCAGTGATGTGCTGCCATTAAGGAAGGGCTGGAAGTCAGATGATTTGCCTTTTGTTGGGCAGTAATCCAGATGTGGGGTAGAAGAACCACCAGTGGCATTTGCAGCAAGGGGTGGAAGGATTTGCCAGGCAGCCTTGAATTTGAGCTTATTTAAAACCACCTGAAGATATGGATATGAGATGGCAGATCTTAGAAGCAACCTAGGCTTCAGGCTGTGTCCAAGGCCAGCCAGCTGTACACTGTAGGTATAACTCCAAGGCCTTGGAGGAGAGGACAGTAAACATGGGCTTGATCAAGGCAGAGGATGATTACACCAATTTTGGGCCATTCTGTTGCTAATTACTGCTTCCAAGTGCCTGGAGTAGGCAGAACTTTCTAACTGGGTTGGCTCAGATGTATCTCCAAGAATGCTGAAAGCAAATACGTCTTTCTTTGATCAAAGACCATTAACATTGCTTGCAGTTATATAAATAGCTCCCTGCTTCACTTGAATTATCCAACCCCAAACTTAGATCTTTGACTATTCATCACTCGCTTGTGGCAAATCCTTTTCCAAGTTCTGCTTGTTAAGTTGGTTTTTTTTTTTTACACTGCCAAGTGTCCCACATGCAAATAAAGCAAAAAGTAACTGTCAACATACAAATAAAAGAAATGTCATTTACCACCCCTCTCAAGAGACACTCCTGCTGAGAGAGACAGAGCTAATACTGTCAACTGTTGCACCAGACATCTACACTGATAATATCTTTCTCTGCAGGAACCTTCTTTGCTGGCTGTCATATCAATAACATGTTTGGAGTTTATAATGATCACACATATTCTCCTAGTTGTGGTTAATAGCTGATTTTACGTGCAGTTACAAGCTCTTTGATCTGTCTTCTGGAAAAATCATGTACAGCATTTCTTCACTTCCCAGGTCATAATCCTGAGTACAGAAGGCAGCTCTGTAGTAGTGGGAAGCCATGTGCTAGTGCTTTCAGGTCTAGCTCCCTATGGATAAAGGTCAACATCATAAGTCCTCCACTGTATTTTGCTACTGATCATCCTCCATCTTACTTGTCCCTGTAGAATGGCCAGGGAATGATTGGTCTTGCTATTTTACTCCTAAGGGTCTTGCTGCATTAAGATTGAACCCATCTCTAGGGCTGTGTGTAAGGTAGCTACCAGTGTTGTATCCTTTCTGGAAGATTTCAGGCACTCAGTGTCTCCAACTCAGGAGAACTGAGCATTCTAAAATAAAGAGGTAGGAAGCCAAGCTTCTGATTTCAGCAAGCACATGAGACATCACGCATCACTGTATGCCCACAAGAGTAGGGCACTATGTTGGTACATCGTGTGGGCAGCAGCTGCAAAGCAGGAAGCTGAGAGGTAGCACATTGCAGCCGCTCTACAGAGCTGTTCTTCACAGTCCTGCACACAGAGGCCTTGAACTTTCTTCAGTGAAAGGAACTGGATCCAGCATCACAGGATCCAGGCTGTAGAGTTAAAGGTTAGGAAGAAGTAGATGAGACCTTTCTGGATGAAGCCTCATGTTCACAGGCCTTGGTCCTCGTGGAGAACTTTAACCATCCTGATAGCTGCAGGAAGGACAACACAGTGGGTGCATGCAATCCAGAAGGTTTCAGGAGTGCACTGATGATAAAACTTCCTGACATAGGTCATCAAGGAACCAACATGGGAAGATGCTCTGCTGGACCTCATACTTACAAAGAAGGAAGGACTGGTTTGGGATGTGAAGGTCAGGGACAATTTCAGCAGCAGTGACCAGGAGATGATGGATTTCAGAATACCTAGTGGAAAAAGAAAGACTATTATCAGGATCACAAACCCACACTTAAGGATAGCAGACTTTGACCTCTTTAAGGATCTATGTGGAAGAATCACACAGCATGTGGTCCTAAGAGAAGGGAGCTCCAGGAAAAAGGATTGATTTTCAGACTTTAGTGAAGCTTTCAGTACTGTCTACCATAACATCCTCATAGACGAACTGATGAAGTACAAATGAAGAGTGAGGTGGACTGAAAACTGACTTACTGGCCTCAAAGGATTGTGATCAGCAGCACAAGTCCAGCTAGAGGCCAGTCACTAGTTGAGTATGTCAGGGTTACACTGTGACCAGGATCATTTAAAATCTTCATTAACTACTCGAATGATGGAGCAGAGTGCTCCATCAGCAAGTAATTGTAGATGATACAGAATTGGGAAGAGTAGCTGATAGGCTAGATGTTTGTCTAAGTTCATAGAATCATCAAACAGCCAAGGTTGGAAGGGACCTGAGAAGATCATCTGCTCCAACATTTCAAGGGAAAGGGAACCTAGATGAGATTCTCTAGCCTCCTGTCCTGTTGTGTATCGAAAATGCCAGCAAAGGAGACTCTACCATGTCTCCAAGCAGGTTGTTCTGGTGATTAAGAACCTTGACAGGCTGGAGAAATGGTCTGACTGTCTGGAAGGCAGACAGAATGACATGGGGGGCCTGGTGAGCACCAAGTTGACCACAAGCCAGCAAAGAAGGTCACCATTTTCCTGGGCTACATTAGGAAGAGTGTAGGTGGCAGGTCAAGGGAAGTGATCCTTCCCCTCTACTCAGCACTGGTGAGAACAGATCCGGGCTCCCCAGTAGAAGACATGGACGTAATGGAACAAAACCAATGTTAGGCTGCAGAAATTATTAAGGTTGAGAGATCTGAGGCTGTTCAGCCTGGAGAAGTGAGGTTTATTGAGGACCTTATCAATGTATATAGATATCTGATGGGAGGTGTAAAAAAGACAGGGCCAAACTCTTCTTGGTGATGTTCAGTGAACAGACGAGAGGTGACAGCCACAAATTAAAACACAGGAAGTTGCATTTATAAGTATATATATAAATATCTTACTGTGAGGATGATCACACACTGTAACAAGGTGCCACAGAAGTTGTGGGGTCTCCATCAAAGAAGATATTCAAAACCCATCTGGACATGGCCTTGAGCAACCTGCTTTAGTCCAAACATCTTAGCAGGGAGTCTGGACTAAAGGATCTCCACAGGTATAGAATCATAGAATAGTTAGGGTTGGAAAGGACCTTAAGATCATCAAGTTCCAACCCCCCTGCCATGGTCAGGGACACCTCGCACTAAACCATGGCACCCAAGGCACTGTCCAACCTGGCCTTGAATATCACCAGGGATGGAGCATTCACAACTTCCCTAGGCAACCCATTCCAGTGCCTCACCACCCTTAAAGAACTTCCTCCTTATATCCAATCTAAACCTCCCCTGTTTAAGTTTTAACCCATTACCCCTTGTCCTATCACTACAGTCTCTAATGAATAGTCCCTCCCCAGCACCCTGTAGGCCCCCTTCAGATACTGGAAGGCTGCTATGAGGTCTCACCGCAGCCTTCTCTTCTCCAGGCTGAACAGCCCCAACGTTCTCAGCCTGTCTTCATATGGGAGGTGCTCCAGTCCCCTGATCATCCTCGTGGCCTCCTCTGGACTTGTTCCAACAGTTCCATGTCCTTTTTATGCTGAAGACACCAGAAATGCACACAATAAGTGAGGTCTCACAAGAGCAGAGGAGCAGGATCACCGCCTTCGACCTGCTGGTCACACTCCTTTTGATGCAGCCCAGGATATGGTTGGTTTCTGGGCTGCAAGTGCACACTGAAGCTGGCTCATGTTAATTTTCTCATCAACCATCACCCCAAAGTCCTTCTCCACAGGGCTGCTCTGAATATGGAAGTTTCTTCCAAACACTTCCATTCAGTGATTCAGTTTGTATTTTGTAGATTGGTTTTCAAGATGTGTTTTTCTTAGGACACACTGAATCCCCTTTAAATATTCAATTTTGTTTGTGTGTCTGTGTTTTATAGGTATTTGAAGAAAGAAGAGCCTTGCTTGGAAAATGGGTAAACTTTTCTCTTTAAATGTTATATTTAAATATATATATTATACTTAAATATTTCTGAATTGAGGAAGAGATTACTATAATGGAAATATAAAACCTTTCTATTTTGAAAAACGAGTTCATTTCCTTATGTGAAAGTGAGCTGTAACTGCTCTACTTTTGAGGAAGGTAAAGTTGTACATTTCCTCAGACCCCACATTCTGTGAGCTCTGAACATGGGAAATCATATCCCATCTGAAATGGGATAAGAAACCCTGGTAAAAGGTCTGTGAAGTCTTCAAAGAAGATACTGGATATTTAGCTATTGCCATTGCCTGCTAGCAGGTCTTTGAAACCTGTAACTAGTGGCATGTTATCTACCAAATGCACACATATGGCTCCTCATACTGTAACCTCTGAGCACCTCACAATTTTTTGTTGTCATTATCTTCACAGCTCAAACATAAGACAGAAAAGTGCTGTCACCCTATTTTGTAGATGAAAAAATGAGGTATAGAAAGACATGAGATGGGATTTGTCTGCCCCAGCCACACAAGAGTGCAAGTTAGGCAGTCAGGCTGGGGTTTCTCTGGCCGGGTGTCTATGTCTGAAACATAATATTTAAGCCTGTCTAGTCTGGTCATCGCAGGCTCCTTGGGGAGTCAGCAGAGAGAAAACAGTGCTTCCAGAAGGTAATTCGTCTCACTTACTGTAGGATGAAAGATCAGCCCTCTAGGGGCGCCTGTTTCTTCCCACAGCCTATGAGGGGGGAGTCATACGGGGCTGCTTGAAAGGAATACAACTCTAACTAACCTATGCTGGAAGCCGATAGCAGAGCATGCAAGGACACAACATTCGCCTGAGTCCTAAGCTCACCCATTAAATATCACATTGTGCTTTTTCTTTTATACATCAAAATCCATGTACTATCCAGCCACTATGGGAAAGCAGCTATAGTCTGCTCAGTCTCCTATGGAAAAAGGAATACAGACCCAGGGATATTATTGCAATAAATGATTCAGCTGAAGATATTAATATGGCTCAGTAGTAACTGTATGTTTGAGCCCTGTGCACGTCTTTGTAAATTGAAGCAAAGGACCAGTTATATGGTCATATATGATACAAAAGCGAAACAGAAATATAGAAATGATTCTTGATAAAAGTATTTGCATGATAACTTTATTTGAACTATGATGCTTAGTCTTTATGCCTAATAGGTCACTCGTGGAATTTTTTTGCATGTGAACTGGTCTTTACAGACAAGTATTTTGATTTGAAGCTCCTCTTGGTAGGAAATATGCTTCTTGACATGCATGCATTTTGATAACAAGGAATTTCACAGGCACCAAGAAAACAAACTGATTGAATTATTACTGTTCAAAAAACACCTTTTAGTATGACTGTTGGTAACTGATAGACCTAAAACCTGTCTCCTGAACGCGGTTGGATGTTTTAAAAAGCCCATGGGATATACCAGCAAAAGGGCAAAAATGTTTTCATTAGAACCCTCGCTGAAAGAACCAAAAACCTGGAAATATCTTTCTTCCAAACACACATTAGAGTGCTGAATCATCTTCTGAAAGGTTATATTTCTGACCCGTCATATGACACAAGATCAGTAGCTCTCATCACGCTCTTGCAGAACTAATTCTCTTGTGCTTCTGTCATCTGTAATCCTGATGCAAAGGGTGCAGAAAGCACAAAAGCTTCTCTTAACTCCCTTCAAAGCCTGTGGCATTATAGTATCTGGTATGCAAAGCCTAGAGCACTTTGAGTTTGAGAGAAACTGTGTCAAGAAATCGCAGTGCTCAGGGCAGGAGTTTTAACATTGATTCACATGACCATCTAAAGTGCTCTCAGGAAATACAGATGGAACTGTTGGGGGGATCAGAGGGGGAGGGTTGTATAGCTGGGAACCCACAGCCAATGTAGCTGTAAATGCATTATTATGAAACTGGAAGGCTGAAGTTTGTCCTAAAGTCCAGAATTGATAAGCTTTTTCAGTAACATCTGGATGATGGAATGGAAATTACACACTCATCTGCAGATGATACCAGGCTTGGGGGAATTTCATGGATTTTGGAGAGTAAAAATCAGAATTAAATGATCTGTAGTTTGATTAGGGCAAGTGAAAAGTGCTGCATATTAAGAAAGACATTTACAAAAACTGCAGATATGAGAAAATCCATTAAAAATTGCTGGGAACTATGTTGGATTGCAAATTGAACATAAGCTGACAGTGTCTTAGAATTGTAATAAAGGCAAACATCCCAAAGGGTTGTCTGAAAGGCAGAGCCATGCTCCATTCTGCTCCCTGCATTTTGGGAAAGCTGAGATCCAATTGGATATGCTTTTGAGAACAAGGCAGATGTGAGAAGAGTCTCAGGTCCAAAAAAAAAAAAGAAAATATTCTCTTTACTGTAGGGAAGATGGAGAAAAGATGTAATAGTATCTTTCCAATGACACATGAAAAATATCCAAGAAGAGGAAGGGAATGATCTGATCTCAGTGTTCACATTGGATAGGACAAGAAATCATGGACTTGTATTGCAGTGATGGAGAGGCAATTTAGACATGAGCAAATCCAGTGCTACAGATAATTCACTGCTGGAATGGTTTGCCTAGGGGTCAGGGGTAGGATCTCCATCACTGGAGTCTTTTGAGAATAGGTCAGATAAAGCCATGTCAGGAATGGTTTAGGTAGAGTGGATCCTGCCTTGTGGCAGGAGATGAACCCGCTCAGTGTTTCTCAACCTTTTTACACTAAGGACCATTCAACCGGAAAGCAGAACAGGTTGCCTTGTGTAGCATTGCCATAGCAGTTTTCCTTGACAGCCAAAAAACACTTAAACTTTGGCTGCTCATTGTTCATTTTCTTTTATCTTATCTTTATTTATATTTGTTTATATTTATTTTATTTGCATGCATCCAGGGACTATGTATGTGCATTTTCATTTGTTATTTTTCTTCCAGTTGTATCACAGAACAATGATGTCTCCCAGGCTTGTTGTGGTTCATAAAACATGGGGTGAGAAACAATGATCTTGCTTACCTGAAGGGATGTCATTTCTCTGTTCCTGCACTGCTGAGCAGTCCCAAATGGCATGGGACTGTCTGTGCCATCACTTGCACTATCCAAGATGCTCAGTGGGACCCTCTACAATTTTTTGGCTGTTTCAGATTGTGCTGAGCTCCACAAAGTGGTATTGCTGCATGAAGTGAAAGCAGTGGTGGTATGTAGTGGCAACAGACTGCCTGTGTCACGTGGCTGTTCCCGTGCATGCGTGTTTGAAGGCTTTCATCCTATTGGAAGCAATTATATATATATATGTACCAACTCATTTACCCAAGTATCCAGATGCATGTAGAAGAGAAATTGTGCTGCCATCTTTCAGTTGAAATGCTTTTGACAGTTGAACTGTGCAAGGGTTAACATATCTCTGCTAATTTTGTTTAATTCTAGTTGCTTTTATTCTGTATTGCACCCAGGGCAGATGCCTTGACATGCTGCTTCTCAGCCTCCTTTTCTGCTGTGTTCTGCAAGCCAAAAATTCCTCCCATTAATTTAAAAAACATAAAAGTATTTTGCTCTACCTTAGTGTTCAGTGCTATCATGCTGACACCCAGGTTAATAAGTTGACAGTGAAGCTGGCGTTGAACTTGTAGATTAAGACACCTTAGCTTCACTGTCTCCAGGTGAGCTGAGCATCTCAGCTTCCATTATAGCCAAATGAGATGTAGACAAGTCAGGGGAGCACAGTGATTCAGTTCACCCTGTGGGCTACACTTTCTGTTAGTAATTTATACAGCACATCCGAGTGTTCCCAGGTACTGGAACTTGCTCATTCACACTATGAAATTGTTCACACGCCCCCTGGCACGATTCTGGCCTGTGCTGGTAGCACTTTTCCAGGCATTGTTCAGACACAATTTGGCCATTAGCCTGGCCAGGAACCTTGCCAAATTCACAGTTTAGATTCAGCCACCTTGTTTTGAAGGGTGTGAGTACAATAGTGGGGACATATGTGTTATCTAGCTCTCAGTCCATTATCTATCTCTCATATCACAGCAAATACAGTGCAGGACTTGCAGACAACCCTCATCCTTGGAGTGACAGCTTTAGGCTTTGCAGGACACCCCACCACACAGGGCAATGGTCTTTGGGCAGCTTAACACCACCCCTAGTCACCGCAGACCCCCACCAAGCCTTTCTCAACAGTCTTCCCAGGATTCTTCTCTTGCAAAATTTCAGGATTAGTTGTGTAACTACAGTGGTGAAAGCAAAACCAAACAGATCCTAGGGGCTAGTTGCTAATTGCTGACATGGAGCTGCTTGGCAGCAGGGATGTTTAGGATTTGGTTGGGTGGATTAGTGTATTTTACGGATATCAGGTGCCTGCCTGCTTCATCCCTTCTCACTCAGATCCTGGGTTGCCAACAAATCCCTTCATTCGTCTGGTAGAAGATAGATAGGGAGGAAGGGAGGGGAAAATTGCTTTTCCCTAGGTAAAACATCTCCATCTACTTGCAAGCCATTCTGCATAAAAGCTTAGATGACTAGAGCATTCATTCCTACATTTCAGAGCGCAGGGATGCCTGCATGTGTTTGTAACCCTGTGAACTCAGGTTGGCACGCTGGGTTGGAGATGAGGATTATGTCTCATTTCAGTGGCTAGTTCAAGTCAGTAAAACAACCTGTCTTCTACAGCAGAGAGGGGCCTCTTTAGGTTAAGCGGTGGAGCCTCTGTACTTTGGCACTGAGGTCCTGGGCTCTCCCTGTAGTGTCAGGCTGTGTTATTTGTGTGTGTTCACTCATGGATTAATTGTAAACTGATCGCAGAAGCAAGCACTGAGCACTCTGCGTTGCCAGCTTAGCCTTATGTCATACAGTCCCTGGGGAGACATTGTTCGCCAGGGCTTTGGGAAAGGCACAGAAAAGGGGAAAAGTATTCCTAGCTGTGCATAGAGAAGGTGCAGCACCTTAAAAAGAGGAATCCTGTCCAACTGGTTGGGTTGCTGTAATCACACACAAGGGGAGGAACTGTGGCAGCCAAATGTAGGATGGGGATATACTTGTTAATACTGGAAAAGAGACAAATTATGCCTACTTAACTACTTAGCTGCTGCTGAATGCAATGGAGATGAAGCTGTGTGTTCCCATGCTCCTTACTGTGCGGTGCTGCTTTAAATGGAAATTCCCTTGCAATGTAAACACAGGCTAAGGATGCTGGAAGGAATTGCTTTGTCGCAAAACCCATGGCAGAATGGGAAGAGTTAAATATACTGTCTCAAGAGACAAGCTAGATTGGCTTGGATTAGTTCACTTAATTTCTTGGGGTGAAAGAGAGTAAGCCAGTCACCCTTATCTCTGGAACATACATGGGAGAAATTTATCTTTGCAAACTGGTGATTGCAGATTGTTTTAATGAGAAGAGGATGTAGCTGTGATCATGAATGGGGAGTGTACACAGCAGCCACTTTTCCCCTTTACCGTGTGACAGAAAAAGTCTTTTATGTCAATCTGAGGGTCAGAAGGGGACAGGCAGAACCTCCTGTGTCCTCCTCTGGTACACCTTTGTCTGATTTTATTCTCAGGGAACATATTTCTAAGCCCCAAATCCAAAGGTTTTTCCTTAGTACTCTGCTGAATGTCATTAGAGGTGAAATTTATATGCAAAACAGGGATGGGAGGAAGAGGGTGTATTCCTTAATTTACTGTCTGTGTCTGGAAAGGCACGGACATTTGGAAGCTTTTTTGTATTTGGCATTTCACCTCTCTGGGATCACTGGAATGCCAATTCCACACTTTCTTCATGCTGACTTTGTTAAAGGTCTTGCAGAGGTGTTAGCAAGAAGGAGAAGATCTACTTACTTCTTAGACTTCATTCTCCAGTACTGGAATTAAATGCATACAGGTAGAAATAAAGAAAGAAATAAAGGGTTCTTTAATATGATCTGGAAAGAAATTGCTTCTCAATTACTTTTCATCTGCACAGTATATTTTAAATTATATTCTGCCAGTCCTGCACTTGACCATAGATTTGAGGGAGGAGGAGAGCAGAGAGAAAGAAAAAAGCTGAATTTCTAGTCTGTTTTGTTCTGAAAGGGAAGGGCAGGGACACTGGACGTTCAATTATTACCCCTAATAATAAAAAGTATATATAAGAACTGCATGATTTTTCTTATTAGTTTTAATTTTTGGAGGTCACATTTAACTAAGGATTTCAAATGCCCCTGGGGTTAAATGCTGAAATGAATGTGGTGTGATTTAACCTATGAAGAGCAAGTTGCCAGCTTTCCATAGCTGGCTTCAGGAAACAGTCCTGTGAAAGCAGGGTGTGTTTTGGGGATGGCCAACAGGTGAGAAAGAAACAAACAGGGAAAAGCAGAATTCCCCAACCAGGGGAATTCCCCAGCCAGTTCAAATTTCCCTTTGAAAAGGAGGTGACTTGGGGTCGAGGCTGCTCTTGCTATGCTAGGAAGGAGGATGAAGGGGGACTTGTCTGGAATCCATATTTCACCTCTGGAAAGCCATCTTCAACCATGTTGTGGTTCTGCTGCCTGCAGTTCCCACTGGGGATTCCAGCTGATCCTGCCTGCAGCCACCCTGGTCCTTTGACTATTTCTCCCTCGCTGCACTCTGCGCTGCCCTCGCAGCCAGAACTGCTCTTGCAGGTTTTTGAGGCAGATTGCACAGATTGTGGTGATGAGGTCAGTCTCCTCCCAGGAGATTCCTGCTGACAGGACCCTTTCCATCCTCTGCTATCAACACAAGCTAAACACCAGCTACTGCCACCATTGCTCCCACCCAGTTTACATAGCTCAGCCCGGTCTGCTCAATGCAGCATTGTTTTTGCCATTGTAGAAAAGTGATACATACTTGTGTGGTTACCTGAGGCTCATTTCTTCCCACAACTGTTTTAATCCTCCTCTTTAGATACCTGTCATAAACATGGAAATGCTGTGAAGAATCTTTGTTACTATGCTGCTGGATCTGTGCTTCAGACTTTCCCTGTGAGACATAGGCAGCTGATTCTGTTTCTCTTTTCTCCACTCCTCTGCAGTTGGAATTTCTCTCCTATGCAGTGGGATTGTGAGAATAAATACTTTAAATATTGCAAGGCACTCAAATATTGCAGTAGTGGGAGCCATAGAAGTGTCAGGATAGATGAGGCATCAGCACTGAACTCATTGCAGTTTGGGACCCAATCCTGTAAACACACATCTGAGTCTCCTTTCCATGACTAAAGCCAAGTCTCAGAGCTGGTCCCAGGAGCAAAGAGTCTTTGAGCATGAGTGTGTCCTGGACTAGGCCATCCTGGATCCTTTGAGGATTATAAATCATATGTTACATGGCTTTAGAGTTTCTTTTAATGTAGCCTCTGCATTTGTTCCCAGTACCTACGTGCTTTGCTCTCGAATGAGTCACCAGGAGCTGCTGCTTATGCAGCTTCTCTTGCCTTAAATGTGTGCTTTATTTTAAGAAGCTGAATCTCTGGTTTCTCAGAACCTGAAACTCTTTTTCAGTTTGACAAGTGGACAGATGGTCAGAGGCGGAGGATCCTGGTGGACCTGTTGGAACGCTGCTCCCTATCACAGCAGAAGTTCTGTGCCAAGCAGCTACAGAATCGAGTCCCCACTGAGGCTCTAGATTTTACCACAAGGCTTCCTAGAGTCCTGTCTTTATACATCTTTTCCTTCCTGGACCCACGGAGCCTTTGTCGATGTGCACAGGTAAAAAACCCAGCACGTACCTAAGGTTCAGAAATCAGGCCAAGTAAGATTAAAGAAAAGAAATAGCACTAGTTGTCAGCAAAGACATACCAGTGCTGTTCATGATGCAAGAATGTCTTCTGACTTGGCAGCCTGGTGCCAAATTCTTAGTGATGCTTATGTGAGACCGAATGCAACACTTCCACAGATCCTAAATTAAGCTAGATTGGCCAAGATTTGCAGAAGTGAAGAGTAATTTTACATGCTCAGCTCTAAGGCATTTACTTTACAAGACTGATTCTTCCCAAAGAGGAGTCCTGGTACTTTCTGAAAATCATGTTCTTTTAAGGTACCTTGCACTGTGTGTGCAAAATCATGAATTGTTTTGAGAAATATTGGCTTTGTGCTAGTTGCAAAGAACTGCACAAGATGCTATAAGAAAACCAGATTCTTTAAAATCCTTGAAGGTAAAATGTTGGATGTGGAGAAGCAGAGAAGTTACAGATGTGCTTTTGAGCACAGTGCCTCGGGATTCAGTCTTTTGTGCAAAGTGGCTAAAACTCCAAAAATATATCTGCATAAGACAAAGTGCTATGAGGTGATGCCCAAAGTAGTTCTGAACGAATAAGTTCAGATATGGTGACACCATATGGTGACACCATTACTGCCTTAACATATCACTCCTTATAGAACTATGAATATATCAAAATCTCAGCTTGTTTAAAGCTTGCTTTACTATCCTTCTCCATCATTTCATGGTTTATATGGCTGGAAATCATGCTGTTCATTCACAGGCAGGGAGATGACAGGTTAGGAAATTGCCTACTTAGAAAGAAAAGTCTTGCCATTTTACTTGTGTCAGATCAGTGGGCAGCTGCTACTGTAAGCATGGAAGTGCCAATAGATGATATGTCCTTAAGGTGGAACAAGCTTTATCAGTGGAAAAAAAGGGTTTATTCCATCTTCTGTATTCTCATTGAGCAGCAGTGCAGGAAGTTGCCCCAAACAAATTGAAATCTTTCTTCTTGGCCCATCATTTCTGGACTATTCCACCCTGTGCTGGAGATCAGCTAACAGGCATTGAGTGTGTCATGAAGGCCTCAAATGGTTTAAAAAGTTTAATGAAAGGTTTAAATGGGACATAAACAATGCTGAAGAACTGCATCAATTTAAGGGTGTAGGAGAGCTACATCCACAACACAGAAGTCTCTAGCTGCTATTTTGGATGCTTGAGACCTCAAGGTTTCCAACTTACCAGGCATTCACAGGTGAGCTGGTACTGGAAGTACCTGTCTGAACTGGATCAGCTCTGGATGAAGAAATGCCTGCGTTTTGGCTGGCACATCAACTTCTCCCCAACCCCATTTGAGCAAGGAATCTGGAAGAAACATTACATTGAGATGGTGAAAGAGCTGCATGTCACGAGACCAAAGGTACATACCTACTACTGCTACAGATGTTTGGGGCGAGTGGGAAATGTGGGCTGGTTGGGTTCCTCACACCTTTGCCTCTTCATCTGTCTGTAACTTCCCACTTGTAAAATCGAAGATGCATCATTTTTAATTAGAATCTGAACTCTTGTGTTGCCATGTGCTCTGCTTTCCCATCAACTATCCCTGGTAGTTGGGAGAAATGAAAACCTCACTGGTTAGGAAAAGCAATCACCAAAGTCAGCCTTCTGTGCTTTCAGGATGTTCTGGAGTAATCCTGTATATTTTTCTCTCCAGCACTCAGGGCTATTCCCCTCTCTTTTTCCCCAGTTTGTAGAGCAAATGATACCTTGCCTCAACTTGATTAAGCAGAGATGGGGTACCCAGCAGCACCCCTGCTGACACTTCAGGGTCAGTTTACCTGGTGGAAAGGAAAGAAGTACCCCTTATGCCTGTTACAGCCGTTGGTGTTGTCTCTTTCTCTCCTCTTCAGAGGTGGCAGGGACATTCTGGGGAGGTGGAACATTACTCGGTAGCCATCGCTTTCTCCTGAGATTCACTGATGCCATGTCTACTTTGCAGGGCTGTGAGAGGAGATTCTTCTGCCCTGAATTCCAAATTCAGCCCTCTAGTTTTAAGCAAACTCCCCCACAGACTTTCTCTGTAATCAATAGAGAGAAGCCAATGCATCTCAAAAGCAGCTCAGGAAATTTTAATACAGATTATGGGACATGGGTGATGACACACACTGTCAAGCTGCCTATTTCTGTCCATTGACCATAATGGAACCTGAAGAGACTAATTTTGAGTTAATACCCAATTCTCAGAAGCCTAAAGTTAGGCAAAATAAATCTCATTTTCTTTATAGGCTAAAATTTATTTTCTCTTTTAACCTCTCTTATTAGACTCCTTCAAAGGATGAGTTTGTAGTTACTGATGTGCAGCCCATAAGAAGCAACATCTCAGAGGCAAAACCTTTTGTGCCAGGAAAGAGGACAAAAAAAGAGAAAAAATTGCTCCCACCATGGCGTTCATCAGACAGGCATCCTACAGACACCATCCGATTCAACTACCTCAACAACTACGATCCCATCGAGCAGGCCAGGCAGGCGTAAGTTTTTCTTTTGCTTACCTTTTGCTTTCCTTTTGCTTTTCCTGCAACATAGGGTATGTCTGTGTATTTTGCAAGCTCACTTTGCCTGTGCTTCAAGCTGCCTGAAGCCTTATAGTTCAGCAACATGGTGGCTAACCCACTTTGCTGCTCTTCTGGTTTTTCTTGGATTGATCTTGGACCAGTTCTAGTTACAGCAGCACTACTTTGTGTCCTTATAGCACAGAGCAGATTAGTGGTTGCCTGTAAAATAGGCTGTAAGTCTTGGGGATGTTACACAGCTGTAATGGGAAGAATCTGGTCAAGAGTTTGTTCAAGAGCTTTTAAATACAGCTGCAAGGTTGAGAGGCATCTGTCACTTTTGCACAGAAGAGAAAGAATTAATTGTGATGAAATATAATTTTATCACTTCAAGGATCTTCGGTCTAAAAAGGGATTTAGATGACTGAATGGGGGTGCAAGTATACAAGTATGAATATCCTATATTAAGTAATGAAAATATTTGCATCTACACTTCCAGGGACAGAGTGCCTAGATCTGTCTGATTTTGGGTTCTCAGGATTATCTGGTCAGCAACTGGCAAAAGAAAGGCACTTCCACCATGAAGGATAGTTTTGCACATTGACTTCTATTAGGACTCCCCATGCTTTCCTTCGACACATCTGGCATCAGATGTTTTCAGAATCTTTGATCTGTGGTCAAATTTCTGTGCATTAACAAACATCAGTAGAATCAATAGGAAGGAGACAGCAGTTGTCACCTGTGGGCAGTGTTTGGCCCATTTCTTGGTTAAATCTCTGTTAATACCACCTCTCATTTTTCATGGGCTCACGGCAGTTACCTCAATTCAGCTGATGTGCCATAACTTGTGAAACTGGTCAGGCTGTCATTAGTCCAAGCCTGGTGAACAAGTAATGGATTAGCGTGATAAGAGCCTAGTTCCTGTGTGGGTCCCTGTGAAAAGGACTACACAGCTTCTCACCCAACCGCATGTGAAGAGAGGAGGAGATTCCTCTTCACTGTGCCAACAAAAACCTTGGGAACCCACTGAGCCACAATGAAAGTATCCAGATTGCACTTTCAGTAAATAACAGATAGAACTAAGATTAGCCCTGTGCACAGGAACAATCAACCCATGCATTATCCCAGCTGAGTGATTAGTTGGCTAAGCAGTTGTGCACTTACGTAGTCTCTTTCTCAATGTGATTAACTTTGCTGGACCCACCATTCCTCCGGGGTGTTCCACAAAGTTCCCAGTGTCTGAGCAAAAACCTTTTATGAATCATTTTTTAATCCGCGTCCCC
Organism: Melopsittacus undulatus; assembly: GCF_012275295.1. Classification (NCBI taxonomy): domain Eukaryota; kingdom Metazoa; phylum Chordata; class Aves; order Psittaciformes; family Psittaculidae; genus Melopsittacus; species Melopsittacus undulatus. The sequence goes on along the minus strand of NC_047529.1, from coordinate 14,630,795 downwards.
TAGTCCTAGGATACTGCACTACTTCAAAGAGCTTTCCAGTTTCCACCTCACCCTCTTTCTGTGGTATGTTTCCAAACTCTAGCACCACTTTAGGTAGCGTTCTTTGAGGCTTTTAAAGAAATAGTTTAACAAAATGCCTCTTGCTGCAAATGGATGTCATAGAATCACAGACCTGATACTATTTTTTAGTTGTGCTAAATGTTTCTAGGTAGCAGCTCTCGAAGGTTTCTCTGAGGTTTAGGGTTCCCTTGTGCTAGCTGTGACCAAGTGTCAAAAGTGGGACAAGCCTTGTTTGAAGAGTTAAAAAGCTGTTTGTTCCAGCATTGAGCTGTAGACACAGCTGTCAACCAGATGCAAATGATTTTGAGTTGCTAATGATACAGTAAGCACACTGACTCTTTTCTTCTCCTAAGTGAGATTTGAGCCTCTATCCATTTGTGCAGTGGAGAATACTTTAATGCCAAGCGTTCTAGCAAGTCTAGCGTTTATTCATAATTACAGAGGATTATTGCAGAGACAGAAATTAATTCTGTGAGATTTACTTGTTTATCAAGGATCTCCGTTTAATATCACTTAAGCTGAAAGTAATTACTAGTGTGTAGTCTCATCTGTAATGGTTATTCAGCAACACAGGTGTGCTGTTTCAGGTACTGACCCACCTTCCCACTCACATAATGATATTGTGGTGTTTCTTTTCTATGAACACATTGCTAACAGAGTCCCCTCTGCAGCTCCTTCCTAGAAGTGATAGAATCACAGAATAGTTTGGGTTGGAGGGACCTTAAAGGTTATGCAGCTCCACCCCCCTGCCACAGGCAGGGACACCTTCCACTACAGCAGGTCGATCAAAGCCCCATCCAACCTGGCCTTGAACACTTAGTCCTCCCACTCTATATGTTATGCTCCAGCCTTTCCTTCTAGACAGCTACCAAGGGATTAGGTCTTCAGCACTTCACATGCCTCCTATCTACGGCAGGAGCAGTGTGACACCATTTTTCATGCTTGAATGTTCCTCAAGTACAGGCTTTTGGTGGAGGTGGAAGTGGCAGCTAATGTATGGCTTGGGCAGGTGTAGGTTGCGGGCCAATGGCAGCAGAATGGTGAAGTGGTCAGAGTGCCCCTCAGGGATGCCAAACATTGACTTGGATGGCTGATGAAGGCCATGCTCAGTCAATTGTGTCTTAGTCAGTTGAGCTAGGAGTCTCATATGAATGTTATGCAAGATGATCTACCTCACTGCAGCCTACAGGCTCAGGCAGACCTAGCCTGACCAGTGCACAGAGTTGTAAAGTAGAACAGAGAACCAAGATAAAAATCTCTTCCCCCTCAGGCTGTGTTAGGAATAGTTATTCTTCAGTTTAGATGAATTCTTGGAGCTCAAGGGCATAACAACCACTCTTCTTGTAATATGAATGTCCTAAGTAATGAAATCTATGTAAAATGAGATTCCTGAAAACAATAGGAGTGATGTCCCAAAATACAGGGCTTTGCAAAGGGACTCCAGCAGAGGAAACAGGTTTTGCTGCAGTCTGAACGTATATAGAGAGCAGTGAGTCTGTTCTTGAGGTGATGAGCATGTGTGAAAAGATGCAGCAGAACTTGCAGAAAAGCAGCAGAAAGGCAAAGTGGTGGCTGAGAAAGGACTAGAAAGAGCACTTGTGGGCCTGCAGGTTGACTGGAATGCTGTGAGCCAACAAACCATCCTTTCCATTAAAGTTCTGCTGTGCTGAGGAAAACCACGCTTGTCAAAAATTTCTTTGTGAACAAACAAGATTACATCAAAGGAATACCTGATGTCATCATCAAAGCAATGTGTGAGACTAGTCACTGGCTACTCTTTGAATCAAAGTTAATCTGCACAATGCCAAGTTAAATTTTGTAGAATTTAAGAGGTAAGGAAAAAAACATAAAGTTTTTCCTGGCTCTTGGGCCTGGTAAAATCTCCTCTGAGCTGGACCTCACTCTGTATTTGCTTTTTGGTCCAAAGAGGTGAAAACACTCCTGTTCTTACCAGGCCAGGCTGGATGGGGCTTCGAGGAACTTAGTGGAAGGTGTCCCTGCCTGTGGCAGGGGACTGGAAATAGATGAGCCTTAAGGTCCCTTACAACCCAAACCATTCCATGATTCTATGTTCATCCTAACAGGGTGCCCATGTTATAGCTGAAATATTGTCATTTAAATGGCAGAGTTGTCATCTGTTTCTTTATTGGCCTTTTGAGAGGAGTCATTAGCTACATGCTCCCTTCCACAGTACCAAAACTGTGCTGCTGTGAATTCACAGTAGAGAACTTATCCTTGCTTAGCCAAAATAAGGTGAAACATGGGGAGTGTAAAAAGCTACAGTCAATTCCCAATTCTACAGGGAGCAGAGACAAAGGGAGTCCTAAGAGAGCTAACACAAAACATATACTTCAGGCTATAAGACTATAATTATATAATTTCAAAGGTATTTACCTTTGAAAAAAATAATTCTATTTCTATAGAGCAATTGGGCAAGGGTTTGGCTTGGACAGAGCTGGTGCTTCGCATCACAGGGGAGAAGAACTATAACACTGCACCACAGCTAGGTAGTGCCCCAAAATGGCAGGATGGTGTTAATTTGAAATCTGGGTTATAATTGAGACTTGATTTGTTTGGATTTTTCTAATGGATTTTTTTTTTGCTGCTGTTCAGAAAGGCATGAGCTTGTATTATAAAAACTGAATGACACACAAGAGCCTCAGTGACAAACATCGCCATGGCACAAAGGAGATAGGACAGAGATCCCCAAATATGTTCTCTGAGAGGTTATTTGATTTAGATGGAATCCTGTGGGAAAAGCTTCAGAGTCACTGAGCAATGAAATTAAGAATAGCAATGATCAGATGTGTAGTCTAGGGAGTGGTGAGGTGATAGAGAAGAGATACAGACAGCGGTTGAATTACAAATTGCCTGGAAGGGGTTATCAAAACCCGTCAGTAGAATTATAGCTGTGACTTTTGGTGCTGCTGCATGTACATGTGCAATTTATCATACGAATGATTTCTGGTAGGACTGCTTTGTTTTCTACCTGAATTGTCCAGATAGCTTTTTGTTTATATAGAAACAAAGCAGAGAGCAGTGAGGATGGATTTGTCTCTTTGGGCACACAGCAATATTGAAAAGGTGAAGTGAAAGATTTTTATCTAGAGCATAGAATCAAGTTAGCAAATTTTCCCTGGGACTCTGATCCACCTAAAAAGACCAGGAGGAGCAATTCTTTCAGTCCAAGCATGTACAGTTCTGCTGGAAGGCATCTGGTGTTTGTGCTGCTTGTTGCCAATAAATCAAAAGATTTGCCTCCCACTTTATCATGAATAATGAATTCTGATTCTAGCCTAGTGCTGGAACCTCGCCAAGATTGTGTCCCTGTGCCTCAAGAAAGAGCCCTGCTACTTCTCATGACAACAGCTCAGGCAAAATGCAGGCTCCTTCTCCCCCACTGCCCAGCCAGCTCGGGCTTCTGGAAGCCAACACTTAATTCAGTTAGATAATTTATGGACGTAGGCTGGCTCTAAAAACAGTTGCATATTGTACTGGAGTGTTTACCCAATGAGAAAATAATTACTTTCAGTAATTGTTCTGTCAGCAGCCTGGGCCCGGTTTCTGACAAAAAGGGGCTTGCTTGCGTGAGAAGGGCATGGTGTTTCACTGTCCTTCTGAATCCTAATGCTTGTCTCCTGCTTATTCATGTTTCTGAATAGCCAGCCCAGTACTTTTTGCCTATTAGGCTTGTGGGAACTCACAACATTCCATAAGGGAAGAAAGTGGGGTGAGAAACACTGAGCTCGGCACTGGGAGCAAGAGACCTGCCATTCTTCTCTTGGCTCTGATGCCCCTTTCCTTTGCAGCCTTCAGAAGCTCACTGATTACTGATCACTGATCACACTGCTTACATCTTCTTGACCTTGAAGTGAGATTATGATGGTGATATGCTGCAGGGGGATGCTCTGACACCATAAGCAAAGACAGTAGAATACAGTAGTAGAAGTTAATGTCATAGAAACATTGAATCATAGAACCATAGAATGGTATGGGTTGGAAGGGACCTTAAAGTTAATCTGGTTCCAATCCCCTGCCATGGGCAGGGACACCTTCCACTAGATCAGGTTTCTCCAAGCCCCGTCCAACCTGGCCTTGAACACTGCCAGGGATGGGGCAGCCACAGCTTCCATGGCCAACCTGTGCCAGGGCCTCAGCACCTTCACAGGGAACAACTTCTGCCTAAGAGCTCATCTCAACCTCCCACTCTTTCAGTTTAAAGCCATTCCCCCTCATCCTATACCTACAGGCCCTCTTCAAAAGCCCCTCTCCAGCTTTCCTGTTGGCCCCTTTAGGCACTGGGAGTTGCTCTAAGGTTTCCCCAGATCCTTTTCTTCTCCAAAATCTTAATTTTCTCATAAATCTTAATTTACAACCACAAGACCAGGTCTGCATTGTATCTAAAGATAATAGAATCATTTAGGCTGGAAAAGATTTTTTAAGATTATTGGGTCCAACCGCAAACCTAACACTGCCAGCTCCACCAAGATGATCAGTTCATTCCCTGTAATTTTGGACTGGATTTTCTCTCTTGACTGTTAGTGACGTGTTTATAAACAGATTGCAGTTAGCCTTAATTTCCTATTTGAAATAATACCTGATTTGTGTTTATGGCTCTTGATCTGGGTCTCAGACAAGTGTGTACCAAACATGTCCTGGTGTTGGCCACTTATGAGAACATATGTATTATGTGGTGTGACACTGTTTCTTTATAGGATAAATGTTGCTTTCAGAGTCTGTTTTCACCCTTTATATTCATGATTTTTTTATTCATACTGTGCTTTTTAGCATGTCTTCCAGGAGCCCAGAGATGCTGGTGATGGAGCTGGGAGATGCCCCCAGAGATTGCACAGAGTTTCTGCTTTAAATTCCCTAATTGTCTATTGCAGAATTTGAATATGGAAAGGGAATGAACTCCTTCAGAGCACATGTGTCTATGAACCTGCCTGAGTTCTTGGCAAACTTCCTCACTGGATGGATTTTACTCTTGATACAGGAAAAACATGGCAGCTGGGCATATTCCAGTACTTCACCTAATTTTCACTCTGGAATATTCCTGTTCTGACAGTTTATTGTATTGACTGTAGTACTAGCTGCATCTAAATTTATAAATACATACACATGCACATATACGAGAAGAATTTGGCTATAAAAACCATGAGTAAGTAACTTGTTGGAGGGGCAGTCCCCCAGCCTTATTTATGTTACATGGGCCAAAACCTCTCAAATTCATTCAGCTAAACTTGCCTTTCTGTGAATTTCCCTAAGCTGATGTAACACATGACATGGATTTAGCTAAAATCCGTAAGTCTCAGGCTAAGGGCAGGTTTATGAATGCTAGAAAATTATCATAACTTAAAAAATAGCAAGTTAGTGCCCTCCTCTGAGCCACAATACCAGAGTTTGCACTCTTGGTCTGCCCCAGGTGCAAGATAAAATGTATTTGTCTTACACCATGCCTTTTCAGGTGGACATATCAAAAGGCATTTTCTTTTTCTCAACCCCAGGGAACCAACTCCATAGCACTCATTAATAGTGTTCTGTTCTACTCTACAGGAGAAAGAAAGGAGGAGGAAAGACCCCAGACCTTAGCCGGCAGGCAGCTGAGAGAAAAATGAGGCCAGGTCGTGGATCTAATAAGCTCCAGAAGACAAAATCACTGGTAAGTATTGCCAGCTTGCAATTACACCAACGGGGGCCCAGTGTCAGACACACCCAGGGACAGTTTATCTCAGAGCTTTTACTTTACTTAAGTGACTGTGAAGCTTTGCTTCTGCTGTCATTAAGCTGCCTCTACTTAAGGGAGATACCTGGCCAGGAGCAGACACAGAGCTATGTCTGGCTGCTCCGAGGGCCATCTGTCATTGCAGCCTAGACATAGTCCGTCTGCCTCTGGTGGGAAAAGGACAGCTACTGCACGCAGAGAGTGACCTTGTTATCTGCTCCTCCCTCGCTTTGCTTACTGCACAGTGTCCTCACAGCCTGTTGCCATGTTTTACAAAGCACTGGATCAATTCTCATATGAGACTTGCATATCTTCCCAAAGCTTCTCTTCTTTGCTGTCAACTTTTGATCATTGCAGTTTGATGCTCATTTATTCTCTCTTCATTGCACTGAGCCTGAGCAAGCAGCCCCAAGGTCTTACTACTGAGGCTTCATTGTGCTCATTGCTAGTAAAATAGGGCATCCTCACATGAAAGAGTCTAGGGAAGTCAGGCTTCCAGAAAGCATCATGGGTCTGAGCTTTTGTAGATACAGCAACAAATAACTGGCAGAAGGACGTGCTCACAAGCGTATCAGGGGTTTTGCAGACCTCGAAGCGTGTTTCCTAAGTGATGAAAGCCAGGGAACACATATGAGTTGAGCTAAAGAAGGTTTACATAAAAGAGAGGCATTGTCTCCTGAGACTGGGAGCCATTCTCCTGACCCAAATACAGCCTGTTTGCAAGGAAATAGTTTCAGACAGTGTTAAAGAACAGAAAATATTCAGCCTGTGTCTTACAATTTCCATTCTCCAATAGCTTCCTCTGTAGCCCTTAGATCAGAGCGCCCTTACATGGCTTCATTCCACCACAGCTTCCCATTTCAAACTGAAAGCTGTTTTATTGTCAGTCCAGAACTGAAAGAATCTTAGTTCAGGTCAAAAAAAAAGAAGTGAACTGGATATTCTTTCCCCAGATTTTAGGAAAGTTATGTGTTCTTCAAAGTTTCTTAACCTGCAACCCCCAGTCAGGAAGGTGCAAACACCTGGTCTGACTCCCACCATGAAGTCCAAGTCATACTGCACAACATCAGTGGAGGTTTGAACAGTGTTTATGTGTGTGCCACCTCCTGTTGGCTGCTCACAGTTTAAAAGGGACATTATTCCTGTAGCAAATAGTCACCAGAAAGCATTTAGGTGAAACAAAATGATCACAGACAGATGTCTGGGAGAGCACTCAGAGTTAGTGGGTACCAAATTCACAGAATAATCATAGAATGGTTTGGGTTGGAAAGGGCCTCAAAGCTCATCCAGTTCCAACACCCCTGCCATGGGCAGGGACACCTTCCACTAGACCAGGTTGTTCAAAGCCCCTTCCAGCCTGGCCTTGAACACTGCCAGGGATAGGGCAGCCATAGCTTCTCTGGGCACCCTGTGCCAGGGCCTCACCACCCTCACAGGGAACACAGGGAACAACTTCTGCCTAAGAACTCATCTCAGTCTCCCCTCTGTCAGGTTAAAGCCATTCCCCCTTGTCTGGTCCCTACAGGCCCTTGCCAAAAGCCCCTCTCCAGATTTCTTGTCAGCCCCTTTAGGCACTGGAAGCTGCTCTAAGGTCTCCCTGGAGCCTTCTCTTCTCCAGGTTGAACAAGCCCAGCTCTCTCAGCCTGTCTTCATAATTCTGACCCCACAAAACGTCCTTGTGAAGAGCCACTACCTGCTGCCAAGGTCTGACAGGTCACCATCCTCTATAGGTCCCTCCTAGGCAGTTACCCAGCCTAATCCAGGGGTGACTCTCCTTGGGTTACACCTTGGTGACTGACAACCCAGAACAAAGATCCATGCCTTTGTGCTATGCAGTCTTGGTAGGACTGGCTTCTCTTTGTGTTATAAATCCAGCGTAGCCTGTCTTGGTGTGCCACTCTTTCCTAGACCTTTACATTAAAAACAGGCTTAGTCTGAGGTTTGTCCAAATGTCAGTAGCAGAGCTGTGTGTCTTATTCTCTGGTGTATAAGCCCGCTGTTACACTGGCCATTACTGACTACAGTGCTACATGACAACAAAGGTTAGTTATGGCAGGCTGATGCATAGAGAAAGACTATATACAACTCACTAGGAATAATCCAAAATTCATTTCCATTTATTATTAGGGTAGCATTGAGAAACATTGTTGAAATGAAGACATACAAAAAGACTCTTATTTAATAAAGTGCAAATAAAGAGGCTTAATGCTCTAATCTTTTAGTAAAACCTTAGAAGAAGAATAGACTATGATGAAAGAACAAGTGCCCCAAGCAAGCAAACACCAAGTCAAATTAAAAGGAAGCTCTTAAATAGATCAATGATCCAAGTGCAGAAAGTAGGTGAGAATGACGTATATTACAGCCAACAATGAAGATGTGAAAAGGGCTATTATATGGAGCTCCAAGCTCAGGAGGCTGCACAGCACCAGAATAAACACATAATTAAGGTGATGACCTGAGTCCTGGAATTACATGAACTGGCTCCACATTTGCATGTGGTGAATCAGTTCTCCTCCTAGGAAACTTGTGAGGTTTTGGAGTTTATTAGTAATCATGGAAACAGTAGCATACAATGTGACCAGGCTCACACTTCATTTAGAATAAATTAAAGTAAATTAGCTAAATTACAATAACTAGTACATTACAATAAGTTGTCTCTGAAGGAAGGACCATATTCTTTCTTATGAATGTACATACAACCCCCATGTCCCTACAGTGGGAAGGGAATACTTGCTCTACATTTATCCAGGGAAATGCCTTATTTTAAGGATGCAGAATAATAGCATAACAGAATGGTTCGGGTTAGAAGGGACCTTAAAGATAATCTGGATCAAACACCTTGACACAGGCAGGGACACCTTCCACTTAGACCAGATTGCTCCAAGCCCTGTCCAACCTGGCCTTCAACACTGCCAGGGATGGGGCAGCCACAGCTTCTCTGGGCACCCTGTGCCAGGGCCTCACCACCCTCACAGGGAAGAGCTTCTGCCTAAGAGCTCATCTCTATCTGGCCCTAGGAGGTTAAAGCCATTCGCATTGTCCTGTCCCTACAGGCCCTTGTCAGAAGTCATCGCCCCTCCTGTTCACTCTGACATGGAGCAGCATTGCCCTGTTTTGATTTCTGAGCTCTGGCCCATTGCAGGCGTCACTGTGGCCACACCAGTGTCCTTTGTGCAAGTCTCTGAGGACTGCCACTGAGGAGTCTTTTGCAGCTTATCATAAAAATTGGCAGCCTCATGTCCAAATGTCAGAATTTGCAGATACTTTATTAGGATGGTACAATTTGATTGATACTTTTGACAGCTTTGCAAATGACTGCCATGTCAGCAATTAGGGGCTGGTTTTTCCTTTCAGGCTGTCTGCATATTTCTGTTCCAGAGCCTGCTCCACCCTCCCAGCTGTTCCTGAATTACTGACTTATTTTTAGTACTTGATAAATACCATCTATTTGACAGGATCAGTCATTCTTGCCTTCCTGCCTATAACCTAAAGTAATAAGATTGAAGCATTTGAAGTCTGGAATAATTTTCCTATGACATATTGACAGGGAATTGATGTTTTTGAGTATGAATCACATTTATGCACTGTGTAGATCTAGCTCACATGAAGATCCAGTACTCTCAGCAGCGAGACATTGTTCTCTCCAGTGTATATTTATATCTGCACACCTTATTTTGAATTGTATTTATTCACACAAGAAAACCTGTTGAACTTCATGGGACTATTCCTAAGACTGAAAATAGCTCAATATGATGCTTGCATATTCAAATTCATATGTGTCACTCGAATTTTAAAAATGTAGCCTGGCTTTAATAGTTTATGCCTCTCTGTCCCTGTGAGCTCTAAAACAGAGCCAACAGCATACAACCCAAAAAGCCCAACATGGCCTGGCAGTATGTGCTTGCAGCCCAGAAACCAACCATGTGCTGGGCTGCATCACCAGCAGCGTGACCAGCAGGTTGAGGGAGGGGATTCTCCCCGTCTGCTCCACTCTGGTGAGACATCCCCCTGCAATTACGTGGTTTTATGATTCTACGAAAAGCAAACAACAGTCAAATGTGTGCTGCAGCTACTACCACTTCTATGGTGGTGTGCTTTTCTTACTAGGACAAAAAACCTGCAGCTGCTTTTATCACACCATCTCTGTCACAAAATAAATATTGCCAAGAACCTGGACCACTTTGGGCAATTGTATATTCTCTGGCCTTTCTTTAGATTGATATTCAGCAGTCACTGGATTGCTTATTTATAACTGATCAATTAGGCATCAAGCACCATCTATGTGCCATTGCTGCCAACTCAAATAATGGGAGGGAGAAACAGACAGTCAGGAGTTGCAGAACAGCATTGGCTTTTCTGCATAACCATTTTACTATGGACACTAATCTCACATAAGGCTATCTGCCCACATTGCTTTTTAATGAGTTGCTGTGTAAATGTTTGGGTTTGTTAATGTCTGTTCACTATTCTCACCAAATAATTTGCATCAGTCAAAAAAAAAAAAAAAGCCAAAGCAGTTGGTGTGCAGAACCTGTGCTTTGTGGAATATTTGGGAGCTTTTGCAAGTAATAAACAATCACTGTGTTGGTAATATTTTTTGCTTAACTTTTATACTGTTTAGTAAAGTGCTTATTGAATAGTGTGTAATAATAAACTTCCTCCTTTACACTGCAAGACTTCAAACAGTGAGACTGGGATCAGTCACAGCCATATGCACGGGGGAGAATTTGTGCATTAACATACGAATTGATGTGAAGAATCAATTACTGTGCATTTGGCTTTACCATCAGCAATTTCTAATTGGGTCCTTTTGTCCTTAAGGGAAACTTGTATCAAAGCACAGGTCACTGCAAATAATGCAGATTATGCTTGTATCATTTGGGTATCTAATTTAGAAATATAATTTTGGGAAATAATTTAGGAATATAATGTGTAGAATGTATATAGAATAAATATAACATGTATATAGAATGTGTAGAATTTATAGAAGTTCTTATGGGGCTCTAATGTTTTCAGTCCCTCTGAAGCAGTTGGGATGATATGACACTTATTGCCTTCTCTTTCTAGCTATCACTTCCTGCAGATCTTGAGACTGTTCCAAGACCACCAGTTTATCACTGCCAGGCTGCCCCCCAGACAGCCAGGAACCTGTCCTCCAAAGCAGCAGCAAAGACCCTGGCCCAGAGTTCCCAGTGGAATGCTGCGGTACAACAAGCACCTCTTGAAGCTCCAGTGCCAAAGCCACGGCAAGGAGGAAAGACAGACCTTACAAGAATTAACACCACATCTCCATGCCAGGATGATGCCCTGTGCAATACAGTGAAGCTATTATAGAGATTGACAGTATCTAAATTTAATGCACAAAGGGAAGGAAATGGTGCTGGCAGTATGTTTCTGTAGGCAGAGGCCATCATTCTAGATGGTGGGGATCCAGATGACAATGATCTGCTGCATCAAAGACAACATATGGCCAAACACGTCACATCTAGCACTTGCTAGATTCACCTGTCTGTCAGGACTGTCATCTTCGTACTGGCATGGGTTTAACTCACTAACACTCAATGGCAGAGCAAGAGATCTTAGATCAGAAGTGACAGTGGGCTCAGTCCAAAGTCCAGGGACTCTGCCAAGGCCTGGACAGATGCCAGGAGCTGGTGTAGTTGGGTTGGAATCAGAGCATTCAGCAAATTGCAACAAAAAGCAAACAACTCCAGGGAGACAACAGCTGAGAAATCAGCTGATCTGTGAATGCTTTCCTAAAATAAGGAGGCAGACTGACACAATCAAATAAGATTTTAGGTCATTTCAGTCTAGGGTTGGCTTGAGTAGTTATTCATGATGAGCACACCTCTTGTACACCCAGCATCTCCTAAAAGTCCTCAACATCTGCAGCCTGCTGGGCAAGTCCTTTGGTACCTTTCAGAAGCCCACAACATTGGTGTAGTTTTTGGTGAAAGTCCCAGTAGTTCACAAGTGAGTTGTTAACATAAGGATTGCGGTCTATGATCCTGATGACTTTTTATAGTGCAAGAAGGGGAGTGGATAAAAAACCTGGAGAGAACAAAGGAAAAGAGGGTTCTGATGTGAACTGTCAGGATTTTCAAAGAGTGGGGTAGAGTGAGGGGAGCTCCCAAATGGACTCCCCAGTAACTACTGAAGTCCCCATCTAGAAGGGACAAAATGGAGGAATAAGACATAAGGAACATCATCCCTCCGGATCTCCCTAGCATCTAGTGTTTATAGCAGGTCCATAGGCTAATTCCCATGAAGAGGACACACAGTGCAAAAGAGGGATGTCAAATCCTTCTATGGGGGGTGAAAAACAGGATCTAAACACAGCTGAAGGATGATACATAGGGGAAAGCACTGAAATGAGTAAGGTGAGGCCCAGGGAGAACACGTGATGACTTCTTTGTGTAGGAAGCAGTACATAAATGCATTCTGTCTACATAAATGCATTCTGTCTACAAAAGCCAAGAGAGGAAAGCAGCAGGGAAGTACAGTCTCTCATACTTCTACAGCATTATAAGGTACATGAAGTTCAACAAGACCAAGTGCAAGGTCCTGCACCTGGGCTGGGGCAGTTCCAAGCACAAATACGGGCTGGGTGAGAATGGATTGCGTGCAGCCCTGAGAAAGACTTGGGAGTGTTGATGAGAAGTTTCCCATGACCCAGCAGTGTGCACCTGAGCCCAGAAACTATGTCCTGGGCTGCATCAACAGCAGTGTAACCAGCAGGTTGAGGGAGGGGATTCTCCCCCTCTGTCCCACTCTGGTGACATTTCCTGCCCTGCAGTCCTGCATCCACCTCTGGGGTTCCAACATAAGGGACATGGAGCTGTTGGTGTGAGTCCAGAGTCGGCCACGAAGATGCTCTGAAGGCTGGGGCACCTCTGCTATGGACATAGACTGAGAGAGCTGGGCTTGTTCAGCCTGGAGAAGAGAAGGCTCCAGGGAGATCTTAGAGCAGCTTCCAGTGCCTAAAGGGGTGACAAGAAATCTGGAGAGGGGCTTTTGACAAGGGCCTGTAGGGACAGGACAAGGGGGAATGGCTTTAACCTGACAGAGGGGAGATTGAGATGAGTTCTGAGGCAGAAGTTGTTCTCTGTGAGGGTGGTGAAGCCCTGGCACAGGGTGCCCAGAGAAGCTGTGGCTGCCCCATCCCTGGCAGTGTTCAAGGTGAGGTTGGATGGGGCTTGGAGCAACCTGGTCTAGAGGAAGGTGTCCGTGCCTATGGCAGGGGGTTGGAACTGGGTGAACTTTAAGATCCCTTCTAAACCAAACCATTCTGTAATCTCTGACCGCAGAGGAGAACAAGCAGCAAAGAAACAAAAAGACCACCAAAAAGAAGAAAAATTACACAATAAAAACACAAAGTAAAACCAAACAATCTCCCCCCCAAACAAATTGACAAAAAACCCAGCAAACCCCCCAAAACAAAACTAACAAGAACAGCAAAATCCCTACCAAATGACAGACAAAACCCCATGAAGCAAGGTGCTCACAATACCTGAGCGACCTGCTCTTGTGATTTGCGGGCTGCTAAAAACCTTTCTATGAAAACCTCCTGATCTCGGGATTGACTGAAGACTTTTAGCATGATCTTCAGGACCAGTGTGTGCCTAGGGACCAAGGGGTCAGCAGGGTTTGCAGGGAGGGAAAAGGGCACATGGAAGGAGCCATAGGCTGGCTATTCTTACTACATGGACTGGTTTATAAAGCCACTGGAGCTGCTCCGGTTACTGAGGTCAGCCCACACAGTCTGGCAAGCAGCTTACATGAGGCTGTGCACACCATTCTGCTCTCCCCACCTTGCTGGGCGCGTCTGGCAGCATCCTGGCAATTCAGAGCAAGATCCCAGGATGGAACAGGTTGAAAAGATCATTTAGACCATCTGCTCCTGTTGCTACCTCTCTCCTGCCTTCAGGGCTTTTTGGAGAGCTGAATTCAGTTTTCACTTCCTACAGGATGCGCTGGGAGTGCCCTGCAATGTCTGAACCTGTCTCCACCTGGGATTTTACCTCCCTGGGGGTCTCCCAATCATTGTGTGCCAACCAACAATTTCTCTGTGGTTTGGAGATGGGTTGTGCTCAGGACACAGGCTGTACAAGCGGTTACAAAGCATCTATCCAGACATGCATCTTCTGCCATCATCTTTCTCAAGCCTGTGGTAGCAGCTGCTGTGCAGCAAGGAGCATTTCAGATGCAATCAGGGGTTTTCTGTGTCTAGCTTTGCCCTGCTTTGGGCTGGCTGGGGTGTGAAAGCAATTCCTTCCCCTGAATGGTTTGGTGGTGCATTTTCTCCGCAGCATCCACCTGGAGGATGTCTTTGCATGGTTTTGGAGACAGCATAGAGCACAGGACAGGATGGATGGCCAAGCTAGGTATGTGCATGTCCTCAGCAGGGACAAGGTGACTGATTTCAAACTAATTCCTGTCCCCACTCCTTCTCCTTAATCCACCCCCCCAACCACAACCCTTCATACTGAGTCACTGCCACCTCCTCAGCCCTTCATTATGTGAGCTGAGCTGTGCTCTCCATTCGTTATCAGCTTCATCCACCTATTACAGCAACTTTTTATCTTACATTTAGCTACTATCATTAACTGCTTTCCCTTTGCCGCAAGGTCTCCACACAATTTGGTAACCATCCTTTCACCTATTACAACCCCAATGCCACTGCTGAGACTTCGTTCCCTGAATGCACTTACTTCCCTGGCAACAGCCCACCTTCACTCTTCTTCCATCTTGCCACACAAGTTGGAAGATTCCAAAAATCCTCAGGTGTAATCCAGCCATGCTCCCACCTGCAACTCCATCAAATTCAGTTACACATCATCCTTTTCCCCAAAGCTTCTGTCTTTAGCTCTGAAAAGCAGTAATTTGCAAAACTTCATTTTGGCTACAAAGCCAAACTAGAGCATCAAACTCTGCCATTGCTCCCGGCAAGGAACACCAGGTAAGTGCAGGTGGAGTTCTGGGCAGAAGCGGATAGGAAAGCTTGGATAAGAGGGCAGCTGGCATGTGTGGGTTTGTTCCCCACATCTGAGCAGGGTTGTAGCCTAGGGCTCACATTCTGATCTTGCTTGTACTGGTGGAATTCAGATGCAGCAATGCTGATTCATTGGCCTCTGGGGTTTAAAAGGCACTTTTGGTTCTTTAATCAAAGGCTGTGGCTAATGAGAGTAGGGCAGATTCTGGAAATGCCAAGCAGTACAGGGAAACACATCTGTGAGGAAGAGCACAGGCACAACAACTTTCTTCTGTACTTGTTTAGGGATTTCTTATCACTGTCTCTGGAAGTGCACTGTAAGTAGGGGGTAAACAACGCTCTGCCCCTGCACATCAGCAGCAGGGGCACGGGTGGTGGGAGCACTTGCCTGTGGCCAGCCAGCAGCACAGTGGCAGAGGTAAGTGATGGAGACTGTCCCACTGTAGTTTTTTGTCTCCATTTCAGATTCTAACCCATTTTGTGACCTCAGGAATGATTATGAAGCATTTTGGAAGTACATATATTTTTATTGTAATAATATAATTGGTAGGAGTTACATTGAGACATTATTTAGGTCTGCTGTTCCATCAAGGATAGAGACTACTTGGCTTGGTACATTCCTGGACATTACTGTTACTTATTTTATAGCACCATAAATACAAATCCCTGGGAACTTTATGCTTCCAGTGAGTATGCTCATTGCTGAGAAAATGAAAACCATTGCTGCAGGGTCCCATAATTTCCTTGTGTAGCCATTTGCTCTTTTTAACACAGACCTAGTGCTGAACTGCCACAAGAAGCTACACGCTACCTAATGGATACTAAGAAGAAAAGAAAAAGGCAGAAACAACAGTTTGGACTTAAGAAGTCACAGAAAACATCTGTGAAACAATCAATTTAACTTGGTTTCCTGGGGGAAAAAGCTTGGGAGATTTACTGTGAGGGTCGTGAGGCCATGGCACAGATTGCCCAGAGAAGCTGTTGCTGCCCCATCCCTGCAGTGTTATAGGCCAGGTTGGACAGGGCTTGGAGCAACCTGGTCTAGTGGAAGGTGACCCTGCGTGTGGAACCAGATGAGCTTCAAGGTCCCTTAAACCCAAACCATTCTGTGATTCTGCAATGATTTGCAATACCAGAGAATGATGCTGATGAATGTTTTGGATGGGATTTGCCCCACTTCACTTTAAATGCTGAAAAGTTAGCTTTCTTAATCACAGTCAGTCTGGTCTCTTGCATAATCAACGGATACTAAGATACATGAGACAATTGCCATCTGGAGGTTCCTATTTCAGCTGATTGCTTGAGAGGTGACCAGCTCAGACTTCGATAGCTCTTAGCCCACCATGTTAGTTGAGATGAACTCCTCCTTCCAAGCATCCAGGTCAACTAGAAAAAATGAAAGAACAAAGTCTGAGAGAAGGAGATACACTGATTTACCTCATCATTGCCTTGAAGCTGGAGTTCACACAGTCTCCTGCTGGATGCTCTCCCTTCAGATCAGATATATGGTGCCTTGTGTCCCATGTCTGGTCTTGGAGATGGTCAGTGTCTCTCACGCCAAAAAACCTTGAAACCCTCAAGTGACACAGTGCAGAATAATCTGCTCACATAGCAGAGTCTCCTCCTAATCCTTGTCCATCAGCACTTTGGATTTTCTCTGAATCATGATGTCTACGTATGTTGAGAATTCATGGGTACTCTGACTCTTTCTAAGATGTGGGAAGGTTCAGTTTTATCCCAGTTCTCTCTCTCTGGGATATGATATGGCAATGAGTTACAGGTGCTGTGCATTCAGTACCCTTATCCTTAAAAACTGTAAATTCATTACATTTTCTGGGTATTTCCTTAATTGCAGAAAAGACAAATAAGAGCACATAATTTA
The DNA here is from genome assembly GCF_012275295.1 of Melopsittacus undulatus. Classification (NCBI taxonomy): domain Eukaryota; kingdom Metazoa; phylum Chordata; class Aves; order Psittaciformes; family Psittaculidae; genus Melopsittacus; species Melopsittacus undulatus. The sequence goes on along the minus strand of NC_047529.1, from coordinate 14,614,136 downwards.
CATTCTCTTAAATAATACACTAGTGCCAGCCCTCCACACAGAACCATGTGCAGTGCTGTAATCCACTGTGGGATGTGATTTTCTTGTCACTAACAGGACTGAAAAGCTGGAGTTGCCTTGTTTAACATGGGAAAGAAATTCTGCCTTCAGTACAGGTTTTCTTGAAGCATTTTTCCTGATCCTCCTTTCTCCCACATACTAAAAGCCTTCCCTTTAAATGCTGTGGTGCTTCCTTCAGTTTCTCTGATTTGGCAGGGGCTGTAGGTTACAGCTGAGGGATCATGTTAACATCAGTGGTAAACCACTTCGCAGGTAGGGCACAGTTTGCATCATTCAGGTGGTTGGTAGTCCTCTTGTGTCATCCACAATCCCCTTGGTGCCCATAGAGACAGCCAACTTGTGTAATTCACTGACAAAGCATCACAGAATAGCTCATGCCATTGGATGTGCCCCAAGATGTCTGACATACAAGCTCACATGAGGTCCAGCAGCTCTAGCAAGGATCTACACAAGTGTCTCCATGGGGAAAAGCCTCAGTGAACTCTGCAGCAGTGATGTGTGTGGAAGAAAAAGAGAACACAGCACCAGCTTGAGAGCAGCAGCAACAGAAAACCAGGCTGAGAAGCACAAGAGCAAAACAAACTTAAGACTGTACTCCAGTTTGGAAATGGGAGATCCCATCTGGTGATCCAAAAGGCCTCCTAAAAGGCAGCTCCAATTTCTTTTGAACAGCCTAAGTGAGAACAGACACAGGACCCCCATGCCCACTTCTTTGCATGGTGTGGTGAGATCAATGAAGAAAGTCTTTTCTAGCAAGAGTTGAAAACAAAAATGAAGCTGAGTACTTATGAAGGACTGTTCTTCACGCAGTGCAGCCTGTGACTCAAGTGATATTGCTCTTGTTTCCCCAGTGCCACGCAGAGAAGTTCCTGTTTTGCTGGGATGAGAGATACAGATCCTCCCTTACTCTGTATCAGATCCTTGGTTAGATGGAGAGCTGAGCCTCAAACAGTGAGATGAAAGAGAAATAATATAAGAACCGGATTAATTTAGTCAGAGAAATTAGATTTTAAACATATTCAGATACTCAGTCAATCCTCAGGATTTTGGTGCCATTTAATACCTCAAATACTTTACAAATCTGGATTGAATGGAAAGACAGTTTCCATTCATCATCTAATTGTAGAGAAAATAATCGTCAATCAAAACATGCTTACTTTTCCAGCTCACCTTTCTGACAGTCTGCAAACATGCCTTCATAAAGCCCATCTGGAGTACTAGCTGAAGTTGGTAAGTTTACCTTGGGAAGAGCCTGACAGAGATCACAAAGGTCCCAGAGAGGTCACTGAAGGAACTAAGGTAGGATTTGTCACTGTGATGCAAAAAAAAAAAAAAAAATACAGTTTTGCCTTGCAAATTGCCCTAAACCAAATGCAATCCCTCGGGGAAAGTTTATGTTGGTAGTCTGTATGCCACACCTTTGGTGTTTGTAGGCAGCTTGCTTCCCCACTTAACTCATACCCTATCCTATGCAGTTTTTAATATTATCATGCAGAAGGCACCAAGTGCAGTGTAGGTCTAACAGGACCCTGCATGTCCCTCCATGTGCCATTAGCCCTCACCTGTACAGAACCATTAACAATCCCTGGGTGCCGTTTCCCTTATTCTATCTCCCACATCCTCTTTGACAGCACTAAACTGTGCCTCAATGGCAGTTGCAGATTGGTTCTCAGAAGTTAAGAGACTTAAATACCTTCTTCCCATTCCCAGTGCCTCCCAGAGAGCAGCAGTGTCAGAGCTGAGTGCCACATTCCTGGGAGGCCACAACATTGCTGCCAGACCAGTGGAATTCCCTTGATTGAATGGAACAACCAATAACACCGCCAAGGCCCAGAGCCTACACTTAACTCTTCATGACTTGGGCCTCATCTAGCATACAATCTTCCTAAGGCTCTGTCCAAGCAACGTGACTTCAGGATCAGGGCCCTGCTTTCTAGAGACCACGGAATCATAGAATGGTTTGGATTGGAAGGCACCTTAAAGCTCATTCACTTCCAACCCCCTGCCATGGGCAGGGACACCTTCCACTAGACCAGGTTGCTCCAAGCCTCGTCCAACCTGTCCTTGAACACTGCCAGGGATGGGGCAGCCACAGCTTCTCTGGGCACCCTGTGCCAGGGCCTCAGCACCCTCACAGGGAACAACTTCTGCCTCAGATCTCATCTCAGTCTCCCCTCTGTCAGGTTAAAGCCATTCGCATTGTCCTGTCCCTACAGGCCCTTGTCAAAAGCCCCTCTCCAGATTTCTTGTGGGCCCCTTTAGGCACTGGAAGCTGCTCTAAGGTCTCCCTGGAGCCTTCTCTTCTCCAGGCTGAACAAGCCCAGCTCTCTCAGCCTGGCTCCATAGCAGAGCTGCTCCAGCCCTCGGAGCATCTTTGTGGCCTCCTCTGCACTCTCTCTAACAGCTCCATGTCCTTCTTATGTTGGAGATTCCAGAGCTGGACACAGGCCTGAGGGGTGTCACACAAGAGTGGTACAGAGGGGGAGAATCCCCTCCCTCAACCTGCTGGTCACACTGCTGGTGATGCAGCTCAGGACACGGTTGGTTTCTGGGCTCAAGCACACACTGCTGGGTCATGTTGAGTTTCTCATCGACCAACACCCCCAAGTCCTTCTCCTCAGGGCTGCTCTCAATCCAGTCTCCCCAGCCTGTGTTTGTGCTTGGGATTCCCCGAACCAGTCTGAACCTCACTCCCTCAAAATTACGCCTATTATCTCCCGTCCTCCCACCACACACTGCTATGGAGGCTGTGGGGCTGCTGTCAGCCCCCCAAAACCCTTCCTTTCCCACCTGAAGGAGCGCCTTCCCTCACCTCTCTTTCCCACGGGCACCCTCCAACACCCCTGCACCACACCTCAGCTCTCCCCCGGGCTCCTCAGGAGCCCGCAGGTCTCCGGGCACCTCTCAGGGATGGACTTTTATCCATTTCGCAGGAAAATCCAGCTCGTTCTTCCCTCCCTCACGTCGACACTTTGCTACCATCTAGCGCCGAAGGGGCGCAGGGCCCGAAGACCGACATGGAGCGGGGGGAACTCGGTCCGTCGCGGTACCGGCGAGCGCTGACCATGTCAATGAGGGACCCTCGGCACCACTCACGGTACGGACCCGCCGATACCGATAGGATCCCCACAGACCAGGCGGCCCCCCGCGGGTGCCCCCCCCACAGCGCCCCCAGCGGCTGGCGGAGGCACCGCTTACCGCCCGCCGTCCTCATGTCGCTTTCCGGCAGCGCGGCTGGAGGTGCGGCTTTTTCGCGACAGAGCTGAGCGGTGTTGCTTGATGGCAGGAGCCCGTGGCCTGGCTTGTGAGGGGAGCGGGCAGCATGAGGCAGAAGCGGAAAGGTACCGGGGTGTGCGGGACCGTAGTGTCCGGTTCGTGCTGCGGGGCGGCCTCTGCCCCTCTCCCAGCAGCTGAGGGCGGTGGGGTAGGGCTTTACCGCCTCCCCCGGCCTCGTTTGTGTGCAGGGAGAGGCTGTGGGCCGGCACTTCACCGTGTGTTTGGCCATGTTGGGGGGACTCCCCACGCTGCCTCTGTGGCGGTGGAGCTGTGGGGTTACCACCTCCATGAACGCTGTGCGTGTGTGCGGAGTGAGAGAACAAGGCACGGCCTTGCGCTGCCCCCTCCGTGCTCTTTTGGAGGAGAGCGGAGGGGCTTGGCACCCCCCTCTGAGCTCTCCCCACTGTTGAATCGGGCGCTGTGAATGGGAGGCAGAGTCAGCTGAGAAGGACCTGGGAGTATTTGTAGATGATAAGTTGGCTGTGAGCTGGCAGGGTGCCCTTGCAGCCAGGAGGGACAATAGTATTCTGGGGTGCATCGGGAGGAGTGTGGCAGCAGGTGGAGGGAGTTGATCCTCCGCCTCTGTTCTACCCTGGTGAGGCCACACTTGAAGTGCTGTGTCCGGTTCTGGGCTCATCAGTACAAGAAGGACAAGGGGCTATTGGAGAGGGACCAGCAGAGGCCACAAGGATGATCAGGTGTCTGGAGCATATCTCTTAGGAGAGTTTGTGAGGGCTGGGCTTATTTAGTCTAGGGGAGAGAAGACAGAGAGGGGATCTAATTAATGCATACAAATATCTCAAAGGTGGGTGCCAAGAGGATAGCATCTGACTATTCAGTGGTACCCAGTGACAGGATGAGGAGCAATGGCCATAAACTAAAACACAAGAGGTTTCACTTCAACATGAGGAAGAACTTCTTCACACTGAGGGCAGCAGAGCCCTGAACAAGCTGCCCAAAGGGGTCGTGGTGTCTCCTTCCTCTTTGGAGGCATTCAAACCCCACCAGATGTGTTGCTGTGTAACCTGTTCTAGGAGGCCCTGCCTTGGAAGGGGGGTTGGACTACATGATCTCCAGAGGTCCCTTCCAACCCTAATGATCCTGTGATTCCGTTGCACTCATGTGAGTGCTCATGAGTTTGCCTGGCTCCTGTCCTAGAAGTAAAGGAGAATCAGTGATACGAGGCGGTGACGGTTATTTATTTGGGGAAAGCTGCAGTGATATGCAGAGACAAAATTCCCTTTGAGAGCAGTAAATGTAGGAAATATTAAACATTAATTTCAGAGCAGATGTGCGTTGATTGCCACAAGCAGGTAGAACACTCTGGCTATACACATGATTTGGTTTGTTCTCATTGCAGGAGACCTCAGCCATGCAGAACTGATGATGATGACGATTGCTGACATCATAAAGCAGTTAATTGATGCTCATGAGCAGGGAAATGATGTGAATCTGAACAAGTAAGTCCCAGGGATGATGCTGAAGAGCTGGTCCACCAGTGATGAATGTGTCCTGTATAGTATCCAGGCTTTATTTTAAAATGTTTTATTTTCACAGGCTACTGTCGTTTCTCTTACTGTTACTTGATAATAAAGACACCAAGATTTGTAAATTCTGCAGTGATTTGCTACTTCACAGTTAATGCTCAGAGTACAAAATAGGTTGTATTGATGCAAAACTTTGTAGAAACTTGTCATTGCCTTTTTGTGTTTCCATCTGCATTCACCGTTCAGGAGTCCCAAAGTCAGGAAGGAGAGAATAATACTGGAATAAAGTTAAAATCAGATTTTCTTGGCAATGTGTTATAAATGACGTTGTTGCTTAGAGAAAGTTCATCCTTCTTGATGTGTGGAATAATAAACCTAAATTTGTCCCGCTGTTTCCATTTAATTTACCTGATATAATTGCAACCTTCTTGCTGATGCTGGAAGTGACTGACATTAACATGTTAGAAATGAACTAGGCTAAAGTCTGTGTGGAGGGGTTAGTAATGTCTTCTGACATGAAAACAGTTAAATCACTGAAAATGGGCAAGCCAGAGTCTCTTGGCAGCTTTGAAAATACTTTGATAAAACCATATTTAGAAGAAAACTATACAGAAACAAAAAAACACTGGCAGTTTTGCATCAACCTTATTTGGAGTTAATTTTTGGTATCTTAATGCAGCTGTTGCAAGAAATAACTGCTTTTAAAATAATTTACCTGGAAGAGCAAACTGGGAGAATCTACATAGATCTCCATGTAACTGAAGAGCAGCACAATAGCATTGCTGTGGAATATGGGTAAACAGGTCAGAATGGAGTTGTTAATTTGAGGCATTTTTGCTTTCAGGCTGAAAACCAAGACAGCGGCAAAGTATGGCCTTTCAGCACAGCCACGCTTGGTTGACATCATTGCTGCTGTTCCACCACAGTACCGCAAGGTGCTGGTTCCAAAGCTAAAGGCCAAGCCTATAAGGACTGCTAGTGGGGTAAGGATGTGCATTGCTCTCACCATCCCCCCCCGGTCTCATCAAGAAATTGTGTTTAGTTATTTTTAATAATGGGGGTATTGAATATCCAGAAGCTTTAATATGGATGCACTGGCTGCACTGCTGCCTTGAAGGTCAGCTTATCTGTGATGTTGTGCCTACAGGGCTATTGCTTTCAAAATACTTGGGAGGAGGTAAAAAGGAAGTGTGGGGATCTGTTTTCAGAGCACTATGCCATATTTTTTAGTTGTGTAGAAAAAGTGCCTCTTAACCTGCAGGCCCTCTCAGTGAACACATGTAAAATGTATTAATGCGAGTCCAGAGGAGGCCATGAAGATGCTCTAGGGGCTGGAATACCTCTCCTATGGAGATAGGCTGAGCGAGCTGGGCTTGTTCAGCCTAGAAAAGGCTTTAATATCTTCTTTCTATAGCATGTTTTGTTAAACTCTTACTTCAACCAGGATTTCTGAAAACACAAAATTAGGTGTTCTGCTTTGGTTGCCCCAAATTAAGAGGATCTTAGTGTGTCCCTCTCTTCTTCCCTCTGGTTCTTTTTTAATGAAGGAAGATGGAATCTGGCATTAGGCTTGCATTTAGTGTATGAAAAGCAGTTGTGAGATCCGACAGGGAAAAAGGGCTTGGCTCAGGTGGAGGGAAGGAGCTGTTTTTATTATCTTTGGTTTACGTCTTTGTCTTTCTCTTGATCTCTCCCTTGTTTTCATCCTTGAGTGGTGTTTGGTGTGCTTGCCGGCACCCTCTCACCCTTTTAGGTACATGTTAGATGGGCCTAGTGAATCCCTGAATGTCTGTATGCATCTCTTCACCAAGGTGGTTAATCAGATTCGCTATAAGACACGTGGTTCTTTACAATAAATTGTCAGTTTATTCTGAATCATGAAAATATTAAAGAATAGGATTCCTCCTCCTCTATATATTTGTTATCTCATTCAAGAGCTAACATACAGATATTCTAGCTGGCAGACTGAGCATAAAACATCTTTAAATAGTTTCTCACAGATGCACATGTATACATAGCCTTCCAAGTCAATTCGGCAGCAATTACCATAATTTCTCTCCTCTCTAATTTTGCTTCTTACAGATTGCTGTTGTAGCTGTGATGTGTAAACCACACAGGTGTCCGCACATTAATTTCACAGGCAACATATGTGTGTAAGTATGACAGCTTAGATGAGCTAAGAGAACTGTTTTCTTTGAATCACAGAATGCTTTGGGTTGGAAGGGAACTTAAAGCTCATCTAGTTCCAAATCCCTGTCACCTCCACTAGACCAGGTTGCTGTAAGCCCCGTCCAACCTGACCTTGAGCACTGCCAGGGATGGGGCAGCCACAGCTTCTCTGGGCACCCTGTGCCAGGGCCTCAGCACCCTCACAGGGAACAACTTATGCCTAAGAGCTCATCTCAATCTCCCCTCTGTCAGTTTAAAGCCATTCCCCCTTGTCCTGTCCCAACAGGTCATTGTCCAAAGCCCCTCTCCAGCTTTCTTGTTAGGCACTGGAAGCTGCTGTAAGATCTTCCCAGAGCCTTCTCTTCCCCAGGCTGCAGAACCACGACAGAATACTGTCTTCCAGTATTTCTGTGTAAATGTATTATCTTATTGGAGACAGGCTTCCTTCCTGCACAAGTGCAGAGTTGCAGATTGCTGATACCTGCATATTACTCTAAGAAGTCTACTTGTTTTCAGTTTTTCATTGTGGAGGAGACCTTTTTCTTTCTTGGGCCATGTTAGTAGAATACAGTTTTGTGAATAAAATAACCAGGAGAATATATTAACAATCAAATGCAAGTTGTATGACTGTGTCAGGGTGTGCAGAGGCACCTGACTGAGTATGTAAGCAGGTTGGAGAAGACCATTACAGAAAAGAAACAGGGCTCAATCTGACAAGTTTGAAAAGTGCTGAACTGAGACCCATCTGAGGAGGTGTAGGTGAGTGTCTGGAAAAACTTGCTTGGTGTGACAGCTTGGCTCTGCCTGGCTCTGGAGTGAAATGAGAGCACAGATGGAAGGGAAGACCTCCAGCTGCCAAGAGCTTGTGGTGTTAAGGGAATAGCATTGGAGTTTTATTTGAATTGAGAAACCGAAAATGGCTTTACCTTGAAGTATGTTACCTCCATTTGACTTAAGAGTCTGCACACCTGTCATCACATCTGGGGTTTTTTCTAACCGTAACAGTTCATCTATTTCAAAACATTGCCTCTGTTTCCTGCCTTGTCACTCCCAAAATATCTCTATCTCTACCAGCTGCCTGATGCAGAGTGAGCTGGCTCTGATCTTGCTCTTACATGAGCTGCTATTCTGCCTGAGATGTTCCAGGTAATTACGTGTATGAAATGCCTTCAATTGGATTGCACAACTTTTGCTGGCAAATTAATTTGGCCCTGGTAATTTGGTAATTAATTTTGTAATGGTGACAGATGACTTGGGTTAAGTTTGCAGGGCAGGCACTGAGGAAACTCATCCATTATACTGTGAGGCAGATGTGTCCTGATTTGACTGAGATGGCATTATGTTGGTATCTGTGCACTGAGATCTGCACCATGGGCAGCAATACGCTGACTGCTGTTACCTTTTCTGTTGGGGGTGTTCAGTGCCTGCAATTAAAATAGAAAGGGCTGTCAATAGTCATGCCTAGGGTTGTCTTGGATCCCAGACTGGCTGTAGATTGGTCATTAATAACCACAGTTCTCAAAAGAGAGTTAAGAACCCTTCAGAATAAGTTTATATTCCTTTAATTACTCTCTGCCATGTACCATTCCTCTCCTGGCCAGCAGTCATGCTGTGGTAGCTGCAAATCTGTCTTGCTGTGTCACAGAATAGCGAATTTCAAACAAGCCTCTACATGCAGAAACTAATTTAACTCTATTGCAGCTCCTTAAACAATGCCATGTTCCAGAAATAGGTTCGCAGTACACTTTGCTTCTTGTAAGTCTTACGAAGTTGTTTTTTGTGGATGCAGTAGTTTGCCATGCCCGAACTGTTTTTTGACATCCCATTCTCATTAAACAAAACAACTGTTCTGTACTGTATACTTAACATTTGTAAACAGACATAGGCTCAGTTCCTCTCAACTCACAGAATTACCCCCTCCAGCATCTGCATTTGAATCTGTACCTGTATTTTGCATCAGGTGACGCAGAAACATGCGAATTTATTGGTTCATCCCATGCTCTGAGCCGTGATCTGTGGTTCTTTGATTTGTATTTCTGTGTCTTTCTGGTGAGAGCTGGGACAGTTAGAGCAGTGTCTGCTCAGCCTGCACCCTCTTGTGTACCTGTACCTCAGACAGATTAAGTCATTGCACCTGTAGGAGTTTGATGCCTGTTTTCTGTCTTTTTATATTTGCAGATACTGCCCGGGTGGACCTGATTCTGATTTTGAATATTCAACACAGTCTTACACTGGATACGAGGTATTCATTTGGTTTGCTGTAGCACCTTGCCTATGCTTGCTATAAACTTGGGTTCAGCTGCTCTTTATTTCTGCAGATTCAGTTGTGCTGCAAGAATAAAAACCAAAAGTAGGTTTCATGAAGTTTGAGATCTAAAGCAGCTCAACCACAGGACTGGAAATTCCTTGATTATTGTAGCAGTTGTTTCCTTCTCCTCACCTTTCTTCTGTTCATACTGTTACACATGCAGGAGTGAGCAGCCTGTGGTTCCAAGCAGGGCAAGTGCAGCATTGTGGCTGTACCCCATGACCTGCTGATGTGGAAACTGCTGTTAATGTGAATCTCCAGCTGTGGAAAGAGATCAGTGAATGAGAGCAGTTGGAGGTGACATTGTGGTCTCTCATGGGACACTGCTGTGTGCAGTTTGTTGAAATGAATGCTGGCTGTGATTCTGACAGAAGTTACCAATCTGTGTCAAAATTTTCCTGACTGAACAGTCCAGCAGAACTGTACAGGTTTACTTATGGCTCCCTATGGGTTTAAGGGAAAGGTACAAAGAAGACAGAGCCAGACTTCTCCTCAGAGCTGCCCAGTGGAGCTGCTCAGAGGAGAGGCAACAAACATGAGTTAGAATGTGGAAAATTTTGCCCTAATATAAGAATGTCTTAACATGACAATTATCAGTCACTTGAGTAGGGATTTATCTAGAGGTTGTGGAAACTCTGTTCTTAAAGATAATCAATCACTGACTGGACAGAGCCCTGAGTATCCTGTCCTAAGTGGACCTGCTTTCAGTCCTGTCCTGCCTACAGGACACTGCAGATTAACAAAGGTTAAGCTCTCAAGAAAAGCCTGTTATTTAGCTGTTAGTGCCTCTGAAATCACATTAATGCTCTGTATCTGCAGTGATACCTCACTAAATATATGTATTTCTGAAATAGTGTGCTCCTGTTTGGAGAAAGTTTAGCAGCAGCAGATCTTGTGACTAAATTATTGTGACTGGTTTTAACAAAATAACTCATAGCTATAGTACAGATGTAAAGTAGCAAAATGAGATAAAATACAAACTGGATTTGGTAAACAACAATTCAGCATACTTATAGTTACAGATTTTGTCTGCTGTTATCCATTTCTCAGTGACTTGAAAGTTATTGCATTAGTGCAAAGTAGGAAAATCTGTGTATATGTAAATGCTTTGTAATTCCTGTTGGTTTGGATATGTTGTATTCATTTGTTTAGTACTAACAGCATGTGGGAGTTGTGCATGATTAAGAGTCCTCATCATTTAGAGCTTTTAATATAACACAAACAAAATGCTGAACAAATCCAGGATACACAAGGTACTTGAGAACCTTATCTTAGAGTATTATTAGTATGCTTACGTTAGTAGTAATACAGAGAATGAGTTGTTAGGGATTTGAGTTGAAAGAATATGTTTAGCTTAAAGAATATTTGAAATTTAGGCTGTGCTCTAGGGGAGACTGTTTGGATAACTTGTGCAAGTGAAGAGAAACTAAAATGAATGGGATGGAAGAAGTGGTATTTTGAAAAACATTTTGTTTGTGACGTTTGCAATATCTTTGGTGAATCACTACAGAGATTCTTTATCCGGTTGTGATGCACTAAAAATTTGAAAAGCTGTGTTGTTTTTATATCATGTTACCATCTCAGCAAAACAGTGTGTTTCGTTACCATTTTTAAAACATTGAAGGAGCCAAATCTGTATTCACAATTGGATGGACTCTTTGGCTGCGAGTTTGAAGAGTTTAGGGTCAGTAAGGATTTGGAGACTTCAGCATCTGTTTCAATGCCAAAAGTTTTCTTTTGTTCTTTTTTACCATTATTCTTTTTTACAAACTGAATCTCCTTCTGTTTTTTTAGCCAACATCCATGAGGGCGATTCGAGCCAGATATGACCCCTATCTCCAAACAAGACACAGAGTGGAACAGGTGAAATTTTACTATTGAAAGGGGAACACATTGTGGTTGGGAGGAAAATAATGAGAATGTTTTTTATCACCTAAACTGGCTGACTGGAAGCTGGGTATAAACCAGCTGTCAATATTATGACCACTAGTGCTTAATGTGGTAATATCTGTGTTAATGACAGGGATGCTGGGACAGAGTATGCTGTCAGCAAGTTTGCTGATGATGCAGGACTGGGAGAAGTGGGTCGTAGACCAGAGGACTGTGCTGCCCTTCAGGGAGACCTGGACAGGCTGGGGAAATGGGTTGGCAGAAGCCTCTTGAAGTTGAACAAAGGGAAATGCCAAACCCCAGGCAGCAGTATGTGCTGGGGGCTGAACACCTGGAAAGCAGCTTGATGGAAAAGGACCTGAGGATACTGCAGACATCAAGTTGACTGTGAGCAGCGTTGTGCCCTTGAGGCAAAGACAGCCAGTGGCCTTAGGAGGGATATTGCCAACACATCAAGGGAAGAGATCCTTCCTTTTGCCTCAGCACTGTTGAGGCTCCACCTGGAGAGTTGTGTCGAGTCCTGGGCTCCCCAGAAGGTGACAGACTTGAACATACATGGGGAGGTCTAGCCAAAGGCCACCGAAGTGATAGAGGGACTGGAGCATCTGAAGAGATGCCAAGAGCCCTAAGACTGCTCAGCCTAGGGAACAAAAGGCTTAGGGAATCTTACTAATGTGTATAAATACCTGGCAGTAGGCTGTAAAGAAGGAGCCAGGCTAGTGACAGGACATGATGCAGTGGCCACAAATTGAAACGTGAGAAACTCCATTTGAACATCTGGAAACAGTGTTTAACTGTGAGGGTGACCAAGCAATGGACCAGGTTACCCATAGAGGTTGTGCAGCCTCCATCCTTTGAGACACGGAGCCTGTTTGGGTGCAGTGCTGAACAAACTGTTGTAGCTGATGCTGCTTTGAGAAGAGAGATAAAACTGGGTGATCTCCAGAGGTCCTTTCTAGCCTCACCTTCTTCATGATTCCATAATTCTGCATTAGCCTGACTTGATCCCCACAGAAGTATTATTTTTACACTTTTAGTCTGTCATTTCCATTAGATAAATTACAAGTTTTGAACCTCTTGTAAGGTCTTACCTCTTGTGAGCAATACCTCATTTCTAATAGAAGATTGTATTACAATAAATTGTACTGAACTTCTGTGGCAATTGCTAATTCTTGATAATTACTTACAATTGGAGAATTTAGTACTCAAATACTGCTTTCATATCAAAATGGTTTATTGGAGTCTTTTCTGTAGAGTTATAAGATCTGAAGAATTTCTTAATCATGCTCTGCTTTGATTGGTTTCCTGTTTATCTCTAAATCCAATGGAAAATCCTTCATGGATTCAGTGTAGTCCTCCATTCTCTCAAGTTTGCAAGGAAGTTAGTTCTACATGGATTGAAGCAGATGCAAGGAAACTTCTATCAGTCAAATCTAAGCTAGCTTCAAACTGGAACCAGTGTAATTCTGTCAGCAAGAGGCTAGGTTCAAACGATTCTGCTTCGTCAAGAAAACCTGTTATGCTGGGCTCAGTATCTGTACTCTGTTCTTGCGGTAGAAAGATAATTTTGAGGGTTATATTTTGAGGAAGTTTTATAAGAAGTCTTTACAAAAGTATTAATGGTTTGTCATTGCTAAAAGATACCACAGCTAAAGAAGGAAACACTGTGTAAGAATATCAGTGTTTTCAGAGAAGTCTTCTAAAAAGGTCCCTGGATAATTTTTCCATGGTACTTTCAATTTTACAGCTGAAGCAGTTGGGCCACAGTGTGGATAAAGTGGAGTTTATTGTGATGGGTGGCACATTCATGGCCCTGCCTGAAGACTACCGCGATTACTTCATCAGAAACCTTCATGATGCCTTATCAGGTCACACTTCCAATAACGTCGCAGAGGCCGTCAGGTAAGCATCTTGAATTTCCTTCATGTAGTGGTTTAAAAGTGTTCTTTAACTGGTGTAAGAACAAAAAATACTGACAGCAAAACTTTTTTTGAATGTTTGTCCAAATGCATATTTATGTATGGAATATTTATAGCTCAGCTTGGAGCCCTGCTCTGTGTACTGCATAGCACAAGGAGAATGTTGGGCCATGGTTTATCTATTTTCTCATGTAGGAAGTGTTAAGCCGCTTGTGGTTTCTTTGCATTCCATGTAGACTTCTACCTTTTATGCCTCATCACCTTGGTTTGGAGTTGTGACGAATCACATTGCCATGGGATTTATTGCCTTTAGCTGGAAGGGAAACTGATCCTGCCTTGGAGGGAGGCCAGACGTCAGCTCCCGCAAGGAATGACTCACCCCTGAGAGCGTCAGTGCTCAGGAGCTCCAAGCCCCTTGCAGCATCAAACGCAGTTACCCTTGCAGTATTTCAGTGTGACAGGGAAATGCTCTTCTCATTTTACAGCAGGGGAACTGAAAATCAGAGGCTGATTTATGTGTGTGCTTTGGGTCATTAAATACCTAACTTTACAGTGCATTTTGCAGTGTAACATTGAGAAGAAAAGGGAGAGATTTGACATTTTGGAGCTGTTAAAACTAGGTGAGCATCCTTACTGGCAGTTTTAGTTTGCTTGTCATTGTTCAGTCAGGTGGATTTTCCTTGATACCACTATCATCTACTAAAGAAAGTGGTTTTAAAAGTAAGTTGGACTAGCCTGTGCCTAGTAGCTTCATATCTGTTTCCGTATTTTAAAGCTGTAATTTCATTTGGTTTTCCTCTGGAGGGCAGCAAACACTTCTGCTGGGTTTCTTTGGGTTTTGTTTTGTTTTTTCTTTTTCCTTGTCATTCAAAGACTAGGCAAAAAGTATTGTGCTACTCTTCCCGAGTGGATTTTATCCAGATAAAATAGTGAGTGAGCTGGGAAAAGAATTGATTTTCTGTTGCTCTAGTGCCCTGACTGTGAGCACAGAAGGACACAGCTCATCATGGAAGAGGGGTGGTGTTTGCAGGTTGTGTATTCAAATTAGTGCTATGCTTGTACATCCATCAGGTGGCTCAGGATGTGTTTATTCCGTATCTCGTCTGCTGCTGTGTTTTATTGGACCTAAAATTGTTTTTTGAGTAGCCTGGCCATTACTCTGCAGATGATTGAGGAAGCTATTTATGACACAGACCATTCAACCAAGTGATTTTTAGTGCATGCCCAAAAGAAGTGACTGTAAAGTCAGTGCTCTGCCTTGCAAGCTCACAGATCAAGGAATGTGAGAAAACCTGCACTAACAGTGTGTGGGTTTTTCCAGCAGATAAATAAAGGTTTATATTTTTAACATAAATTTCATGTTAAATGCTTAGTAAATGGAAGTATGTGGGAGTTATTCAAGTTGCACTTCGTAAATATTCTAGAGGCGCAGAACTTGGGTTCAAGATGAATCAGACCTTTTACTTTTTGTGCTGCTTGCATTCGACTATTACACTGTGTCCTGTAGTACTGTTTTGAGATGGTCAATGCTACTTAAAATAAACATTCAAGATTAAGTTTGTTTCTCTTTGTACATGAGGATTCAGCCCTTCTCCCTCACTTCTTCCATCTGTAAAGGCCATGTCGCATGGGGAATGATGACAGTATTTTACTTGTTTTATATTGTGGGCATGGCATGCAGCAGTAAACTGGGAGAGGTCTCAATGATCCCTTACTTTGAGTGGGTTTATGGTGGTCTTGAAATTTTTCTTCCTTTTGCAGATCATTACTTATTTTTAGATTTTGTACAATGATTCCCTAATGGGAAAAAAGATTTTCATCCAGGTTGCTTTTTTGAAAGCTCTGAATATGACCTTTGATTAGGCTAGTGGAGCATCTATCTGCATAGACAACAGTCCACCTAACTGTGAACACAGTTTTTTCCCCTTTTGTCCAGTCATTTCTTTACTTTGTCCTAAACCTGAGGTCTGCTTCTGTGTCCACTGTCTTTCCAGTGACAGTGGCATGCTGACCTATACAGCGTTACTTTTGCAGCACTGAAGGGCTCATTATCTGGTGTCCTCCTCCTGATGTAATTTCTAATCATCTTCATATAATACTTTGTCTTTATCAGTACACTGCAGCTTCTGGTCCTAGTTAATGTGATAAAAAGGATGTGACTCTGTGCAGTTTCAAGCAGTACAGTACAACCGCTGCCTGCCAGGGAGGTGTATGCTATTTCTCACCAGGAACTGGCATTGCAAGGCTGACAAAAGACATAAATCCTCAAACTCTGTTGGCAGTCGGACTCCAGTGGATATTCTGAGTGGGCTTTTTGCTTTCTTGCAGATACACAGTGTCTTATGTTAAATCCAGCATCATGGTAAATCAAACAGCTGCAAACGCAGCCGTGCCTGTATGAGAGAAATGATGTGGGACTGGGAGTGATCTGTCTCAGGGAAGTGGGCCACTGCTCTAGCCAGCTGCTGCTGAATAAATGAGACTGAAACTGTGTCAGTGGAGAGAGCAGGATCCTCATGGGATGGCTCAGAGCATCTCAGCTACATTGTTGTGAACTGGGCAACTGACTTGGCGGTGTGAAGAACTCCCTTTATACCTCTATTTATAAAGCAGGAGGAGGTCCTTTTTGCATGAGTTAAGATGACAGTTTTTATGGATGCGTGGACAGGACATGAGTGTAGAAGTGACTGTATTTCCATACAGGAGCTCATGGAATGATGGAGGTTGGAAGGTACCACCCGAGGTGGTACACACTGACCTTCCTGCTCAAGCAGGGTCATCTGGAGCATGTTGCTGCAGAAAATCCAAAGCAACACAAGCCAAATGTGCAGTTGCTTAAAAAAAGATAGAGAAACAGCTTGGCTTTCATAGCAACTCCATTGCGAGTGAAAGAAAGAAATGATTTCTCTGAGAAAGTGTTGCTGGTGTTTAATATTTCTGTAGCAGCTCCCTGTTGTGGTAATAAACACTTTTTAGACAGTTCAGACAGAAGTCTTTGCTTGAGGTGCTTTGTTATGCTCGAGAAATAAGTTGGCCAAGGAATGAGTAAAGAATTGCAGAGCCAGAGGGAACCTTTGTTTTGTAGAGAGTGTACAATAAGACTGAGAAGTTTTAATTTTTATCTGCTGAGAACACCACTTAAGAGATTTCAGTGCACTTCTGGATGCCTGTCAAGGTTTTGGACTTTGTGAGGAGGAGATCTGTAATTAGTGTAAAAGAATCACAGTAAGATAGATGGCAAAACAGACTTTTCTTCTTGTACTCTAGAGAAATACATCTCTCTCTGGGAGTTGTTCCCATCAAGCCAAAGTGTTGACTAGATTGGTCTGCCTTTGCTCTTTTGTGAGGACAATGAACCAAGAAGGTGTAAAATGCACATGCAAATGAGGATTGCTGCTCCCCATCATTTTGCTCCTCTCACCTGACCCATGAGTCATTAGAGGTGCTGGGCAGATTTAACTGCAGCCATGACTCACCACTTAACTCCCAGGGCTGAGCAGCTCTTCTCTGAGCCAGGATCCGACTTTTAGTTAGTGAATGAGGCCAAAGGAGAACTTGCCTATGTTGAGAATATGTAAAGGGACCCACAGGAAAGCTGGAGAGGAACTTTTTACAAGGGCATGTAGGGATAGGACAAGGGGGTGTGGCTTTAAGTTGAAAGGGAGGAGATATAGATTAGAAATTAGGAAGAAGTTGTTCCCTATGAGGGTGATGAGACCCTGCACAGGTTGCCCAGAGAAGCTGTGGCTGCCCCATCCCTGGCAGTGTTCAAGGCCAGGTTGGGCACAGGGGCTTGGAGCAACCTGGTCTAGTGGAAGGTGTCCCTGCCTGTGGCAGGAGTTTGGAACCGGATGAGCTTTAAGGTCCCTTCCAGCCCAAACTGTTCTATGATTCTAAGAGAAAAGCAGGTGTCAGAAAAGTCCTCTTGGGCTGTACACCATAGCAGCACCTTGGATTGCAGCGTCAAGGCTGCTGCTCTTAGGGTATTTAAAAATGCACAGAAATTGGGGGTTTTTAAATTTATTTTAACAGTATAATATAGCAGATGTTCGATCTGGTTGTAAATCACATTGTTAATGGCAAAGTAAGAAGGGGATAGGATTGCTGGAACCATACGTTCTGCAATTCCGGTGTACCTGATACTTGTGTGACATGCTAGGGCACATGAAAAAGAGGAATGTGCTTGGTGACAGCCAGGATGGCTTTACTAGGGGAAAATCCTCCCTGACCAATTTGGTGGCCTTCTATGATGGGACTATGGGACTGATGGACAGGGGTGGAGCAGTTGATGTCATCTACCTGGACTTGTGCAAAGCATTTGACACTGTCCCACATGACATCCTTGTCTCTAAATTGGAGTGTCATCAATTTGATAGGTGGACCACTCGGTGGATAAAGAACTGGCTGGATGGTCGCACTCAAAGAGTTGTGGTCAACGGTTCAATGCCTGGCTGGAGACCAGTAACGAGTGGTGTCCCTCAGGGATCGGTGTTGGGACCGGTCTTGCTTAATATCTTTAATATCTTTGTTGCTGACATGGACAATGGAATTGAGTGTGCCCTCAGCAAGTTTGCTGATGACACCAAGCTGTGTGGTTCTGTTGATACGCTGGAGGGAAGGATCTTGACACACTTGTGAGGTGGGCTGATGCCAACCTCATGAAGTTTAACCATGCCAAGTGCAAGGTCCTACACCTGGGTGGGAGCAATCCCAGGCACAGCTACAGGTTGGGCAAAAAGGAAATTTATGGTAGTCCTGCGGAGAAGGACTTGGGGGTGTTAGTCAATGAGAAAATGAACATGAGCCAGCTTCAGTGTGCACTCACAGCCCAGAAAGCAACCGTATCCTGGGCTGCATCAAAAGGAGTGTGACCAGCAGGCTGAAGGAGGTGATCCTGCCCCTCTACTCTGCTCTCGTGAGACCTCACTTGGCGTATTGTGTGCAGTTCTGGTGTCCTCAACATAAAAAGGACATGGAACTGTTAGAACAAGTCCAGAGGAGGGCCACAAGGATGATCAGGGGACTGGAGCACCTCCCATATGAAGACAGGCTGAGAAAGTTGGGGCTGTTCAGCCTGGGGAAGAGAAGGCTGTGTGGAGACCTCATAGCAGCCTTCCGGTATCTGAAGGGGGCCTACAGGGATGCTGGGGAGGGACTATTCATTAGGGACTGTAGTGATAGGACAAGGGGTAACGGGTTGAAACTTAAACAGCAGAGGTTTAGACTGGATCTAAGGAAGAAATTCTTTACTGTGAGGGTGGTGAGGTACTGGAATGGGTTGCCCAGGGAGGTTGTGAATGCTCCATCCCTGGCAGTGTTCAAGACCAGGTTGGATGAAGCCTTGGGCGATATGGTTTAGGGTGAGGTGTCCCTGCCCATGGCAGGGGGGTTGGAACTGGATGATCTTGAGGTCCTTTCCAATCCTAACTATTCTATGATTCTATGAATATTCAGGTGTGTGGCAAACATTATAACTGATTTCATAATAGGTCCATAATCCAAGACTGTTTTAGCTTTACACCATTCATCAGTCAGTAGTCTCTTAAAAGGCTCATTCTCCACCTGTATCATGTGTTGAAGCCCAGCATTTGCAGAAGTGAGTACCATTGACTGTGTTTGATTCCTCATGGAGAAATTGCAGCTCCTAATACCAGACTGCCATGAAACTGCCTTTTTCTTAGGCTTGTCATGGATCATTTTTGCCAAGTGTCCTTTTGTGTTCCCACCATTAGCTGTGTCTTCTGCTGAGTATTCCCACTGCCGCAGATACTTTCATTATGCATGAGGAAATCCCCCTTAGGTATCCCAAAAGCCATACTAATCTTTTGGCGAGCAGTAAGGAATTAGAGCCAGCTACTTCAGAGACTTTGCTGAAAGAGAAGACATGGGTTTTAAATAACCATGGCTTAGGTTATTGTGTGTACAGTTTAAGAACTCTTAGCCCATCCAAGGAGGGACAAAAAACCCCAAGCACTGGCAGTTTCACCAGCAGTTGGTTTGATATGTGAAGCTCCTGATGCTTTTTGAAACCCAGCTGGAAATCACTCTTCTCAAAGACACCAAATCAGAGCAACCTGTTAAAAATGTGTTTGGTGAGGTTAACAGATGATAACGTAAGAAGGATGTGGAGCTGTTGTTGCAAGTCCAGAGAAGGCTGTGAAGATTCTGCAGGGGCTGGAGCACCTCTGCTATGGATACAGGCTGAGAGCTGGGCTTGTTCAGCCTGGAGAAGAGAAAGCTTCAAGGAGACCTTAGACCAGCTTCCAGTGCCTAAAGGGGTGAAAAGGAAACTGGAGAGGTGCTTTTGACAAGGGCCTGTAGGCACAAGACAAGGGGGAATGGCTTTAATTTGACAGAGGGGAGATTGAGGTGAGCATTTAGGCAGAAGTTGTTCCCTGTGAGGGTGGTGAGACCCTGGCACAGAGAAGCTGTGGCTGCCCCATCCCTGGCAGTGTTCAAGGCCAGGTTGGATGGGGCTTGGAGCAACCGTGTCTAGTGGAAGGTGTCCCTGCCCTTGGCAGGGGTTTAAGGTGCCTTCAAATCCAAACCAGTCTATAATTCTATGATATGTTTTCTGGAAAGATCATTCTATTTTTTTTTCTCAAATACCCACATTATGTTTCATGTATCAGTCATTTTTCTAATAGAAACTGCTGTTTCTCTGCAAGAAATATAGCCATCATGAAGGCTGACAGTGAAGCAGCTCCTAATTTTGCTTTTCTATAGTAAGTAATAAATCTACTTTTAAAAGGTTGCATTTTATTTTCAAAATAGAAGTCTGTTTTACCTTTCCCAAATAAGACTTCAGGAGTTTTGTTAGAAGATTTTGGCAACCTGGTCTAGTGAAAGGTGTAGCTGCCCATGGTAAGGGCAATGGAACTGATGATCTTTAAGGTCTCTTCTAACCCAAATCGTTTTATGATAACATGGAGGTTTCTGCAGGCAAGTTCAGTCTGACTGCAGCTGTCCTGTGATTTTACCAAGTTTCAGCCCATCTGCTTGACATTGAGTGTGCATACCTGCAGTGAGCTGAGGTGGGGTAACAAGTGGGCATATTTGTACTATGCTGTTGCAGCTGGCTGTGCATCTGTATTTCACTAATGGGTAATTCTGGTGCACTGTGAATCTCAAGAAAAGATGTTTAAGCAAACGTGTTTTACTTTATGAGCAGAGGCAGAGAAGATGCTTTCCTATAATTGTGTGGCTCCATTCACATATAGTTGTTTGTTACACTGATGTATCTTAATTGTGCTTTCTGAGTACTAATTGTGACTCTAGCAAAAATATCTGAGGGCTTTGACTCACGAGCTCCAGTGATTCATGCTGGGGTGATTTAAGAGGTTAGTGTTCTCTTTTTATCTACCTTGACCCTCTGCTTGAGGTTACTGCTTCCTAAACAAGCCGCTAAACGTAGCTGTCCACCCTTCCGCTGCCAGCCTTCACCCTGTGGCACATTAATGTCATCTGGAACATACAGCGATTTAAGAAGAAGCTTTGGCTGTGGGGAGCTCAGGGTGTTAAATTGCCCCACTATAAATTGCCAGAATTTGATAGTCAGGTCTCACCTCTTGACTTGCCGTAATGAGCAGGTGTGTGACAGGTAGGCTCCGGAAGCTTGAGCAGCTCCAGCGCAAACTGCTGTAATTGCCGGCTTAAGCTCCTATTCTAGCAGTAATGTGGGGAACCAAGGTGTATGGGTACTTAATCCAGTTCTTCATCCCCTCCTGTGCCGGCAGCAGCTTCTGGCAAAGAGGGAAGCAAATAGCAGGAAGCAGCCACACTGCAAATTGCTGTGGCTGTATCCATCAGACCTTGTCTGTCAAATCCCTCAGGACATCTCACTGGGCAGTGATTTTTTTGTGCCTCTGTGCCAGGCAGGAGATAACTGGCTGTTGTTTTAGTGCCAGATCATTTACAACAGAGATTCTGCCTAAATTTGCTTTTGTTCCCAGAGATCTGGGGGCTTGTTCCTAACTAGTTCTGGTGAAGCAGACAGATTTTCTTTGTTTCCAGCTTTGGATGTGACTCAGACATGGCTCAGGAGCCATGTTTGCCATTTAAAGCCTGTTTATTGTTGAGTGTTTACCTCTGAATGCTTGCGGTATGGGTAACATCTTTCCAACTTGAAGAATTTGAGGAAATTCGAGGGGAGACCTTAGAACAGCCTTCCAAAACCTAAAGGGGCCTACAAGAAAACTGAGTGTTGGAACTGGATGAGCTTTAAGGTTACTTCACACCAAACCATTTTGATTTCTAAATTTACCCAAAGCTGACTGCCCTTTGTTGTCATTCTGTTGCTTTTGTATTGTATATTATATACTGCAAGACCCAACTTCTAGAAGCTGAAGAGTGTGTTATTTGGAAGATGTGTAGGTGAAAATCATTTCGTGAGATCCTAATCTTATTATGGGTAGCTGTTCATCTTCTTTTGTTCCTCCTGCAGCTATGGAAAGTGATTGCCTATCCAGTTATCTGTCCTCTTCAATATTTTCACAGCATTTTCTCCTGCATGTGAAATATTCAGGTTTGTGACTGAACGTAAGTGACTCAGGAGGGTAGTTTTGAGGAAGCCATACTGACATATTTGTGTGGGTGCTGGAACCCAATACGTATTTGTCAAAGGTTTACAAGGTGGTAGTATTTATTCATAACAGAAGTCTGAGCTACAGGAGATTTAGCAATATCTCTAAATGCTATTGATCCGTATTTTATCCTGCACCAGTGGAAGGGATGATGGTCCTTGCGGTCATGACATTGTCAAAGCGAAATAATGAATTTCAGTGCCTTTTTTTTGGTACATTTTCAGCAAATTACTGCTGAACACCTGCCAAAGGGAATACTTTTCTCATTTTTGCTGCTTCACTGCTGTGCATGTGTAATTTGGCAAGCATAACAAGTTCTCCAGTGACCTGTGCTGACATGTTAATGTGAGGATGGGATCTGAGTGGTCAGCTGGGATTGGTAACTGGAGATGGAATATTATACACGGCTTGGTCACCTGTATGAATATGAACCTGGCCTGACAGCGATATGGTTCTAGTTCAAATTGTGCTAGTGATCCACAGTTAATGTCTCGTAGAGATGGCGTGGCATGTACTAAGTAAGTTTTCTGGGTTAATTTCCTTCCTGACACAGAAAGTATTCCACTGATGCCTGTATTACAGCAGCATGCCTTAGGTGCTTTTGTATTCTGATTTTCCAAGTGAGCAGAAGATCACGTGTTAGTGATTGCTTTGAGCTCCGTTAGGATGCAAAGGATCTTCGACTGATACTCCCATGCCCTGGAGAGATAATGCAGGGCCTGCACTAAGTATTTTCCTTTTTCCAGCAGAGATTGCTTTCCAGCCCAAATTGAAATGGGCTGGTAGAAGAGTGAGATGTGGTTTATAGTTCCCTCAGCTGTGCTCTGCTTGCCTCATTGATATTGTAAACTGAGATCCATTGCCTTTCAACAGTGCTAAATTAATTTGAAAGAAAAGTCATTTTCTAGTAACATGGTAGGTGCAGTAAGCATGGAAAAAAGAAGGCAGGTTTAATTTTCGTACTCCTATGGAAGGATGTTAAGAAGTGGTTTTCCTGGGATTGTTTTGTGAAAGCTGTACTAGGCAGAGCAGAGGCTGCTTGCTTTTGAAATACGTCTTTCTGCAGTGTGTTGCAGCTGATGTGCTTTGGGACCCCGTGCCTCCTCATGGCCCATCAGTTTGTGAAGTCAAGTACTCAAAAGCTGAAAACTGGCAGAGCTGGGAGTGTTTTTGCAGCCTGAATTTGTTCACCCTCTGGGCTTGGATTATGCTATTACCTGGTGTTCTCTTTCTTGCAAAACCTTTGCCTTGTTTGCCTCCAGAGATTTTAGAATCCTAGAATCCCAGGTTGGAGGGGACCTCAAGGATCATCTGCTCCAACCTCTCCTGGCAAAGCGTGACCTGGGCAAAGCATGACCCAAAGCATAACCCTGTCCAGCCAAAGCTTAAAAGTGTCCAATGCTGGGGAGTCATCACTTCCCTGGGGAGGTTATTCCAATGGCTGATTGTTATTGTGAAAAATTTTCTTTGTGTACAACTGGAATCTCCCCAGGAATAACTTCTGTGCATTACCCTTTGTCTTTTCCATGTGACTCCTTCTAAAAAGTGGGTCTCTATCTTCTGTGTAGCCACTCTTTAAATACTGGAACATGCTAACGGCTCTAAGATGAGATGTGGGATAAGACAGCTCAATTCCGATATTTCTTTGTGAACTGGGTGCCTGATCTCCCCTTGTAGCCAGCTAAGATGTATCCAGCAGAGCCTAGAGCAGGATCCAGCTTGTGCTGAAGCAGGCACCCATGCTTGGTTTGTGTCTCTGGGCTCTGTTGCCTGGGCACTGCTGACTGCCAGCTCAGCATGGGTGTTTACATCCATCAGCTGGATCCCATGGCAAGATTTTTGGCTCCATTGCAGGCTTGGGCAGGAGGACATGTTTCCTTCTTCATCTCTGACTTCCGACTCCTTGAGCTCTTGCTGGTTTTTGATGAAGCGTAGCTTTTTGCAACATACTCCTATTTCTTCCAGTGTTGGTTCTTGGTCCTGTTCTGCTTTTCAGGTCTTTGCTTTTTCCCACCTCTAAGAAGACACAAATGGTTGCTTGCCTTTGGTTGCACTCTTTTTTTTGTCTCCTCTCTGGTGTATTTGTCTTGTTGTAAGCCAGGTTGTGCCATTCGCAGGGGGTTGTGGCCATGATAGGAAATGTTTGACTTTACTCTTTAGAAGGATCTTGCTCCTGAGGATCAACGCCTCTTCACTGGAGTTGAGAGGGATGTGTGTGCCTAGGGACGACACAGCTTTAAGCTACTGTAGCAGCTAAAAACTGGAATAGTTTTTCAAAGTGATGAGCTCAATCACCATTAAAAGTTGAGTAGCTGTTGGCATCTTAGTTGGAGCTATGATGGACAGTGAATGGGAGCCAGGGAAACGGCACCACCATTTCTTGCAGTCTGCTGCAGCAAGCCTCTGCCTGAACATGTGGTTTTATGAGATGGAGAAAACAAATGTATGGGTTTGTAGCCATTTGAGGAGATCATACTGCAGCTTTTTAGGTGACGGAGTTGCTTTGCAAGAGAACAAGATTAGCTAAACCATAGCTTTTTGCTGGCAGTTTTGGCTGATGACTGCTTTTTATTAGCTGTGTTTATAATTTTATTGATACAATTTCTTTGTTTCCTCAAAGCAACAATCAAGTTGTTTCTTCCTTCCTCAAGCTAAATGTTTATATTGGAGTGTTGGATGGGGGCGAGATGAATTCTGTTTAATGGGGAGATGCAGAAACTGCAAAGCAAGGTCTTTGCTGGACACTGTCTTTATGCTACAGTAGCTTTTAGGAGATAGAGTTGTCAGAACTCTGTGCAGCACCACAGCAGCAGAAGTGGTTATTTTCCTCAATAACAACAAGAAGTGGTTGTTGCGAAGAATATGCAACTCTCCCTAGGCCACAGCCAGGCAATATCAGAACTGAAATTAGAACCAGACTTTTACAAGAATACATAAAAGTCTCACCTGGTGCTGTCTGTCTCATCAGCTGCAGGAAGAAAATCTTGAACTTCAGTTTAGATTTAATACAAAAGACTGTTGTGTCATTTCTTTCATAATTGTAGATAAAAGGATATTTTTTTCTCTCAATTCCCTTTTCAGTGTGCATCTATAACTACATATTGACTATTGCATGGTAAAGTGTCTGGATAATTAGGACCTAATCGTTGATCATTATTGATCTGGCAACAGACATTTAAATTGTTGTTCTTTCAAGTTTCTCTGAAGTAAATTGCACAGCAAAGATATGAGAAATCAAGGGCAAATCTTGGGCATCTCCTTAAGCAAGTTTTATAACAGTCTTTGTTATGCTGTATGTAGCAGGTTGACAAGCTGCTTGTGCTTCAACGTCGTTGTGGTGACATGGTTTGTTGTTCATGGGATGTGTTACTTTGCTTCCCTACACTTGGATAAAAAGAGAGAGGGATGTAGACTAAAACCTGTCCTGCCTGTGGGAATAGCTGATATTGATTGCCTGGTAGAGGTGGAATTTAACTAAAGGTCAGATAATTGTACTGGAATCCACATAAGGGACAGTGAAATGGGGCGAAGACCTGCTTGGTTTTAGATTTTATATTGCTTGGCAAAAAGATACCGGAAAGGCAAAATTGACCAAAATGAAATATTAACCAAAGGCAGCCTAAAGCCGTCTGCTTTTCTCCCCTTGAAAGACTGTGTGGGTGAAGGCCACTGTGCTGCACAGAATCGGTGCTTAAAGCAAAGAGTAGCACTCTGTATTTAGTGTTTATCCTGGAATATTGGCCAGAAATCCCCAAATTGTTACTGAGAAATACATTTAATGGTTTCTAAAACTTCATAGCTTAAAGCGTCTCTAATTTTCTCTCATTGTGCTGAGCATATTTTTTCTCCAAGCTTTTATTTTGCACCATAAACTGACAGATGGGTTTGAAAATCTGTTTGAGGTTGATGACCCTCATGTAGGGGCTTTTTCCCCATTTCAGAAGTGACCTGTGTGATTTTGGTAGCCTGGAAGAGCATGTAATACTTGTAAACTATTTTTTTCCCCTTAAATAGGAGAGGGGCTGCAATTTTCGCAGGAAGTCTTACCCCCTTCTGCAGCAAGCCCAGAACTTCATAGCATCTTCAAGCTTCTGGCCATCTGAATCATGGAATCGTAAAATGGTTTGGGTTGAAGGGATCTTAAAGCTCATCTAGTTTCAACCCCCCTGGGTTCTATAATGAAGGGAATAGAGAGCAACCTGAGAAATACTGGTTTGCTACCGGGTAATTCAGCAATGCCTTCACACTATATTTAGTTCTTCTTTTTTAAAAAGAAGGGGAAGAGGGAGAAGGAAAATGATACTGTGGAAGTGGGGAAAAATATCTCAAAGTGATATGATAGAGATCTGTGAAATCCTGAGTGGCATGGAGAAGACAAAGGCTAAACATTGATTCAGTCATGGAATCAAAGAATCCCAGATTGGAAGGGACCTCAAGGATCATCTCATCCAACCTCTCCTCGCCAAGCATGACCTAGACTAAGTGGCCCAGCACTCAAGCCAAATCTTAGCAGTGAACAATGTTTAGGAGTCCACTACTTCCCTGGGGAGATGATTCCAGTGGCTTATTGTTCTCATTGTGGTAAATTTTCCTCTGGTGTCCAGTCAGAATCTCCCCAGGAGTAACTTGTGCCCATTACCCCTGGTAAAAAGGGAGTCTCTGTCATATTTGTAGCCACCCTTTAGATGATGGAACATGGAGATAAGGTCTCCACTGAACCGTCTTGTCTCCAGACTGAACAAGCTCAGCCTTTCCTCACATGGCTGCCCAGTGCTTGAATCATCTTTGTGGCCCTTCTCTGGACCCCCTCCAGCCCATCCACCTCTTTTTTGTATGGCAAGGGCCAAAACTGCACACAGTATTCCCAGTGTGGCCTAACAAGTGCTGAATGGGACAATGACATCTTCATCTCTGAAGGCAGTTCAGGGACTCTGCTCTCCCTGTTCCTCTGCACAAGGAAGCTGGTAGCTTGTGGTACTACTTCTGTTCTGGGGAAATGTGAAGACTTAAGTCTCCAAGACTGTAATTTGGCTCTGCTCAATGGGACAGGTTTGAGAAAGGCACAGAGTTAACATAAGGGAGGAGGAGGAGATGAGCACTTGTCTATATTAGTCTTGTTTTAGTATTCCCCCCTTCCCCCCCTTTTAACAGAGGTAGGTAAAATAGCAACTCGGCTCCTGCTAGAGCCGTGCATATCCAATTTTTCTGGTTTGAAATCTTTCACTCTAACATATGCTTATTCATCCTGGTGTTTTCAGTTTGCCAATAATTTGTTGCTGAAAAAATATTATGGTGCTATTGCCTTGAACTTGAGGGATGGGAGCTTAGAAAATAAGCCTGCGGTGTTAGACGGTCCTGTCAGGGTTTTCTGTTCAATGTCCTGTTTTTGCCTCTTGAGCTAAGACAGGAACTAAGGCAGTGATTCTGGATTCTGGCTTCTGAAATGATTGTGCATTTATGATCCCAGCGTGGAGAGAGCAGAGCAGCTCTTGTGCATGGCTCTGTCCTGGCTGTCATGAATGGCAGGGTCCCTCCGGCAAAGCTACAGCCTTCTTGCCCAGAGGTCCTCGACATGGCACTGCTCTATGAAAGCTGTGAATGATATAAAAATAAACCAAACAACCCTCCCACCCTCTCCCCTCTATAGCCAACATCATTATCTCCTTGTTGTTACAGCCAGGCGTTTAATTAGCCCGTGCAAAGAGCCCTGCTCTGATTAGGCCTAAAGTGTGTTAGCATAGCTGTGCTGCTTCTGCTCATGCTGTGCTTTTTCTTGGGAGGATTTTCAGATGTTGAATCCATTCATTGTGGTTACAATCTGGTAAACAAATTAAGAAAGAGAGAAAACAGGTAAGTTGTTGGGGTTTTGCTTCTGAATGAATATGATTTTGAACACAGATCTGACCCTGGATTTTGAAGACCAAGTGACACAGCAGGAGGAAGTGTAATTACATATAACTTATCTGTTAGTGGCATTTCAGGAGAACAAATATTATATTTTTTTTCACTTGTCTTTTAGCAGATATAAATACTGTTACTTTATCAAAATTGGAAAATTATGTTTTAGTCAATAAATGACCTTACTTTAAGTAACTGAGTTGTTCAGTATTTGAAAACTGAACCTTGGGAAACTGTTGCTGCTAAGAAACCAAAGCAGTCCATTGTACTCCTGGTAGTAGTGAAAAAGGAAACACTGAAATGTTGTAATAAAAAGGGAGCAGTAAAAACCCATATTACCAGTATTTGAGCATTCAGAAATACCTGCTCTGGCCAGTCATCAGACATGCAACTTTTGAAATCTGTTGAATGAGTTGAATGAATGAATCTGTTTGTTTTATTGGCAGAAAATTGTAGATATTAATTTAATTATTGCTAACTGTGTTTTGGAGATTGGCATATGATAAAGCAGAGCTATGAGATCAAGAAGGAGGTCATTTAAGTAGTAGGTGATCCTTGTGTATTATATTGGCAGTTTCCTCTTTTCAGAAAGCAGCAGTGTTAGGTTTTGTGTTAATTCCATGTGTATAGATATAATTATTTGTCTTGAACACCTGTAGTTGTGTCACATCTAGGACCATGCTTCTTGGAGTCAAGGGCACAGGAAGGTTGTTTTTTCAAGACATTAGACCTGTTTGAGATGCTGGATGTTCACAATCTTGGTTGTTGACTAAGTTAAGGCCAGGAATCTTCTGCTGAGAACTCTTTTAGTTGCTGATTAAAATTCTTTTTCCCACCCAGGCCTCTACAGCTTCCCTCTTTCCACAAGACTCTATGCACTGCTTCTAAGGCAGGTTTGCAACTGGTTTTTTATTCCTTTTTTTCCTTAGGAATAGGCTGAGGGTAGACGGGCAGCAGTACCTTCCACTTCCCGGCTCAGTTGTGACCACTTTTTGCAATGGGTATGAATACTGAGCACCACATTTTGTGGAAACTGCTGCTGTCAGATAACCCATTAACAGCAGTGGTGATCAAGTAATGTGAACATCTTCAGAATTTATTCCAGCTTTGACTTTTCAGAAGATTTTCTTTGGCTTTTAAAGTAGTGCTGGAATGTTCTGCAGGCACATATGTGGGGACTGTTGGGTTGGATGAGTTGTTCTAGATCCTTCCTTTGTTTCCATATAGACAGGTACAGCTAAACACTTCTTGCTCTTGGAGATTCATAGAATCACAGAATGGCTTGAGTGGAAGGGACCTTAAAGCTCATCCAGTTCCAACCCCCTGACACAGGCGGGACACCTTCCACTAGACCAGGTTGCTCCAAGCCCTGTCCAACCTGGCCTTGAACACTGCCAGGGATGGGGCAGCCACAGCTTCTCTGGGCACCCTGTGCCAGGGCCTCACCATTATCACAGGGTACAACATCTTCCTTATGTCTAAGCTAAATCACCTCTCTTTCAGTTTAAAGCCATTGCCCCTTGTCCTGCCCCTGTCCTTGCCCCTTGTCCTGGCCCCTTGTCAAAAGCGCCTCTCCAGCTTTCTTTTCAGTCCCTTTAAGTACTGGAAGCTCCTCTAAGGTCTCTGTAGAGACTTCTCCAGGCTGAGCAAGCCCAGCTCTCTCAGCTTGTCTCCATATGAGAGGTTGGTTGTTGCTGCCTTTGAGCTTCTTGTGCTTTAACCTTTTCCTGCTTCTTGCACCTTTTTCTGCTGTTTTTCTTCTCCCTTTACTTCCTCTTTATGTACTCTCCTAGCCTGAAACATGTAAAACAGATAAATGGTTTAAAGGCATGTGATTAATGTGCTGTATGCACACTGTGTTAACTCCCTGGCTTTATTCTTACAATTTATCTTTTCAAAGCTTGCTGGGAGGAGGCAAGTCTTCTGGTGTTGTCTGGCATCATGCCACTCTGATCCCGACCAGGGAGTTTAGAAACTGATGTGGTATGGATTGTAAATAATTGAGGCTTTGAAGTTCAGGCCTCTTAGTGGATGAGACTTTTTGTCTGTAAACCAGGTTTAATCAAGAGCAGGTAGAGGCTTTGCTGAATGAGTTGTTTTATGCCCAAACTGTGCTGTCTGTTTTTTCTCTAAGCGAGAAAGCATTTGAAACTCTACGTTAAACTGCTGTGTTTGATGGAGAGGTAGGTGCTTTTCTGATCTAAACCCCCAGAACTTAAATAAGAGTCAGATTCTAAGAAGGTCTACTTAATGCACCAGCTTTCTCTGAAAATTCAGTCAAACATTCTGTAATGATTAAAATTAATAGCCTCTCCTTTCCAACTTCCTATTTCAGGCAGTTTGTAATCACGCTGGAAAGAACTGACTTAGAATAGTAATATCTGTGCAAATCTTAAGGTTTCTCTGTACCTAATTTCTTTCCTTTGTATGGCTTAACCACAATTTTATTAGCATAATTCATCTGTGCGGTCAGTCTGTTATTAAAATTGCACCACTGCCATCTTATGCTGTACACTTGGCTTGATTTCTGATTGTTCTTTTGATTATAGGGGGTTTCTCAGCACTGTTGTATTGCAAATAATGAGTAAGGCTGTTCCAGGGAAGGAGGAGAAACACTTGTAAGATACTTGTTGCTGCCTGAGAAGATAAAATCCATTTTCCCTTTCGGGTTCCAGAAGAAATGCATGTCATAAATATTAATGCAAAAATGAGCTTGGAAATTGGGTGAACTTGTATATATAAGGCCATCGTGGGTGTAGTTTCCAGCATGGGTTCATCTAATTTCTCAGGGCTTGCTTTCTTTTGCTTTTTTTGGTAATATTTCTGCTTGTCTTGGTCATCTTGTGTCAGACACTCTTGTGTCTGAGTATCCAGAAATCACTTTCTGCAGAGCTCTAGGTATCTACTTTTCAGGCTATTGCCTAATTGGATGGAAACTGTTCCCTCTTCATATCTGCCTTGGCTAGCATGCCATTGCTGCAGGATATGTGCCTAGATATCTGTTGTTCTTAAAGATTAAGTGAAGGCAAATCCATCGTGTCCATTATCATGATACATCATTGTATCCTGTTGGTGAGCTTGCAGGGTTTGTTGGGGTTTTTTTTGAGAAATTAAGTGCAAATATATATGAACTTCTGCAAAAAAAAAATTGACCTGGTACAGTGAGGTATTTTGACATTAAAAAAGAGACTAGAACAATGTGTCGCCCATTTAATTGGTTTCCAAACCAGACATAGCATGAAATTGTTGTTGACCTGAATGGTTTCTAGTAGGATTCTGTTGGGTTTTGCCTCTGGGCCTACTGTTAAATGTTTGTATAGTGATTTCTAAGGGTTGGCAGGAGATACCAATATTGGAGGGGGGCATATAAGGGATAAACCTGTGTTCCATAATAATTTGTATATGAGCAAGCTGTGTATTATGGGAAAATGTAAAGCTGTTTTTCTAGGAATGGTGCAGGATTCTATTCTGAGAAGCAGCGAAATATCTAGAAAACATTTATGAGTTAAGTTGCATTATCATGAGCTAACTGTATGATTCAGCAGCCAAATTACCCTTGACTGTATAAATAGTGGAAAATTGGATAGGAATAGGCAAATCATATTCCATCTGGATATAGTACTGGTGTGTCTGCAAAGTTCTTTGGCTGTTTTTGGTATCAAAGGCAACAAAAATATGCTTGAAAATGGAGATGGTGCTAAGAAAAAGTATGAAAGTGATGAAGCATTAGAATATATGCACATAGTGAACAATATGCAAAACTCCTTGAGTCTAGTCTGACACCCTGATGGAACACAACTAATTTAGGAGATTTCTGGAGTGCATTATGGTGTTATTTGGAAATAATTGGTTCATCCAGTGCCTAGGACAGGCACTTTCCTGGGTCTGCTGCTCACAAAGGGCAAGCTGGGGAAAGGTGTGGTCTGAGCTGCAATGACTGAGATATCAGAGCTTAAGATTCCAAGGGATGCAAGTAGCAGAATAAAGACTTCAGAATTCAGGACAGCAGAACCTTTCCATGATCCCATGGGAGGATGCCTTGAAGGATGAATCAACTCAGGTGATCTTAGCTGATCTTCCAGGACAACCTCCTCAAATTGCAGAGACAGTGCATTCTAATGTGCAGGAAACCAAGCAAGTGCAACAGGTCACCAGCTTTGCTTAACAGCATAGTGAGGACATCCTGATGGAGCTCAAACATGAAAAAAGGACTGTGTGTGGAAGGTGAAAGGAAGTTTGGGATACCCAGAAGGGATACAGGCAAGCAGAGGGTACAGAAAAGTTTAGCTTAGATGGATTTGAAACTCCAAGGGATTATAGGGCAACAAGATCTTCCATAGATATGTTGTCAGCAGATGGAGATAAAATGTGGGTCTCTTGCTGGATGATGTAGACAGCTGATGAAGTATGCAGGGAAAGGCTGTTTCTTTGCCTTGGTCTTTATTTGGATGATCTGCTCTTTCTGGGTAGTGATTTGGGGTGATGGGTAGTGCCCATGGCAGAGGATTATGTTAGACCAGAAGACAATAGTACTACTGCCCTGCCAGTGTAGAGGTCTCAAATACTTCATGCCTCTTTACAAAAAAAAAAAAAAAAGGCAAAATATTTCACTGCTCC
The DNA here is from genome assembly GCF_012275295.1 of Melopsittacus undulatus. Classification (NCBI taxonomy): domain Eukaryota; kingdom Metazoa; phylum Chordata; class Aves; order Psittaciformes; family Psittaculidae; genus Melopsittacus; species Melopsittacus undulatus. Next base: position 14,581,930 of record NC_047529.1, on the reverse strand, counting down.
TGTATATCTCCACTGGTTCTCCCTGCTTTAATTCAGTACTGGTTTAAATTTATAGGATCATAGAATCACAGAATGGTTTGGGTTGGAAGGGATCTTAAACCTTATCCAGTTCCAACCCCTGCTATGGGCAGGGACACCTTCCACTAGACTAGGTTGTTCAAAGCCCTTTCCAACCTGGCCTTGAACACTGCCAGGGATGGGGCAGCCACAGCTTCTCTGGGCACCCTGTGCTAGGGCCTCAGCACCCTCACAGGGAACAACTGCTGCCTAAGAGCTCATCTGAATCTCCCCTCTGTCAGGTTAAAGCCATTCTCCCTTGTCCTGCCCTTACAGGCCCTTGTCCAAAAACCCCTCGCCAGCTTTCTTACTTGTTTTACTTTATCTGTTTGGAGTTCATCTTGGTCTTGCTTTTGTAGTTGCTTTAACCACACTTCTCTTTATGACATACAGTTGGGTAAGACATTTTTACCACCCATTGCACTGCACTGAAATCTGTGGATTCCCATAGTAGATGTTACAGTTTAGGGTCTGTTGGCATTCATTATATTCAGCTTTTTACATCTTGGCCATTAATTTGGGGATATAATTATTGGAACTAGATGATCTTAAGGTCCTTTCCAACCCTAACTATTCTATGATTCTATGATGTTTGTCTCCTCAGTATCTCTAGCCTGATTGCAGATGCTCAGACTGAGCATGTACCCTATAGCATGATGGGCGAGTTATCTGGTGACTTCCTCCCTCCCCCACTTCTCCTTTAGCTAATTTTTCTCTCTTCAGTTCTTGCTGGTCACGTCTTTAAAAGTGGGCGTTTTTCAGTCTGATGTTAATGAATCACACGTTGGCAGTGTTTTCCCTGACGTGATAAACGATTGTTCTGTTTGCTGCCTGATTAGTGAGCCACAAGCTCTGAAATGTTGTATGTGGGTTTTGTTGGTTTGGGTTTTTTTGAAGATGTTTATTTTGACACCCATTGCAATCTGTCCCCCAGATACCTTGGTCTTTATATATCTTAGGCTTTAACAGTTTGAAGGGAGTTAATATTTTTGCTATTCAGTATGAGCCTGCTGGGGTTTTTTTGTTTTTTTTGGGGGAAAGGCATGAGGAGGGATGTTGGGTTTTTTTTTCTGTCAAATCAGACTTCCATCATGCTCTGAGGTAGGCTCTGGAGCTTTATTTTGATTCAGAAGTTTCCAGCTATCTGGAGCCAGAAATCAGATGATGAATCCTTATAGAACACTTAATAAAGAACTGAAGTTAGTCATCCTTGTGATTTTGGTGTAGGATATTCTTTCAGGTATCAGCATAATATCTCTCTCTTACTCAAGGTGTCCTCTTTTCAGCAACATTTAGTACAGAGTTCTTCATCATTTGGGACTATTAAAAGAGACGATATTAATCTCAAACAGTGGCTGTTAATTTTACCCGCATCCCAGTTTGGGAATTAGCCAGATTATCTCTGCAGTTTCAGATGGTTTCAAAAGAAGAACTTTCCTTCTTCCTGCTGTAAATCATTTCTGGGTGCTGCAGTTCACTGTTATACAACCACCATATTCTTCAGGAAAGATGGTCAAGTGAAATGATTCCTGTATGGAAAGGAATATTGTCCTTGGTGATGGTGTTGGAAATTATGTTGATTGATAGTTTCTTTCCTGAACTTTGGTTCGAGGCTGCTTTGGATTCCTTTTTTCTTTTGTTTTACTCTCTCGTAGGTCAATAACATACCATTTGTCATCAGTACTGGATTTTTCTACTAGCTGGAACAATTAGTCTTCATTTGACATCCTGTGATGAATGGGAGAGGAGGGGGAAAAAGAGTAACAATGAATTTTGTTTCAGCATTAGACTTCAATGAAGTTGTGAGCATGCTGCTTGCTCACAAAGGGAAGTGATTTGTGGATTCTTTTCATGGACAATCTGTACGTTTTCTTGTGAGAATGTAGCTGGATCCCAATCCCTGCAGTTGATTTGTACATTATGGGAATGAAATTAAAATCTACTGAGCATTCAAGCCTCTCCCTAACATGAGGTCCTGTATTAGTGTTGGTGTCTGAATGGGAGCAAGTGCTCAGACTGCCTTTGATTTGTCCCCAAAACTGAACACGGTTCTCATTGCCTGCTCTGACTTTCCCTGCTACCCAGTCTTTGTTTCCAGACAGTGAGTACTAAAGGCTCAGTCTGGTCTGGGATTGTCTTCCTAACAAAGACTGTTTAAAAAAGCCCTGCAAGCCCAGTTGTTTTTCATACAAAGCAAACCCCAGATTTTACTAGCACATATTTGTGTATTGTTTCACCCGTGCATTGCTGTGAGGTTGAGGGCACCCTGACTAGTGGGATATTTGAGGGTTTTAACCTGGATTTTAATTTTGATAATGACATGGAAACTCTCACCTAGACAATGTTGGAAACACATTTGAGGTTACCTTTGCCAACTTCACAATTTCAACAGCGGATGTGTTTTTTTGCAGGTATTCAGAACGAAGCCTGACAAAATGTATTGGGATAACAATAGAGACCAGACCAGATTACTGCCTGAAGCGGCATTTAAGTGACATGTTATCCTACGGCTGCACACGGCTGGAGATTGGAGTGCAGAGTGTGTACGAGGATGTGGCCAGGGACACCAACAGGTGAGAAGACTTCAGTGCAAAGCTGACCATGGCTGCTCACTGCATGCTTTCTGGAATACTCTTGTCTAGCGTGTCTTGAGCTGTTTCCTTCAACACGCATTTAACACTGAATGTTGGAGCATTTGGTTCATTTCCATGTTTGTATGGCCATGTCTGTTAAGAAAAAGTAGTAAACCACAGTGGTTTCATGTATTTCTTCGTGATATTGTGTAGACCATGCCTTGAGAAATGGAGTTACTTGTGATGTTTTATTTTAAACCTGTATTCTTTTCTTGTATTGTACACCTCCTTTTTTTTATTGCTTCACAGGTAAATGCAGTTTTATGAAGTAGAATGTGTGCTCAGAGAGAGCTCATAGTTCTTGTCCTACATAATTCATAATCTATAGGCTTGAGAAGATACAGCACAGTATAATCTATTGGAGGTGCTGAACCAGCAAGTAGCATGTCCTCTGCGCCAGATACTATTTTCTGCTGAGTATTGGAGAGGGCAGATGACACTGGCAAGTACAGAGGGTGAGATGTAGCCAGAAACAATTCCTGTTGATAGATTAACCACAGTCATTCTAAGTATACAGTATCTCTAGGGATTGTAAAATATATTTGCAAGAGGCTTGTGATTTATTCTTTGTCATCTGGGACCTGTGGCCAAAAGAACAGTTGTCCTGTGTAGGAGAGCATGCAATATATTATTCATCCCACCCCTTACAGGCAAGTAAGCCAATCTCTTTCTTTTTTTTTTAATTGCAAGTCTGGAGATTTATGAAAGAAGTGATTTTTCTCTGTTTTTTTTTTCACTCCTGACACTCATTCAACTTGCCTTCATTCTAATTCCATATTCCAGTCACATACCAAGGATGTTTAATAACCGTAATCATACATAATGACAGAGAGATTATGGTTCAATAAGCAAAGCACGTTTTTGTTAATGCCCATGCACTGGAAGTGCAGGATGTCACTACTATGAAATGGTCAGGCTCTAGGTCTTAGTAGACAGGAAGAGCCATTTGTTGAATAGTCCAAGAGTTAAAAGCTAATATTTATAGGTGGTGCTTTCCTCCTCTAGATGTCAGAGCTTTCCAAAGGAAAAGAATGTGACTAGATTTCATTCTTAGGCTAGATGTATATTTACTGTTAATTCTGACACAGATTGTAAATTTAACAATTAATTTCTCTTCAGCTCTTAAAATCTTCTTTTCACCTTAAATCTTTTAAAGCTGTTCTGTCCTGCAGTGGAACTTTAAAACCTCGCTTAGCTATCACTTCAGTCATCTTTGGTTTTTCTTCAGTGTTGTGTGTCACATCAGAATTGGTACCATAAATCATTCACAGCTGTATGTCACTTTTGACTTGTACATTTGCTACTGAGCCCTTGCTTTCCTGCTGATGAAGAAGAATCATAGAATAGTTAGGGTTGGAAAGGACCTTAAGATCATCTAGTTCCAAACCCCCTGCCATGGGCAGGGACACCTCACACTAAAGCATGCCACGCAAGGCTTTGTCCAACCTGGCCTTGAACACTGCCAGGGATGGAGCATTCACTACCTCCCTGGGCAACCCATTCCAGTGCCTCACCACCCTAACAGTAAAGAATTTCTTCCTTATATCCAATCGAAACCTCCCCTGTTTAAGTTTTAACCCATTACCCCTTGTCCTGTCACTACAGTCCCTAATGAAGAGTCCCTCCAGAGCATCCCTGTAGGCCCCCTTCAGATACTGGAAGGCTGCTATGAGGTCTCCATGCAGCCTTCTCTTCCCCAGGCTGAACAGCCCCAGCTTTCTCAGCCTGTCTTCATATGGGAGGTGCTCCAGTCCCCTGATCATCCTCATGGCCCTCCTCTGGATTTGTTCCAACAGTTCCATGTCCTTTTTATGCTGAGGACATTAGAACTGCACACAGTACTCCAAGTGAGGTCTCACAAGAGCAGAGTAGAGGGGCAGGATCACCTCCTTCAGCCTGCTGGTCACGCTTCTTTTGATGCAGCCCAGGATACGGTTGCTTTCTGGGCTGAGTGCACACTGACGACGGCTCATGTTAATTTTCTCATCAACCAACACCCCCAAGTCCTTCTCTGCAGGGTTGCTCTAAATCTCTTCTCTGCCCAACCTGTAGCGGTGCCTGGGATTGCTCTGACCCAGGTGTAGGACCTTGCACTTGTCATGGTTAAACTCCATAAGGTTGGCATCAGTCCACCTCACAAGTGTGTCAGGGACCCTCTGGATGACATTCTTTCTCTCCAGCGGATCAACTGAACCACACAGCTTGGTGTCATCAGAAAACTTGCTGAGGGCACACTCAATCCCATTGTCCATGTCACTGACAAATATGTTAAACAAGACTAGTCTCAACACTGATCCCTGAGGGACACCACTCGTTACTGGTCTCCAGCCGGACATTGAGCTGTTGACCACAATTCTTTGCATGCGCCCATCCAGCCAGTTCTTTATCCACCGAGTGGTCCACCTATCAAACTGGTGTCTCTCCAATTTAGAGACAAGGATGTCATGTGGGACAGTGTCAAACACTTTGCACAAGTCCAGGTAGATGACATCAACTGCTCCACCCCTGTCCACCAGTCCCATAGCCCCATCATAGAAGAATGAAAACTGGATATTAGAGAAAAATTCTTCACTGTAAGGGTGATCAAGCATTGGAACAGGCTTCCCCAAGGAAGTGGTGGAATCACTGCTCCTGGAAGTGTGCACAAACTGTATAGATGAGGTCCTTAGTGACTTGTGTTAGTGGTGGTCTTAACAGTCCTGCGGTAATTTGATTTGATGATCTTAAAGCTTTTTTCCTTCCTGGTTGATTCTATGTATTACTTGCTTGACTTCACTCAGAAGTAATGCTGTATAGAATTACAATTTTAAAGGCACTTTTCAAAGCTGCTTGCAGAATTCCTTAACGGCTTTGCTGCAGGCTCTCTCAGAGCAGGGAAAGTGCAGGCTGCTCACTTAAACACCTCCCTCCAACTTCTTAAAACAAAAAATTAGAATATACTTTCAGAGAAGGGTGATTCAGGTTTCTCTTTCTCTTGAAACGACCTCATTTTGCTTCTGTTTTGTGGGGGATGTGTTTTGACTTCAAACTTTTAATATTTTGCTTGTAGCAAAATGTCAGATTACAACCAATTAGGCTAACTGTTTGGAAATTACTTTCTATTATGTTCCATAAGTCATTAGTGAGGGTTTTGAGTGCTTTTGGTGGCTGTGAGGCAGAAAAATATTCAAGAACAAATCTAGGCATCAAATAATCAAGTTATTGATGCAGCTCAAATTCCACTTCTAATAAGAAAATAATTTTTATTTATGAAGCAAGTCTCCATTTACTCCCCTCAGGCTACTCAAGGTCTTGAGTAATACTGTCCTTGAACAGTGTCAGAAAAACACAGTAATACTTCTGAGGAAAAACCCCAAAACTGTAGTCATAAAACTGCATGTAGGGATTTAATAGAGGCAGAATCTGCCAATAGAGAGTAAGGTAGAGGTCCTTAAAACAAGGGAAGTGGCTGTTTGGTTGGGTTCACTTCAGGTCTCAGATGTGCCTTTGTGCAGATGCTCATATGGCATTAATTTTTCATCCAAGGAGCTATGGAGGAGAAGAAGAGTCACCTGCTGAGCTGATCTGTTATCAAGGAATTCCGAAAGATGGGGTGAACTGGTATGAAAGTGTGATGGGAAGAAATTGGGGATAGGAGAGAGAAGGTAGCAGATGCTGAGGAGATAGACATGTCCAGAAATGTCAGCCTGTAGTGGATGAGCCCTTCCAGGTGGGGAAAAGCAAAACTGAGGACTTTATGGAAGGAGAACTGGCCACATGTGGTGAGGACCTCCTAGTAGCTATTTGTAGTGAAAGTGATTGCCAGGGGGATGGAAGGATAGAGGAGCTTGCTTGAGGCTAACGAGTTCTGTGAGATTCAGCCTTTGTTCCTGGGCTGCCAGACTCTCTGAGCTCCTGCTTCTTGCTCTAAGCGTGGGTTGGCTTGGTTTGATATCAGTGGAGAACAACATGAAATCCTTCAGTCCTAACACAATCTGTGTTTCAGAGATTTGTCACTTCTAAGAAGTTGAGAAGAGTGTGTGTTTCTCCTAAAGTAGTATTTGAGACTCTGGCAAGCATGTTGCCAGATGATTCTCTAGCTAGCTGGTTTTACTTAGTCCCCATCCTTTTCTTCTTCTGTTGCTTCTGTTTCTGGTTATGCTTCATCTTCGCCAGGTTCAATGGGGCTTTGAGCAATCTGGTGTAGTGGAAGGTGTCCCTGTCCATGGCAGGGGGGTTGGAACCAGATGAACCTTAAGGTCCTTTCCAACCCAACCCATTCTATGAGTTTGTTTATGCACAGTCTTCAGTGCAGTGTGCCCTAGCTTGTGCTGAGGCATCAACTTGTGTCATTGCTTTACAAAGTGAATTTAAGCAGCTTTCCAAAGTTTCTCAGGGTGTGATTTGAATAGCTGTACCATGGTGTGGTTCACCTGCTACAGAAGTAGCAAACTAGACCTCTTTTAGCCCAAAGTGTAGTTTACTTCGTTAGCACCCATGTTCCAAACTCAGTCCTTCCCACTTCCTAGAGAATAATCTCAACTGAGCATAACACAATATGTCTTTTTCTGTGTGATCCTGAATCTCTTTTCTCTCTCCCCAGAGGTCACACCGTGAAGGCTGTGTGTGAGTCTTTTCACCTAGCCAAGGATGCCGGGTTCAAAGTGGTGGCGCACATGATGCCTGATCTACCAAACATGGGCTTTGAAAGGGACATGGACCAGTTTGTTGTGAGTACAGCTTAAAATAATGGAGAGTTTCTAGTGTGTTCCAGCTTTTTCATCTGATGCTGCTTCTCTTTCTTAGCTATTAGTTATAATCCAGGCCAGAATTGTTTCTTAAGGACAAATAATTTAAAATTCATTTTTGAAGGTGGAGTGTGAGAAAGATTTGTTGAACTACTTCATCCAGAAAATTATATCCTTGCCTCATGAAAGACTGAGTCACTCGGGTCTCTGTGGAATATAGCTCTTCCGATATTAACTAGGGCTCTTAGTTCTTCCAAGGTGGTTTTCTTCCCTTGGATTTAGAATAGTGTATGATTCAAAGTTAAAAGCATACTATCTCAAAGGTACCTAATTGCATAATAGAGTGTATAGGTGTATTATATGGCATCTCTGTTCTTGGCTCAATGCTAGTCAATATCTGTCAATGATGTAGAAGAAAATATAAAAGTATTTGCAGAGAAACTGAAATGAGGAATAAAGAGTAAATGTAAATATTGCAGGGAAATTACCACTTCATCTGGTAGCCTGGTGGATTTTTTCACATAATTTCTTTTGTTTTTTAAGTCAAATTGGTTGGATTTTTTTTCCTAAATAGTGCAAAAACTCCAGTCGCAACTCAGGAATGGCAGGTATATTTCCATGCAAGTCAGACTAGGTGCTTCCAGGCACTAAAAAGTTATTGGTGCAATGCATTATATTGATCAGAAGGACAGGCAGAAAGCAATGGTTTATCTTGGTATGCTGCAAACACACATGTCTAGAAAGAGCTAATACAAAATGCAGCTGTACAGTACATGAAGGCAATTCTGAAACCTCAGGAGGTGCTTTTTCTAAGGGCTTCTGTGCAGAATTCCTTGAGCTCTTCATAAATGTGTTATCACTGTACTCAGCAAATCTTATGTTCATGTGAAAAAGTGAGAGGCTGGGGCAAAGGGGTATGCATAAAACTAGAGGAGAATTCAGTGAGAGAGCTTAAAACTAACTCAAAATTCCTGCCCCAGATGTTGTTGCTCTTGAATTAATTTCTTATAGTGCTGGAGGAGGTAGAGGGTGGACATCACACTAGCAGTGTTTCCAGAGAATTTCTTGTGATGCAGGGTATGGGAAAACTTGGATTCCCTTACTGTATCTTTGATATATATCTCATACGTATATATACATGGACCTGTTAGACTGAGTTCAGAGGAGGCCACGAAGATGCCCTGAGGGCTGGAGCATCTCTGCTATGGAGACAGGCTGAGAGAGCTGGGCTTGTTCAGCCTGGAGAAGAGAAGGCTCCAGGGGGACCTTAATGTAGTTTCCAGTGCCTAAAGGGGTCGAAAAGAAAGCTGGAGAGGGGCTTTGGACAATGACCTATAGAGACAGGACAAGGGGGAATGGCTTTAACCTGACAGCGGGGAGATTGAGATGAGCTCTTAGGCAGAAGTTGTTCCCTGTGAGGGTGCTGAGGCCCTGGCACAGGGTGCCCAGAGAAGCTGTGGCTGCCCCATCCTTGGCAGTGTTCAAGGCCAGGTTGGACACAGGGGCTTGCAGCAACCTGGTGTAGCAGAAGGTGTCCCTGCTTATGATAAACGGTTGGAACTGGATGAGCTTTAAGGTCCCTTCCAACCCTAGCCATTCTAGGATTCTTTGTTGTATATCTCATGAAGTTCTCTGGTTTTTTATGTGTAATTATACTACTTAGTGAAGTAATATGAGGCTGGAGAGAATCTGTGATAGAACAATAGTAATACTGACACAAAGATTTGAAGAGTTAACCTTGGATAAGACTCAGCAGAGAAGATAGAGTAATCTAAGGTATTTAGAAGATATAAAACTGAAGAGAGAGAAATTCTTTAAGGCAGAATTACAAGCTTATATAGGAAGTATTTAGCGATTATTATTCTTTGCTGCTTACCCATGATAAATGGCTAAGGCTTTTCCACTGTCTGATCTGGAGTTCCTCCTCTTTCATTGAAGGAGATGTTGGGAGTGTTTAAAGGTGTAACTTCAAATGATGCTGAACTGCCTATAGTTTCTGTAGGCCATCAGGCTCCACTGCTTGTTAGGAAGGATGATGCCATTCTGTATTTTGTCCATATATTAATGACAGTTTTTTCAGAAATAGAAGAGGCAGAAGGTGAAATATCCAGAAAGAAGGCTGGAATTGTGAAAGGGGGCATTAAAAGAAAGCTAGGAAAATAGTTGAACATAGAAAGGCAAGAGAAGGAGAAAACAAATCAGAGAATGTCAGCTGGTTTAGACTATTTCCAACAGAAGATCTCTTGGCTTTGGAGCTTGGAAAACTAGTGTTGATGGCAGGCCAGCTCTGGGACATGATAGGATGGGAAAAGTGAAAGTAGATGAGTATGAGGCCCAAAGAGAATTAGGAAATTTTTCAATTTAGAAAAGGAAGGGATAAGGTAAGATCAGAAGTTTTTGCTGCAACTGGCAAAAAGGCAGGTTGAAGGGCCAGGAAAGAGAAATGCTAAGCAGGGGATTAAGAAAACCAGGTGATAGTTTAAAAGGGGGAATTCAAGACTACAAGGGGGGTGAAGACCAAGCGACAGCCATGTTAATGAGTTCAGAAATTTGAAGCAGGACTTGCAGATCAAATTAAGATTAGATGTCAGTGAACATACAGATGAGGAGCTGAAGGATGAATAATCAGTGTGGAGGATGAAGCCCTCAAGAAGCAATGTGAATGCTGCAGTGTGGAAGTGGGAGCTGGGAGGCAAAGTGGTGGGGAAGAGGTGAGAAGTCACATCAACATGGAGAGAAGAGCTATACCTGTGTCATTTCAAACAAAAGAAGGTATGTGAAAGGGGAGAAGAAGGAATCAAAAATGGTTGTGTTAAAGAGGTTTGCAGGGTCCCCACCTTGACCTTGTCTGGTCTCAGACCAGACAACATATGTAAAAAGACCCGTGTGAAGGAGGTAGCTGTGAAGTTGCTGCCTAACTAAGCGATCACCATGCCTTTTGGGAAATGGAGCTGCAGGGAATGGGAGTGGAGAGGTTGTGGATCATAGAATCACAGACTGTTTTGGATTGGAAGGGACCTTAAGGCTCATCCAGTTCCAACCCCCTGGCACGGGTAGCAACACCTTCCACTAGACCAGGTTGCTCTAAGCCCCATCCAACCTGACCTTGAACACTGCCAGGGATGGGGCAGCCACAGCTTCTCTGGGCAACCTGTGCCAGGGCCTCACTACCCTCATAGTAAAGAATGTTTTCCCTAATATCTAACCTAAACCTCCCCTCTCTCAGTTTAAAACCCTTGATCACTGTGATGTGTTTCAAGGTGGACTGGTAAACAGGAGACCACTGTCCTCTTCCCTTTACCTTCTTCTAAGCCTTTCTGATCCTATTTTAAATGCTTTATAACTTGTTTTTTAAAGATCCTTTGTCTTAAATAGGGGAGAATAAAGGCTAAAAGCAACTCTTTCCCCCTTTTTTTATTTCCCTCCAGAGTCCAGTGGTGAACATAATGGAAGTATTTAGCAGGCAGTAACTCCTTCTTTCTCGGGCATTCAGCTAGATAGTAATTCTCCATTTCCTACCTTAAAATTTTCTATCGTAATTTTGAGTTTAACAACTTATTTATGTGTTGTGCTGTATAAATGTTAGCCCATGCTCGTAAATATTTAGATGTTTCTACTACATAAAAATAATGTGAGAGCAGAGAGGAGCCAAATGAAGAGCATCTGTTGTGTTCTTGCAACAGTACTGAGCTGTTCATGAGCAACAGGAGTGCTCTTTTATGCATTCTCCTAAAATATATCATCATCTTTGAGTTTTGGGACAAAATCACCTGTGGCTTATCAAGGATCTTTATAGATCTTTGATTTTGCAGTACTTCAGAATAGTTTGGAAAGATAACTTTATTTGTTGTGATATTAACCTCCTTTCTAGCAATGTGCTTTTCAGACCAGGGAAAAGTAGGACAAAAAAGGAACTAAGTTGACTTTAAAAGGAGGTCTAAGCACCTTGCCTTCATTACCAGTTGATGTATTAAATACAGGAGCTTCTCTTGGGAAGATAACAACTTGCTGATTGTGCTGACTGTGTACTAAAAATACTGGGTGCTTCTTCAAATTGAACAGGTAATTATGGTTTCAAGACTAACATTGTTTCTGTCCCGTATGACCTATTGATTTTGAAACGTTTCCTGCTCCTTCTATCCAGCAGCAAGGATGCTCATCAGTTACTTCTTTGCAGACATATCTAGATTTTCAAAGTTGTGTGTGTATATAGCAAGAGTTTTCCTGGACAGTTTATTAATAATTACCCAAAGCATTAGTTCATTGATGGAATTATACTGAATGTGTTTCATTATATGCATATATAATTTTTTACAGTACATAGGAAGTGGCTGGCTTCATCAGGAAAACTGTTAGTTACTTTTTTTTAAAGAGAGGGGATGTACTAGTCCTGTGTCCCCTTTATGTTGTGCTTCTCCACCCCCTCTCTCATCATGCCTCTTTTCTTCCCTTATTATTGATTCTTTTTATAGCCTTGGAGGATTTCCTTTCTACTTCAGGTCTTTCTACCCCATTCCACATATGGGGAAAGCACTGCAGGGAGGGAGTATGCTCTGCTTCTTCCCACCACCCATGTGGCTGTGCCAGGAGCTTCAGGTAGTGTACATCTACATACACACGCTGCTAGTTACTGTTGGCAAATGCAAGCATAACAGATAACACCGATTCGCAGCGCCTCACGTAGCAGGTGGTCGGAGAAAATAATTAGAATAATAGCTAGAATAAATCAAGGACTCAGCGGGAATAATGGAATTGTTACCAGAGCAGACACCTCATTCTGTGGAACGCGATAAACACTCAGCTTTGCTGCTGAACCACGAGAGAGATGAGGTGACTCTAGGGGTAAATTGTTGGGGGGATTCATGAATCACAGTTGCCAACAGGGCTACCAAGCAGAACTTAGGATTTAAGCAAAAACTTTAGGAGGCTAAAGAATTCCCAGGATGTTATTATTAAATTCTTCATTCTGTTTCTGCAGAGCCACTGAGTGGCAATAGTATAATCAACAAAGTTTATCTGCTCTAAAATAAATACTACTAAGTTAATAATGGATTTATGAATGGAGAAGGTATTGCAGTGTTTGTTTTATATTTATGGTCTTTGCCTAAGCATGATTTACTGTTGCTGTTCCTCCCAGTCTTCCAGGAGGGATGGCTGAAAGCCCATCTCGAACAGCTTTAAAGACTTTTCATAGGTGAATTAAATGTGAGGAGCAGAAAAAAAGGAAAGGAAACAGGGAGGAGAGCCAGAAGATCAGAAATTTCAAGTGTGGGAAGTGTCAGGGGAAGTGTCATAGCGAGTTGTGGCAGAGCCTGTCAGCTCTGAAGGCACATGGGAACTGGTGGATGCAGCCCAGAAACATCAGATAGGCCTCCAGTTGTTGAGGAGCTCTTTTTCCATGAGGAGATGTGTGAGGAGGTCCTGTGGCTTTACTCTGTCTAAAGTCTTGCATAAATAAAATGATGAGGGTAAAAGCATAGGCAGGACTATTTAATGGGCAGTATAGGAGACACATATCAGGCTGAGGAGCTTTTTGGCTTGTTTCAGCAGAGCTGGTCTTGTATTCTTTAAATAAAATGCAGTCAGTGAATGGTTTTAGTCTGGTGAAAATTCATTTTCTTACAGTCATATGTGAGACTGGATATTTTTTTTTCTTGAAAGAATTGCAAAATAAACATTTCCTAGAAATAGACCAGTTTTAGTGAAATGCCTGATGCACCTGTGGTTCAGGTGTAAGTGGTGCTGAAGGGTCCATCCTTTTCTTGAACATGAGAGAGAAAAGCAACAGTCAAGTAATGCAGTGGGTAATACAGCTGTCCTTTTTCTTTGCAACGTATTTGACATTATTGTAAAACTTCGGAAACTTGTATCACCTCTAGCTGTAAATAAGGAGATAGTTTTCCTCAGGACTCCCATTTTCATCAGGGAGATTAAATTCATGATTAAACTAATATATTGCACCTCAATAGGGGCTTTTAATAACTGTAATAAAAGATGGCTAAACTCCTTTTCTACATTGATTTTTACTCCTTTGGGAAGAGCGTTATCTGTGTTTTTAAACAGAGCTCTGAAAGGTTTCTTGGGGTAAATGATTTCTCTTTCATTTCCTACTAAACATCTCATTGAGACACTGCTATTTGCAGGTAGCCAGCTTTACCTCTGTAGATTTGTCTTTTTCTTTTCATGGCACATTTACAGAAACAGATCAGACAGTATTTAATGATCAGTCCTTCAGTTACTAGAGCTTCTCTTGGATTCTAGTAAATGTTAGTGCTAAAAAGCCCTTCACAATTATAGTTCCATGAACTATGACCAATGCCATGGTAATTTTTATGTTAATATGAATCATGATAGTAAGGGACAAGCTATTTTTTGGAAAGTATTTTCACAGATAATTCATATTTCTCTGGGTAAAATATCTAGATAAAGTTCTAGTGTGTGCCCACTTCTGCAGATGGTGGAGTTGTGTGCACAAAGCTCCTCTCCCGTTCCAGCATAAGTGTGTAAATGACTTTTATGTGGTTGCTGGGTATGTTTGTGGCATTTCTGGGTGGTATGTTTCCTATAAGGCAGGTTAAACTTCTCTCTAGACATGTGGAGTGTGGGAAAGAAGTAGAAGTTAAAGCTGCAGCCCTCAGTGTGACAATGTGCAGGAGCAGAATAGCTGAATCCATTGTTTAGGTAAAACTGGTCCTTCAGCTTCTGCATCATCTGGGGACCCATGGGCAATGTGGAAAATACAGAGGATGGAGTTTCAGTAGTGGCCTGATGTTTTCTACGTTCTGCTGTAGAAATTGTACATACTGAATCACAGAATCCTAGAATCTCAGGTCAGAACGAACCTTAAGGATCATCTGGTATAACTTTTCTAGACAAAGCATAACCTAGACTACATGGCCCAGGACCCTCTCCAGCTGAATGTTGACAATGTCCAAAGTTGGGAGGTTCATCACTTCTCCTTGGAGATGATTCCCATTGCTGATTGTTCTCATGGTGAAAAATTTTCCTCTTGTGTCCGGCTGGTGATAAGGTCTCCCCTTGAGCTTTCTTTTCTCCAGGCTGAACAAGCCCAGTTTTCTCTGTCTTTCCTCGCACAGCTGACCAGCCCTTGGATCCTCTTTGTAGCACTTCTCTGGACCCTCTCCATCTTTTTTGTAGTGCAGGAACCAAACCTGAGTACAATATTCCAGTTGTGCCCCGACAATCACTGAGGAGAGTGAGACAATGACATCTTTATCTCTGCTAGTGATGCCCTTGTTGATGTAACCCAGCATCCTGTATTGCTGTACCATTAGTATGGACATGATAAATTGCAAGGCTGTGTGGAAAACCTGCATTTATTATGGGTCTTGGATTGCTTCCTTTGTCTTTCTGAATTAGTATTTTGTTCACACACACATTTTCCTCCAGCATGCCAGCTGTAAAAGTTACAATAATAATAATCACTACCTTTAAAATAGCTTCTCATTCACAAAAAGCTTCTGCTAAATACAAAGGTACATTTGAGACCCTTTCTCTATCTGAACTAAAAGATCATTTCTGCACTTGACAGTCCCAAGGCCACCACGGGTTGCACAGGCTCCTGCAGTCATTTGTGGTTTTTCACACCAGCATTCAGAAGTTGTTTTCTGGGGCTTTTTTCACTGCTGCTGGGCCCCTTGCTGCTGCAGTCAATAATGAGCATATGGCTGGGAACATGCAGCCAAATGGAAAGGGGTGCAGGAACAGGGGGATGTGTCTTGGCTAGGGAGTGTGAATTTGACGGCTGTTTAGGCAAAGAGAGCATCATTCAGTAAAATGCGTATTTTAGCAGAAACCATCAGCAGCAACTGAATGCTTGTCATCAGAGTGCACAAACTATGATACCCAAATTAAATTTCTGAGGACTAAGTTGCTAGTTTGGGGGGGGGGGGGGAAGGGTGTTTGATATTAAATAAAAAAAAAGCTTACTGGAAAAGTCTAATGCTTTTGCTATGAGCAAGGATGAGAGAAGCTTCCACAGGGTTGAGTGGGGTGGGAAAGGGCGCATGGTTGTATGGGTGCTCCTTATGGCGAGTTCTGATGAAGGGGGATTAGATTATGAGAAACATTAAAAGAGTTGCTTTTTGGGGGTATGTGAAATGTAAAAATATGCTTTACAGGGATCTGTATAGCAACATTGGTGTACTTAAGACAGTGAAAAATGCTGTATTTCTTATACTTAGCCCTAGGGGAAAGCTGACCCTTCCAGACAGAGAGAGACCTGAGTTCTGTGCTTAGTAAAAGTGAAGGTGAAACTTCACAGCAGATTGATTGAGGTATTCTCATGGGTTTCTCCAAAACTGCGTAATAAATGGAGACTCACTTGGAGCACCTGCAAGACTAAGCAGATGGGACTGCTTGGTGCAGTGAGCACAATCTGGAGAGATTTGTCTTGGTGTTTAGATAGAAACTGAGTTCAGGAGTCAAAACCACGCTCCAAGGTCATGCTGCTGATGCCCAAGGCCTCTTACAAATGTTAGATGTCTCTTATTGTTGAGTTGTATTATAGCACTGCTGGGAAGTGTTGCAGACTAGGTTCTCCTTGCCATAAGTTCTGTGCAGACTTGGAGAGAGCAACTTTCCAACAGTGTTGGACAGGAGGCAGTCTGTGGATCCTGAGAGTCCAGGGGTAAAGAGAGACTCTGAGGCAGGAGGCAGGCATGTTCCCTTCTTGTCTTGCAGCAGCAGTTTCCTATACTATGTTGAGGAGTAGGGTATTTATGACTCAGGTGCATAGTCTTGGGTAAATAACTCTCTGAAGACAGCTTCACGTCTGTGGACAAAATGCTTCTGTCAGTTTGTCTCTGTTTTAATGGTTGCTTTGCATGCCAAAAGCGGTTTCTTCCTTGGTTTAATGTGATAATGTGTTGTTATTGAAGCTGAAGATTGTGTTAGACACTTCTAGAAATGTTCCCTTTGGCATATGGGTTTGGGGTCTTGAGGCTGTTGGGGAAGGGAGGAAGTGTAACAGCTTCCCGCATCTTGAAGGGTGAATTACAAGTCCTTCACACTGTTCACTCTGGGTATTAGCAGACAAATCGACTTATTTTATTTGATGTTCAAAGTCTGCATGAGGCATAATACATCCTAAAGTAAGCATATATATTAGTCTGCTAAGTAGCAACCAAAATTATACATTTTTATTTATTCATAGAATCATAGAATGGTTTGGGATGGGAGGCATGTTAAAGCTCATCCAGTTCAAGCCCCCTGCCACAGGCAAGGACACCTTCCACTACACCAGGTTGCTCCAAGCCCCATCCAGCCTGGCCTTGAGCACTGCCAGGGATGGGGCAGCCACAGCTTCTCTGGGCAACCTCTGCCAGGGTCTCATGATTCGGAGAAAACTCCAGGAACAAACACCCCCCAAGTGGGTAGATGCAGGGGGCATCTTACACTCACCACCCTCACAGGGAGCAACTTCCTAAGAGCTCATCTCAATCTCCCCTCTGTCAGGTTAAAGCCATTCCCCCTTGTCCTGTCCCTACAGGCCCTTGTCAAAAGCCCCTCTTCAGCTTTCTTGTCAGCCCCTTTAGGCACTGGAAGCTGCTCTAAGGTCTCCCTGGAGCCTTCTCTTCTCCAGGCTGAACAAGCCCAGCTCTCTCAGCCTGTCTCCATAGCAGAGGTGCTCCAGTCCTTGGAGAATCTTCGTGGCCTCCTTTGGACTCACTTCAACAGCTCCACATCTTTATATTGGGCCCCAGAGCTGGACATAGGCCTGGGGGGGGGGGTCTCACCAGAGCAGAGGGGGAGAATCCCCTCCCTCAACCTGCAGGTCACACTGCTGGTGAAGCAGCCCAGGGTATGGTCGGTTTCTGGGCTACAAGCGCCCATTGTTGGGTCAGGTTGAGCTTTGATAGGTCATATTCTGTAACCTGAGAGGAAGTCTCAGGTCACATAATTGAAAGATAGTGATGTTAAGTGATTTTTTTAAATCACCACTTCTCAGACTGCTGTTGGATAGGATTTATTTTCCTGCTTCCCATGTGGCAACTGCTTGACTATGTGCATGTTCCCAGGCTTCCGAAGGCAGCAAAAAGGCCCAATTTAGTCTCTACTTCTCGGTCAGTAGGCCGTTGCCTGTATCATTGAATGCAGATCCTATCTTTACGTTTTAATTAAACTCGCATTTACAAGAAAGAGAGAGAAAATGCAAATTTAGAGTTAAAATGGAGCCACATTTTTGAGCCATGAGCTTCTGTTAATGCATATAATTAAACTGCTAAGTGATTGTTCATTCCCTGTAGAGTTGGAAGTGTCATTCAAGGCAGTAGCTTTCAAGTGCTACCAGTATTCAGAGTTATAAATAATACAGCTGATGGAGATAAGGAATGCTGTAATATGGAGAGTTAAGATAATGTTCATCTTAATGTAGTCAAGCATGAATTTATTCATCTGTTTAATGCAGGGACTACAGTAAAGGAACCAATTCAAGAGTCAGGTTGAGTGGCACCTGGTTTCTAGTGGACAGTCATTTAAAAAATGGATTTTAGTGACATTTAACAAATCCTGACATTTTAGCAAATTGCTTTAAAAAAATGGCTGCATTTATCCTATAACTGGTATCTGATCAAACAGTTGAACTTTGTGAGAGCAAGAAGATTAAAGGTGCAACTGAATCTTTGATCTGTAAAATGTTGAAGTGGAATCCCAGAAAATAATATTTTTCTCTTTTTGGAGAGCTGCAGTTTTTTGGTGTCTTCAAAACATGTATTTAATTTGTTCTGCAGTTAAAGCTATCACTAAAATCAGATTAAAACTGCAAGGTATGATCTTTAATATTGGCTAAACTGTGCTATTACTGGACTTGAAAATGGGACCAAACTGCTGAATGCTCTCATGATCCCAAATCATTTGACCTTTCTGTTCCAACTCTGAACTGATACAAGGGTGACTAATGGGGTTTTTATTTTTAAAGTTTATTGCAAATGCACACGACAGTGAAATACTCAAGTTCAGGACTTCATCTCCTGATTCCATCTCCTCTTATATTCTGACCTTTTTTGGTTCACGCAGTGTAACATTGACTTGGTTTTCAACTCATGTCTGTTTTCTTGGACAGTAATTACAATGTCGTGCAATTTCTGTGACTGAAAGCAATTGATGAGAGTTGGACAAAAGAATTCCATCATGCCCTAGGATATGTCTGACTTGATGGAAAAATCAGTGGCTTCTTGGCATCAAAAGTACTAATTTTACACTCATTGGACTCTGATTATTCATATTGGCAGTGAGTTTATGAGGTGGTGGATGAATGGATCCTACAGATGCCATTAGCTTTAATAACAGGGAACTTCTACAACAAAGGCATATGCTACTAAAATCAATTACTGTTCTCATAAAGCATGTTAGTGGCTAACTTGTATAACCTTGTAGACTGAATGTGTGTTGACGGGATCTTATTAAGATTCATTGTTTATAATTCACAGAGCAGCTGTTCCAACAAGTATGTCTAATGGAGCTCAGGTGAAGCAAAAAAATTTGTGAATTCCAGGATTTTGTGGTTACTCGTTACATTATTTCATGTGAAAAAGTACTCAGCTTTTTTCTAATACCTCAAATTGAACAAGGCTATGAGAAACATTATGTTAGGATACAAAGATAGATTTTAGGATCCAGAGATATTTTAGGATTGAGAGAAGTCTTGAGTAGAAGGACTTGGGGGTGATTGTCAGAGGCTCAATGTGGTCTAATGGTATGCACTTGCAGCCCAGAAACCAACCGTGTCCTGGACTGCATCACCAGCAGCATGATCAGCAGGACAAGGGAGAGGATTCTTTGCCTCTGCTCTGCTCTGGTGAGATCCCTCCTGCAGTCCTCTGTCCAGCTCTGGAGCCCCAACATAAGAAGGGCATGGAGCTGTTGGAGTGAGTCCAGAGGAGGCCACAAAGATTCTCTGAGGACTGGAGCAGCTCTGCTATGGAGACAGGCTGGGAGAGCTGGGCTTGTTCAGCCTGGAGAAGAGAAGGCTCCAGGGAGACCTTAGAGCAGCTTCCAGTGCCTAAAGGGACTGACAAGAAAGCTGGAGAGGGGCTTTTGACAAGGGCCTGTAGGGACAGAACAAGGGGGAATGGCTTTAACCTGACAGAGGGGAGACTGAGATGAGCTCTTAGGCAGAAGTTGTTCCCTGTGATTGTGGTTAAGAGCCTGACAGAGGGTGCCCAGAGAAGCTGTGGCTGCCCCATCCCTGGCAGTGTTCAAGGCCAGGTTGGATGGGGCTTGGAGCAACCTGGCTTAGTGGAAGGTGTCCGTGCCCATGGCAGGGGGTTGGAACTGGATGAGCTTCAAGGTGCCTTCCATCCCAAACCATTCTGTGATTCTGTGATATGAAAAGGTCCATGTTTATGAACCTCTAGATCATTTAAGTTTCAACTCATCTAAATTGACAATTTATTTTTAATTACAGTTAAAGCACTATGATGATCACTTATGTGCTGTCCATCATCTACACACACAAATTTAAATTTTTGCTCTAGAATTAATTTTTATTACATGAGATGTGTTAAATTCTAGTTTGATTACAGGCTTTAGCTAGAAGGGAGAAAACTTCAAAGAAAATTGGTTTAGTAGCTTTGAAGTTGTATGTGTGTTCATTTGGAATATTCATGCATGCAGGAGCACTGCATCCTCAATTGATTCAAAAAGCCTGGAAATACGTCAGGATCCTTTTTCTCTAGGTCATCTTTAACCTCTAACTTCATGGTGCGTTAGCTAGCAGACGTGGATTTAAGACCTGCTTGAGTGGTTGCTAGAGCTGATGGAAAGCCTCCTGTTGATTCCAGTGCTGCTGGGAATGGTGGTCTTGGGAACAAATGTTGGTTTAGGGATGGAATTTGTTTTAGCAGTAAAGTGTTCTGAACATTTTTATCAGTCGAAGACACCTTTTAAGGTGTCTAATTATAGAAAGAAAGGACCACAATTCCTCCTAAAGCTTGGCATGTGTTAGCATTTTATAGTTCCTTTGTTTCATGAGAGACTTAATCAGAGTTGTTTGTAAGTGGGAAAAGGTTAAGCCTTTGTATATTGGGATTTACAGAAACTATTTAAAATTTACTGCTGGAAAAAGGGGTTCAGAAAAAAAGACACTGCTCTGTTATATGGTTTGAAATTAATTACTTGTGAAATAACTTGAGCAATATTTTGAGAAATAGTTTAAGAAAAAGTATGAAAATATGTTGATTTTCTTTTTATGCCAGCATTACTGAAATATGAAGTGGCATTATCAGCTAGCTTAATATATTGACGTAAAATGTGAGTATGTGTGTATAAAGAGGCAAATTCACAGTGATTAGAAACCTTAACATTTGACCTTGCCTTTGAGTGCTGGATGGTTTTAACCTTACTGCTGTGTTGGTGCCTTTCCCTTTAATCTGCAATGTAAATCGCTGAATGTTTAAGTATTCTGTGTCGTGAATCATACATGCTTTTGCATTCTGTTCAGTGCTGTTGCAAATATTAATATATAACCTTACTGGAAGCCTTTTTTCCTTGCTGGAGTGGTTTATTTACCTTCCTGTATCTCACTAGGGAAGCATCATTGCTTCTTTACCTTAATGTCTATCTCTTCTTCAGTGCTGCTTGGCCATTGAGCTCCTCTTGTCAGAACAGACACCTCTTGCATCATTTTCTTATTCCTTCTTTCACAGTTGCTTTGTTTTACATTACAGCACCTCCAACCATCCACAAAAGATGGAAGTCTGTCCTTTTGGGTTGTTCCAGGACAACAGGATTCTGAATTATTTTTCTGACCCTATGTTACCGTATCATAGAATCACAGAATGGTCTAGGATGGAAGGAACCTTAAAGCTCATCCAGTTCCAACCCCCTGCAATGAGCAGGGACACCTTCCACTAGACCAGGTTGCTCCAAGCCCCATCCAACCTGGCCTTGAACACTGCCAGGGATGGGGCAGCCACAGCTTCTCTGGGCACCTTGTGCCAGGGCCTCAGCACCCTCACAGGGAAGAACTTACTCCAGATAGGAGTCTCCCCTCTGTCAAATTAAAGCCATTCCCCCTTGTCCTGTCCCTACAGGCCCTTGTCAAAAGCCCCTCTCCAGCTTTCTTGTCAGCCCCTTTAGGCACTGGAAGCTGCTCTAAGGTTTCCCTGGAGCCTTCTCTTCTCCAGGTTGAACAACCCCAAATCTCTCAGCCTGTGTTGTATGCTGTATGACTTTGTATTTCACACCTGCTTCAGCTGGCTGGTTTGAAAATAAGTCCAGTGATTATTTTTCCCCCTCTCTTTGCATATTGAGCATCAGATGCACACCAGGGCCAGCACAGAAGAAGTGGTAAGAGTGGTCAGCCAAGGGCAGAAGATGTCAGCCTGCTCTGACAGCTGAGAGCAACAGTATTGACCTGTAAACTCAAACTGAACCTGTGCAGCAGAGGGGAGTACACATACTTCTAAGAGATGTGTTAACCGGACATAATGGTTGCGTGCTGTCACATGGGGGCATATCCTGTTTCTGACCTTATTTCCTTGCTGCAAGTTGGATTCAATGATTTTTATGGGTCACTTCCAACTTGAGATATTTTATGATTCACTGGCAGTGCTGAATAGACCACTCTGTAACCCAGCCCAACTTTGAGACAAAAGAAAAGCGCTCTCCCCAAAGGTATGTTGGGCTCTTGCTTTATTGGGCTGACTCATCTTGGTCAGGGGTCCATCAGGAACTGGAGCTGGCATGAGGCTGGGAGCAGGATGGTGTGGCTGCAAGTGTGAACAGGGCAGGGAGCTGTCATGTCTACTGCCTGAGGAGCTGTAGCACAAATTATCCCAGAATGCTTCCAAATAAGTCATATATGTCCTGTCCTCAGAGGTGGTGAAGACAATTTATTACTTCATGGAGCTGGCAAGATAAGTATTTTTTCTGATCTTGCGGTGACCATATAAGATTTTGTGACAAACAGGAGTGTTTATGGAGTGCATAAAAAGTCCTGAGGAAAGGAGACCAGCCTTATACCTGCACATTCTCCACAGTGAGCATCTGGATGCTGGGATTCAGAGTCATCTCTCTTTATCTGCCTCAGCCTAGATTCCTTGTAAACCTGTTCCTTTACATCCCCAGCTTAGTGGGATAAAAGGTGTGTTACCTCTCTGGGATGGTTTCTCTGAGGAGAAATGAGTTAGTTATCCCCCGTGGAGGCAGAGGGTGGAGAACCAAGTTGTTTAGCAGTTCTGTGACAAGGTGAGTGCAATGAGGCTGTGCCTGGATGGAGTTCTCTTAGCAGAAGTAGTGGCTTTTGGCACAACCATTTTGCAGAACTGCAGGTAACTCAAGCCTGGAGAAGAGAAGGCTCCAGAGTGACCTTAGAGCTGCTTCCAGTGCCTAAAGGAGCCAACAAGAAAGCTGGAGAGGGGCTTTTGACAAGGGAGAATGGTTTTAACTTGACAGGGGAGATTGAGATGAGATCTTAGGCAGAAGTTCTTCCCTGTGAGGGTGGTGAGGCCCTGGCACAGGGTGCCCAGGGAAGCTGTGGCTGCGCCATCCCAGTTGGGATGGGGCTTGGAGCAACCTGATCTAGTGGAAGGTGTCCCTGCGCATGGCAGGTGGTCTTGGACTAGATGAGCTTTAAGGTTCCTTCCATCCCAAACCATTCTGTGAAGTTTATGACTTTATTCATGATTTGGATCTTGTTTTGTCTCTTAAGCTGACTCAGTTGTCCCTCTCTGTAAGGATGTATATAAACTGCTCAGCATGGTGGTCTGCCTGGAAAAGCTGCTTTTTAAATGGTCTCCATTTTTAGCTGGATTAGTTCTGGGGTCTGTTGTTCTCTGTAGCTGTACAGCAGGTAAGGGTGGCTCAGGAGTGCGAATGTGTCAGGCAGAAGCTGCTGGAACGGCTCAGGCTGTTGGGGTCCTGCCATTTCTCTGACCTTGCTTGCCTCTTCCTGTCTTTGGGCTGGATCTGGCATGCGTCTGAGTTTGTGCAGATCTATTTTGATGTGCTTAAGCTAGCAGCAAACCATTTGCTGCTTTTTATCTTGTTGAAGTATGATTTTGTGAACCACAGTGAGCCAGCAGAGCCACTCAAGAGCTGCTTGGGTAGGGAGGTCCTGCTCCCAGCAGGCTGCTAATGGCACTTTATTCCAGCATCAGGGCTTGCTGGAGCACTGCAGGAACTGGTTTAACACACAGCAGCAGTAGGAAACAGCAACATGTCTTGAGTGGGTCTGCGCCACATGAATGTTTTAAGCACTTCAACAAAGTGCTGGTGAGTACCAAAGCTAGCGTGGCAACTTGTGGGACCACAATAGCTTGCCAGAATCTCAGCTTAACAAGCTTATATGGTTTTCTATATTATCTTTATTCCTCATAATATGATGCTGAAGAGGGATCAAGTGGTGGATTTCAAGGGTGCAACAGTCTAATCCAGTATTAGATCTGGCCATTGATGGTATTTAATGAAGACCATATAATTGCTTAATTCAGTTCCGTGGTTGCTTGATCCAGGGTGCCCTGCCTGGTCTTCTGTATTTTTTAAGTGAATTTATTTTAATTGTCATCACTGAAATTTAATTTCAAAATACACCCCCCTCTCCCACCCTCCCCATTCCCCCCAATGTGATTGTTGTGTAGCATGAGCTGGTGCTGTCCAGTTTGCATTTTGGTGCTGGGATTTAGTCACAGGAATAAGCAGGAGGTACAGTTTGTCCTCCTGTTCTCCAGGATTGTTCAGAACATCACTGTAGAATAAATCTGTTTCTCTTCATTGCTATTCAAATGATGTGTCGCAGACACATTGATTAATCTCTAAATGGGGTCTGCTGAGATTGAAGATAAGTACACTCATTTCTATTGTTCTAATTCTGAGCAGAATCTGTTACAATAAATGGTGCAGTATCTATTGAATTCATGCTGAAAGGTAAAAGCAATGCACAGATTTGACTCGTAGTATTGTCATGTGGATTTTTCTTTAGCATCTTCTCTAAATCTAGAATGTACTCTTTATCTCAAGAAAAAATGTCGTAAACTGATAAATTCTGGCAACTCAGTGCAAGCCAGTAATTCTTAAAACATGTTTACAATTGTCTTTACATAATCTGTCTTGAAATTCATTTTGTTGGGACACTGAAGCCCCAGGAAATGTGGTTTGTTTTGCCCTAACTTGCAGTTTTTGTTCCACTTCTGCAGGAGTTTTTTGAGAATCCTGCTTTTCGTCCAGACGGCATGAAGCTCTACCCGACACTAGTGATCCGTGGCACTGGTCTGTATGAGCTCTGGAAGACCGGAAGATACAAGAGCTACCCCCCCAGCACTCTTGTGGATCTGGTGGCTAGAATCCTGGCCCTCGTCCCACCATGGACACGAGTGTATCGTGTTCAGAGGTAATTTACTGTGGTGGGCCTTGTATATTGATCTGTTGCACTTGGAGGGATTCTTACTTTAATTACAGGAACATCTGACTCAGCCTTTTATTATTTTTCAGCCTCAGTCTTTATTACACGAAAGATTTTTAAAACTGCTTCCTTTCTATTTGGTATGTGAAAGGCCAAACAGATTGAGAAGCTATTTAAATTGAACTGCCTCTGTAATGCACCCAGAAACTTGGAAGATTTCTGGACGCCCCGGTGTTGCTACCACTCAGACAAAAACATAGGATGCAGCACACATAATTCTTTAATGATATTGGTGGATAATTGCCTCTTGGCTGTGGGTGACGTTTCCTATATTTGTTGCAAGAGCTACGAGGTGTGTCATTTTTTTGGCTATAGAAACTTCCTTTCTTTCCCCGTGGGTATTGCAGGGTTTTCATAAATGCACTTATGATAATAATGCCGTTATTTCCGACACTCACCTCCCAGGACAATAGATAATACTTACATTTAGCACTATATTTTCAGTGTGGGGTCTCCCTTGGATTATCTCCAAAATCTTTTTGATAATAGGAAGGGAGGCTATGACATACTTGGCTATTTTCACATGTGCAGACAATACTCAGTTGGCTTCCGGCTATGTGAGCTGGAAACAGTGCCAATGGTGAGCTCTCCAAGAGCATGTGGAATGAGAAAGCCTTGTGCATTAGACATCACCATCCTGGACTTCTATAAGGCATTTGACTTTTTGTCCTGTGAGAAAGTGTGACAGAGTGGGGATAAACAGTAAAACATGATAGAGTAGAAGGTGGCTGAAGGCAAGAAATGCTGGGTAACATGGATGAAGAAAATATGGACTCAGGGTTATTAGTGGAGTTTTTCAAACTTCCATTTAAAAATCTTGCTCAAATCTTGCTCAATGCTTTATTTATTTACAGTGACACAGAAGGTAACAGGGTATTGAGGAAACCTTGCAGGGCTGGAAAGCATCATTGAGAAAGGATGAACAAGCAGGATCTGGTGGTGGTGAAGCTGAAGTGATAGATATGGGATGAGATGCAGTTCAGGGAAGTTTAAGGTCAAACTTAAAGTCTTAGATTAGATATTAGGAAAATATTCTTCCTTGTGAGGATGCCAAGGCCCTGGCACAGGGTGCCCAGAGAAGCTGTGGCTGTCCCATCCCTGGCAGTGTTCAGGGTCAAGTTGGATGGGGCTTTGAGCAACCTGGTCTAGTGGAAGGTGTCCCTGCCTGTGGCAGGGAGTTGGAACTGGATGAGCTCTAAGATCACTTCCAACCCAAACCATTGTGTGATTCTATGAAACTGGGAGTGGGTTTTGCTGCAAACCATGAGGTCATCATCTGAAAGTAACAGAGGAGGAAAAGTTCTAATATCTTGCTCTGTAATATGAATAAGCCACTGGTGAACGCAGCTGCAAAAAGCATTTTTTTTCAGGATAACAGTTTTTAGAAATGAAAGTATTAATGCAGCAGCCAGGCAAGGCTTTAGTAAGTCCTTATCCGGAGTAATCCCCATCTTCAAGAAGATGAACTGTTGAAATATGTGCAGAGGAGCACCAGTGTCTTTTTTGCAGGATAAATGTGGACATAAATGACCTCTGTAATTTTTCCAGAGAAGGAAAATAACCTTTTAAGAAATAGGAACATAGATGTAGGGAAAGAATAAGAAGATAAGAAGTGGCCTTGAATAAAATGAGGCAGAAGGCTGGGAATTTTGATTGAGGACTGAGATTCTGGAGTAGCCTCCCAAAATTACAAAAGAGGAAGAGAAATATGAATATGAGGAAGCCTGATAAGGGTTATGAATGTGATTGAGATACACAAGTGTGAGGTAACTGAGACATGGTTTCAGCAACCAGGAGATCCTTCCTTCAGGTCTTTATTACTGTGATAAACTGGTGGCTGTAGCTGAACTCTGAGAAGGATGTGACACTGAAGAAAACAAACATGGCTCATAGTAAATATCTACTTGGTATTCTCCTGGGCTTTTCACATCACTTGTAGGAGCTTTAACCTGACAGAGGGGAGATTGAGATGAGATCTTAGGCAGCTCTTCCCTGTGAAGGTGGTGAGGCCCTGGCATGAGTTGCCCAGAGAAGCTGTGGCTGCCCCATCTCTGGTAGTGTTCAAGGCAAGGTTGGACGGGGTTTAGAGCAGCCTGGTCTAGTGGAAGGTGTTCCTGCCTGTGACAGGGTGATGGAACTGGATGAGCTTTAAGGTTTCCTTTAAACCATTCCATGATCTTATGATTATTAAAAGGAAAACTCCTGCCTTTTATCTCTGCACATCTCCTGCATCATCAATATAGATGCAGTGGCCTGTTTGTTTACCATATCTAACTAAACCAGATTTATTCTTAAAGGACATCATGAGTTTGCAGCCTAGCAGGTCTTGTAAGGAACAAAGGCCTGGAAATGTCTTTGCTGGTTTGCCTGAGATTGACTGATTTCCCCTGCCAACAGCAGCAGCCTCCATCCAGCTGTCATCCTGTTGTCAGTTATTATGTTCCAGTGGAATAGCTGTTTTCTTACTGACTGCCTCATTATCTGAAACTTGTTCACTGTGATTACAGATTTTTACACCTCCAGTGCAAAGTCCAAAAGTTATTACATTGATCTAAAGTGCTTTCAGGGTCATTTTATGACTATAGCAGAATAATAAAACCAAATTTCTAAAAACTTCTGTTAACTGTTCCCAACACTGCTCCACTGGAGACAGCAAGTTTTTTGCTGTTCTCTGTTGCTGTCCCAGGCCCTTTCCATCTCCCTTCAGTCTTCCATCCTTCACATCTTACATTTCAGGCCCTATTGCCACAATTCTTTTGGATTCAGCTAATGCCCCAGACAGCAAGTTCTTCCCTGTGAGAGTGCTGAGGCCCTGGCACAGGTTGCCCAGAGAAGCTGTGGCTGCCCCATCCCTGGCAGTGTTCTAGGCCAGATTGGATGGGGCTTGGAGCAGCCTGCTGTAGTGGAAGGTGTGCCTGCCTGTGGCAGGGGGTTGGAACTGGTTGAGCTTTAAGGTCCCTTCCAACCTGAACCATTGTGTGATTCTGTGATTCTGTCTCTATTCCCTATACAAGGTTTTGAGGAAACATAAGGGTCTCAGTATTTCTGTGATCTGTCACATGCTCATGAGTTTAATGAATCATGGGAGAGATCTCACTGACAACACTGTAGAAGTCTTTCTGCATCAGGAAACCATGTTAAATATGCTTTGGTTTTGCTGGGGTTTTTTTCTTTAAAATTGGGGTGCTGTTGGTAATGGCCAGTTGGAGGAGAACACATCTTCCAGGGTGTTTTGTGACTGTCATGGATGCTTACTACTGTATTCATCCTGCATGTTTGTGAATCTCGTTATCACAGAAGCACTTTGGTGTGTGAGAAAGTGTGAAATTACAGGATTAGTGCCACACCTTGAGACTTTTTTCATCATGGATCTTGGTGTTTTACATGAATGCTTTTTTTTTCACTCTACTGATGGGGAGGTGTAGATATGAAAAAATTAAATACCTGACTCAACAGAGATCACATAATAAGTCAGAGCTGAGAGCAGACTCTGAGGTCTTTAGGCTTTCACTGTGTGCTTCAATCAGCTGCTTCACAGGTGTCCTAAGTAATGCAAAATGTTTGAAAAATAGAAGATTAAACAGGCCTTGTTGAAGCTTCTGGCAAATTGCACATTAACTTTAATAAGGTCAGGTTTTAATCCCCTGTATCCCTGAATTTGTTTAGCATTTTAACAAGTCCTAAAAGCCCTGGTAAAATGCTGTCTGGTGGCTATTCAAAATAGGCAGTTAGTGCGTACACTCATGTTGCACACACGGTAGTTATTTAAATACCCTGTCTTAATCTGAAGTGGGGATGGAAGGCTTGTTTCTCGCTTTATCTTTCTTAAAATGCTTATTTTCCACATTCATATTTTAATTTAGTTTTTTCCCTAGTAGGTAGATGAGAGAGGCTCAAGCTACTGTATGTTGTAATCCACGTTTTATTTACAGTACTTCATTTACTATTTCATAGTTGACTCTGGATTTAGCTGAAGACCTGGTAGTGGAAGATGTTAGGATGTTTTATCTGTGTCCCTGTAGGGAAAAATACATCCTGCCTGACTTCTTGGAGTTCCATAATTAGAAGAAAGGCGTTTACTTAGATTATCACTGCAGATCTAACATACCCTGCTGAAAATGCTTTTCTCCACTAGTGTGTCCTATAGTCACAATGTGAAGTGCTCATTTCCTCTAATTGAAGCTCTTTGAAGTATGTTACGGTGGCTGTTCAGTGTCTTATTTACTCAAAGAAATCCACTGAATAATAACATCATATTCTGCCTCAACTTTTTGGCACATGAGTGTAAGAGGTGAGGAATTTTTGCAGACTCTCTGGCTTTGTATTAAAAAAGTCAGGGAAAATAAGGGAGAATAGTAAAATATGGGGTCTCCATTAAACAGGGAGACCTCAGAGCAGCCTTCCAGTACCTAAAGGAGCTGACAACAAAGCTGGAGAGTGGTTTTTGACAAGGGCCTGTAGGTATAGGACATAGGGGAATGGCTTTTAACTGGCAGATGGGAGATTTAGATGACATCTTAAGAAGTTGTTCCCTGTGAGGGTGGTGAGGCCCTGGCACAGGGTGCCCAGAGAAGCTGTGGCTCCTCCATCCCTGGCAGTGCTCAAGGCCAGGCTGAAAGGGCCTTTGAGCAACCTGGTCTAGTGGAAGTTGTCCCTGCTCATGGCAGGGGGTTGGAACTGGACGATCTTTAAGAGCTTTAAGATCCCTTCCAACCCAAACCATTCTGTGATTTTACGATTATGCTGGAGAAAGTTGGGATGCTGAAACGGGAGGAGAATCCTGGAGTCTTGAAGCTCTTGTTTTCATTCTTAATGGTAAAGGAAAACTTCTCTTGCCCCACTCCTTGCCAGTGTCTCAGACCTGTACAAGGCTGAAGCAGTGCAAGGATCAGGTCTTTAGGACCCTTTAAGACCTTCCATCTTCTCAACTGCTGCAGAAAATAGTGTTAATGGGGGCCATGGTGTGAATGCAAGTCCTCAAGGAACTGAATGCATCAATTAATACGTTTTACAGAGGTCATCAGACAGCTGCTAGATGGTGATGACTTTCAATCACCACTGAACCAGCATAGATTCAGCTAATTATATTATCAATTCCCTGAACCATCACATTCTCTGTATGTTTTTTTTTGTGATGTTCTGGTTTTTACTCTGTTGTTTGAATCTTTATCATAGAGAAAAATGAATACTCAGCTAGGAATGCTTCAGCCCTGTTTGAGACTCACATATTGTACAATTTACTGAGTATCTTTGATACTTGTGTATCCCTTATCTCCCTGAAGAAGATCCAAGGGGGTTTGGGTTACACCTTAATGCACTTGGGTGGTGTGTTACTGAGGTGCCAGGGTGGAGTTCGAGCTGGGGAGGGAGAAGCATTTGAGATCACTGAATAGAACAGCATTAGATAGGAGGTGGGCATGGAGCCAATAATCTGCACATTTCTTTTTCAGCTTTATCTGGATGCATAAATCCTCCTTTCCTTAAGGGATGGTATCCTGCTTTTGTAGTCTCCAGTGGGACTAACTGCCAGGGAAGGCAGTGGAGAGGCCTAACCCGATCTTGCTTTCAAATTTCATTTTAGTGCTTTCCTTGGAGAACTGGAGGAAGGAGTTCTGCCATTTGCAGACTCACGATTTACATTCCCATAGGAAGACCCCGGACCTTTTGGATGGGTTTTGCTGCAAATCATTTTCTAAACAGAACTTTCTCACTTTTAAGCAGCTAGTGTCCCAGTATCAAAATGTAATTCTGATGAATTTTCCCTGATGTCCCTTCAACTCAGAGACTGCAGAAAGATGCAGTCTGGTTCCTAATTGCTGGTCTCAGCAACAGATAACGTGGAGAACATCTGACCTGGAGTCACAGGCCCAGCTGGGTGTTCTTTTTTTTCCCAAATTTCCAAGTGAAGAACTGAGAGCAAAATTATAA
Organism: Melopsittacus undulatus; assembly: GCF_012275295.1. Taxonomy (NCBI): domain Eukaryota; kingdom Metazoa; phylum Chordata; class Aves; order Psittaciformes; family Psittaculidae; genus Melopsittacus; species Melopsittacus undulatus. The sequence goes on along the minus strand of NC_047529.1, from coordinate 14,551,163 downwards.
CCTGTTTCTTAGGATTCTAAAAGCCTTCTTTTGTCTTTTTTTACTGAAGTAAAATCTGTAGCTTTTTCACTTTGTTTTTCCCCTGCTCTTAGTTGTGTTTTGTCTGTGTTATTTCCTGTCCAACCAAAGACTTGAAATGAAGGTAAGTCAGATAAGTTCTGTGGTCTGCTATTTGGGATCTTGGCTTAGGTGATTGTAATGGTGTTTTGTGGTCTGTTGTCTGCTAATGCAGTTGTTTGTGCTTTTTGCTTTTGCTCTTTTACACAGAGATATCCCAATGCCGCTAGTCAGCTCTGGAGTGGAGCACGGGAACCTGAGAGAGCTTGCCTTGGCCAGAATGAAAGATCTTGGGACACAGGTAAAATATTTGTCAGTTGGTACTGAAGGAGAGCTGCTTGATGACTTTATACAAAATAGCATAAAGGAAAGGAATGACTGGAAGGCACAATAAGAGCCAGGTTTACTGCTGAACTGAAATGATCTGCAGAGGTCTTAAAGAAAAAAAAGTTAATGATTGAAAAGCGCCTTGATGATCCTTCTGAAAAGCTGGTTTTGTCTTGCTGATTTTTAGTTTAGCACTTTCACCCTTTTCCTGAATGCACCTGGTAGCTAGTCTGTGATACTCCATTTTTTAGCAGAATGAAACCCTTAAATCAGAGAGAATGCAGGAAAATTTCTTTTTAATTTATGCTATTAGAAATTCTCCTTTCTTTCTTTTTCCCACGCATGCACTTACTTGACTGAACAACTAAAAGAAAAGCTCTTAGTCTGAGGGCAAGAGAGATTTCAGCACAAACAAATGAGACTTGATATTCTTCATATTTGTTTAGTCAAATAAAAATAGGAGTGGGGGTGGAAAGAACAACGGGGAAGGAGGAATTGTGTTTGTATTTGAAGTCAGAAGGAGGTACGTGTACCTGTCCTGGTTTGTCTCGGAAGATCACTGCAGCAGTTGGCATTCACAGTGCATCTCATGGTCTGCTGTGACACTGCTCATTCTTTGAACCTTCCTCTGAAACCTAGTTATTAACCACAGTTTGCAGAATCCTCCAGTAAAATTATGCTAAGTTCTTCCTTTCTTGGGACGTCTGACTTCAGTTTTGGTCCCCACTGTACAAAAAAGATGTGGCCAGGCTGGAGAGGGTCCAGAGAAGGACCACAACAATGATCCAGGGACTAGGCAGCTGTGTGAAGAAAGGCTAAGAGAGCTGGGCTTGTTCAGTCTGCAGAAAAGGCTCAGGGGAGACCTTATCCTCATGTTCCAGTATTTAAAGCATGGCTACAAAGATGAAGGAGACTCCCTTTTTGACAAGAAGTCACATGGAAAAGATAAGGGGTGATGGGCACAAGTTACTAATGGGGAGATTCTGACTGGACATGAAAGGGAAATTTTTTCACAGTCAGAACCAGCCACTGGAATAATCTCCCCAGGGAAGTGGTGACTCCCCAACATAGGACACTTTTAAGATTTGGCTGGACAGGGTGCAGGGCCATCTAGTCTAGGTCATGCTTTGCCAAAGAAGGTTGGAATAGATGATCCTTGAGGTCCCTTCCAACCTGTGATTCTAGGATTCTGTGAAAACATCACATGAACCACATGCTCCCTGAGACTATTCCAGAGGGCTTTAATTGCTCTGGTGTTCAGGCAGGGACACATCCTCACCACAGCTGTTCCACACATCTGCATTGTGTATTCAGTGCTCCCTCTTTCTAGCTCACCTTTTCTTAAAGATGTTTTAAGGCATTACTGCATGCAGCAATATAAAGTCTTCAGCCACTGGGTTTGTGTCTGTAGTCCCACACCAGCTTGTGCTCCTGACCTGTATTTTTGGTATTTAACATAAATCTCTTGGCTGTATCTAGCTCCTTTAGTGCCTTTGCCATTTCACTTGGATCTTGTAGTTGCTATGCAGAAGATCAGAAAAGACTCCGGACTGTCTTCTTCCAGCTGTGCTTTCTGTACCCCTCAATCTTTCCTAAGCTGGTTCCCTGGACTTTCTCCCTAAATCATTCATCCCAGTCTCTCTCCAGTAGCAAGCCAGGATTTGGCAGACAGCTTTGCCATCCACAGAAGCTTCCATCCCTCCTGCTGACTTTTCACTTCAAAACCAGGCAGGGGAGGCAATCTCCTTGATGCAGCTGAGCTTTTTCAGTTGAGCTTTTTAGAGCTAAGTGAACACTTCTTGGGTTTGATGCTGAAACCACATCATTTGATCAGAACCTGATCAAGACCAGCTGGAGAAGTGGGGATAGCTGATCCATGGCAGTTAGGGCAGAGCTGAACCATTAAAGAGCTTGTCAGGCTGGCAGTCGTTGCTTTTAGTACCAAATCTGTGGAGATCTCTACTGTGCAGGTGATAATAGGTTTTAATGTAGTGAGGCAGAAACACTGCAGCTGGTGGAATGAGGAACCAGTATAGCTTGAAATGTAAGGTACTGTTGTGGTTTTGTTGTGTCATAGGAGAAAATTATATATATACTTTGTCCTCTTGTCTCTTAAAGAGAGGAAAAGGCTGAGGCAAGGAAGGGACTTACAGGAATCATATCTTTGCCAGCTCACCAGCTCTGGCAGTTCTGGTATCCGTCTCTGGGGAATGGCTTAGTGAGGAGCATGTTAGAGGGATAGGATCAGTATCAGTCATGCCAACACTGCAGCTTGTGTCTGTGGTTGCTGGAAAGAAATTATTCTTGAAGGGCCTTGTGGAACCAGATGCTAGCCTTTATGATTGCTGGCGACTGAGTGCAAGTGGAGATACACCATTGGGACAGAGAATTTTTAAGCAGCATCCCAGAATACGTTGCGCTTCCTCAGTTCCTCTTAATGAAGAGTGGATGTTTCTCTGTCTTTTACAGTTCTGTTTCTGTAGCTAAGAAATTGTAAAGCAGAGATGAATTTTTCTACTCTAGAATCCTGGTATGACAGCGAATCACAGAATTATTTGTGTTGGAAAGTCCATTAAAGCTCATCTAGTTCCAGCCCCCTGCCATGGGCACAGACACCTTCTACTAGACCAGGTTGCTCAAAGCCTATCCAGCCTTGCCTTGAACACTTAATCCTGGAATCCTGCTTTTACTATAGCCCACTCTAAAAAACTAACACAAGCCCACACTTTTTTTTCCTTGCTATTTGGGAGATGGTTGCTTTATATTGATAATGGAATTAAAAAGCATTCAGAGGAGGACAGGGCATGAGATGGAGCTGTGCTTGTTCTGGGTATTCAGAATTTCTGTGTGAATTGGGCTTTTGCATCCCCATCTGCAAGTCTGACTTTTCAAAATCCATGGACAGGTAGGTACTCTTACCGTTAGACCAGTTTTAACCTGTTGGTGGAGGTTATCTTCCTTCCTTCCAAATACAGCAGAGCTAGTGGAATGAAACTATCTTTAAGGCCAGGTCGGATGAAGCCTTGGGTGACATGGTTTAGTGTGAGGTGTCCCTGCCCACGGCAGGGGGGTTGGTACTAGATGATCTTAAGGTCCTTTCCAGCCCTAACTATTCTATGATTCTATGATCTAGACTGTCTTAGTCTAGATATTGTAGAACAATGCCCAGACTTTATAGTTTCACATATAAAAAGCTTGAAAGAAAGCTGATGATAAAAGCAATATTATTCTCCTGAATAATGATCTCTTAGTCTTCTGGTTTGCAGAAAAACCTCTGAAATGCAAACAGATGTAACCAGTTACCTACCTGCAGCCCACAAGACCTCCTTTCCTGGGTTAATTTCATGACCAAGTTAAGTAGTTAATTTTAATGCTTTTAAGCTGCTTGTTCTGAAGCCAATTACCAAGTTTCCAGCAGTTTAGAAAACTGAAAAGGAAAACTAAACACCTGTCCAGTAGCTTTTTACAGTAAAGACAAACATTCTTTAGCCTTATCCTTTTTAAAGTCTGACAGTGTTCTCTGGGACTTCTGGATCAGACCCCTTGGTTTTATAAAGGTGTTTTATGTTGATGTGAATGAGTGCTATTTTTATAAGATAGGTCTAATCTATGTATGATTCTATGAAACAAGCATTTGCCACTCAGTTGCTTTGGGTAAGACTCTTGTGGCTACACTTTGCTGACAAAATTGGGTTTAGTGTTGGACTTCCAAGAAACCCTCTAAGATGTGGATGCATGTAGTCTTTCACAGTAGGAGCGTTCATACTATTACAGCCCTTTGCTTACACGAATGGGTGCCAAATCACTCAACTTTGATTGACTTTGTTGAGAAGCACAAAGCTATAACCCATCTCTCAAGCACTGAACTTGGACCCTCATCTCCTTCTCTGTCTGGCTTCTAAGGAAGGGAAGATTTCTTTTGGCTCTCTTTGTTTTCTGCATCATTGGTCCCAAGCCTCAGTGAATGCCAGAGCAGTGTTCGCTTTACTTTATGATATTTGGACAGGGTTTCTGCAACAATTCTCATTTAAAAGCAAGAAAAGGGGTTGCTGAGATTCAAAATCTGTCTGTTTAAGGACTCTCAGGTGCTTTGGTGTAGACTTTACCAATGTTAGACCTTCCCAATGAAGGATAAAAATGGATTATGCCAAATCTTTTTGTTTTTTATCTGTTACTTTTCTATATGCGTTAACTTTGCCTCCAGACTCTGCTGCTTGTGAAAAAGGCTATGTTTCCTCTTGAGCCATAATGGTTGCTTAGTGAATTGATTTTTGCCAGCATGTCTTTCCATTTAGCACTAAGACCTCTTTCTGAGGTGTATTAAGAATGGATCGGTGAGCATTTTTGTTTTGAAGTCTACCCATTTGAAATTAATCTGTGCAACTTCATGCTCTTTCAGTTTAGTTTTGAACCCAATAGGTGTTGGAAATCTGTATGTTGCAAAGCTTAATGTTTTTCTCCTATGTAACTTTTTTTCCCCTCCCTTTCTTTTCTTAGTGTCGTGATGTAAGGACAAGAGAAGTCGGAATTCAAGAAATTCACCATAAAGTGAGACCATACCAGGTAAGATTTGTCTTTTGGGTTTTTTTTCCTAGGAGCTTCTATCAGACACGATTTGTTATATGTGTTCAGTGCGGAGGCGTTGGGACCCATTTGTTGCACGTCCAATCCTGTGGTTTGCCTTTGTAGATGGATCCAATTTTCCATTTATTTTCTCAGCAGCTTTGGATGTCTTTTGTTTGAGTGCAGTCACATGCTAAAATTTATGGACCACCATGTTCAATAAACTGACTGCAGCCAGCAGTTACTTTGGTATTTTCACTGCCGTAACAAAATAACTGCCTTCCCTCTTCTCCCTCCTGGTTATAAATTTGGATCTAGAAAATACCAATAATACCGTGTGTGTATGCGGAACAGGAATGACTGTTTAGCAAGACGACTTTACATGCTTTGTGAATGTTTATAGAGGCAAATGGTTTGTGTGTAAATACACTTCCACACATATATGTGTGTATATGTGAGTGGATTCATTTAGCATATGACCCTTATGTTGTGTTTCTTCTTCCTAAAATAGTCCACAGAAATATTGGTATGCTTATTTTGTAGAAAGCGAAATGTTCATTACTGCACTTCAAGCATCCAGTTTAGGAAGCTAATCCTTCAGTTCACTGTAGTCACAAGGAGGGATTGATCCTTCTAGGGAGTTGTCAGGAGGTCCGTGGCATCCAAGGAGATAAGCTTGCGAATATCACACATGGTCTGATCCATCTTACTATACATATATGCCATGGTTAATCAGTCATACCCTCAAAGTATGCTGTTCCTTTTCCTTTGCTAATATTAGGGAGGGACTGAAACCGTTCTGGAGTTTGTCCGTCATATATTGCCTTTACTTTCAAACACGAATTCTTTGTGCCAGGCGGAAGATACTGCTACTCCCAGGGAGCAACCCAAATCAGAAGGACATGTCTTTCTTCTCATGTGCAGTGGGCACATACACACTTTCTAAAATGTGAGCCACTAAACTGGGGTTAGGCTTTCTCTGTGTCAGCAGAAAGAGAGCAATTTGTAGGATCATAGAATCACAGAATGGTTTGGGTTGAAGGAGACCTTATCATCTAGTCTAGGAGGCTGTCATCTTGTTCCACCCCTCTGCCATGGGCAGGGACACCTTCCACTAGACCAGGTTACTCAAGGCCCCATCCAGCCTGTCCTTGAACACTGCCAGGGATGGGGCAGCCACAGCTTCTCTGGGCACCCTGTGCCAGGGCCTCAGCACCTTCATAGTGAAGAACTTCTCAATCTCCCCTCTGTCAGGTTAAAGCCATTCCCCCTTGTCCTGTCCCTACAGGCCCTTGTCAAAAGCCCCTCTCCAGCTTTCTTGTCAGCCCTTTAGGCACTGGAAGCTGCTCTAAGGTCTCCCTGGAGCCTTCTCTTCTCCAGGCTGAACAAGCCCATCTCTCTCAGCCTGTCTCCATAGTAGAGCTGCTCCAGCCCACTGAGCTCCTCTGTGGCCACCTCTGGATTTGCTCCAACATCCTCCTTATGATGGGGCCGAAGAGCTGGATACAGGACTGCAGGGGGGTTCTCACCAGAGCAGAGGCAGAGAATCCCATCTCTCACCCTGCTGGTAACACTGCTAATGGTGCAGCCCAGGATAATTTATATAAATGTGTAACAATCCCCAATAAATAATCTTGTTCTTACCAGATTTCTGCAAGAATTGAGGCTGTACAGACTCATTTGGATGTAGGCCATGCAGCCTTTATCTTGTTATCTAATCTGCGGTCATCTCACAGAATATCTTCCAAAGATGTCTGTTGTCTGTGGTGCTAATCTAATTTAAATTGTAAATTTTTTGAGTAGTTAGCAAATAGCTTATCACAGGGTTTTCAAAGCAATGTTATGTTGAAAATTCCTTTTGTTAAACTCATCCATCTGAGTGACAGGAGGATGTCATTATGTAGTCTTTGCAAAATTTATCATGACAGCAAGCAAGAGAAATATTCTGAAGATGGTATAATTTTTCATGCACTTTAGACTAATGACAAGGTATGATGTTGTTTTTGGCTTCGTAAGTAAACAGCACATCCTCTTGATAAGAGAGGCTATCATGTCAGATCTAAAATAAATTAATTGCTTGCTGTAATCACTTAGACTTTATGCATCTTCTTTCTGTTAAGGATCAGTAGGCAGTATGTATTTTCATAATGGTGATTACATGTCTGCTTTTAAAAGTATTTCAGGTTTTTTTAGATCAATTTGAAGTAGATTACTTGCCTATACCTAGTTATTTACAGAGCTGTCTCCAAGCTTCCTTTTCAATTAGTGGCATTTCTCCATTGCAGTGGCAGGTATTTGCTTGCTCTCAGAGTGGTTAAGGCTGCCTAGTGCTATGTAATAGCCTTAAAAATGCTCTAGTGAATTGTTGCTGTAAAGAGACATTCAGAATGACAGTATTTGAAAGGCAAAGGGCAATGACAGCTCTGTTACGGATATGAACCTACATTAGTGTTAAAGCAGAAAGTGTAAAATGCAGAAACTTCTGTTGCTGCAAAGCAGGGTTGTATCAAGGTAATGATCTCAATATGAAGCCTTTGTAGGAAGAAGACAGGTTTTTAAGCCGGCTTAGGTTTAGTGTAATCTGAAACTGGATTTTCCCCTTTGTTTGTAAAAGTAAGTTTAAAACAGGCTGCGACAGAGATTTGATAGGGTTGCATACTGAAATGGTGATCTACTTTGATGAGGGTTATACTTACCCAGCGCGTAGGATGCTTACAGACAACAAACTGGTGCTGGGGATTGTGGTATGATGCTGCCCATAGCTGTGCACCAGCTGACCAGGAGGCAATTCTGGATGGCTTTTGCCACATTCATATTCGTATCCCAGAAGGAAAAGTCTTTGTAGATCTCATGACTTCCCAAAACCCCTTTGAGAGGGATTTATGTATTGTAGGGACCCTCTGTGCTCAGGGAACTGGGGAAAACAAAAAACTCAACCCAGGAGGGACTTTTCTGAACATATGACCTTATCTGGTGCGTGCTGCTGGTGCTAAGAAGATGCACATAATGCAAAAGCTCCTGGTAAAGGTTCCTGTAGTCTTGCTTTGTTTCTAAGTGGCTTTCAGACTGGCAGTGGGCATAACACAGCATCTAGACCCTCCTGGAGGACAAGCAGTGGAACCAGGCTTTCTACTGGTTTTGTTGTGTCCTCAGAAGAAACAAAGAATTCTCCAATCATGCCATCTCAAACTCTAACAGTGCTTAATAATATATTCAGGGGCTTTCTATACATTAGCAGGAAGCTTTACCCCAACTGTTTTTTCACACACAAACCTAGCTGGACAATATGGGTATTTAAAAAATCTCTTTTCCTGCACATTTCCATTTTACTGGTGACATTATGTACTTAATTGTAGATCTGGATCAGCGTGTGTGTCAGCTGTCCTGACACACAAGCTGGAGTGGAGTTACGCTCTCAGAGAACTTGGCACATCAGTAGATGTCTGCTTGGGTGCTTACCCTGCGAGCTGTACATCAGTGTTGAAATGAGCCTTGCTTCTGCAGTCAGCAAGGGATGTAATTGTGAGATGCATTCACCCAGGCTTTGTCATGGAGTAGAGCAGGCAGGCGACAGAATCCCTTATGGCTTTTCTATAAACAAATCTTTAATTCATGGATTTCTGGGTATGAGAAGGTTTGCAAAAAAATACTGAGGTCCTTTGCTCTAATTTGTGGTAATACTGGGAAAGCATGGCAAGATAGAGTCACAGAATTGTTTAGATTGGAAAAGACCCTTAAGATCATCAAGTCCAACCATTAACCCAGCACTGCAAAGTCCACCACTAAACCAGGTCCCCAAGCACCACATCTATACATCTTTTAAATACCTCCAGGGATGGTGACTCCACCACTGCCCTGGGCAGCCTGTTCCAGTGCTTGACAGCCCTTTTGGGAAAGAAATTCTTCCTAATACCCAATCTAAACCTTCTCTGGCACAACTTGAAGCCATTTCCTATTGTCCTATCACTTGTTACTTGTAAGAAGAGACGGACCCCACCTCACTACAACCTCCTGTCAGGTAGTTTTAGAGAGCAAGAAGATCTCTCCTGAGCCTCATTTTCTCCAGGATAAAACCCTCCAGTTTCTCACAGAACTTATGCTCCATTGCCCTTTTCTGGACCCCACTCCAGCACCTCAATGTCTATCTTGTAGTGAGGGGCCCAGAACTGAACACAGAATTCGAAGTGCAGCCTCATCAGGGCTGAGTACAGAGGGATGGTCATTGCCCTTGTTCTGCTGGCCACACTGTTGCTGACACAAGCCATTATTGGTCTTCTTGGCCACCTGAGCACACAGGAATCAATACACCTATACAGAGGGATCAATCCTATACTGTACTATCAGGATAAATGTTAGGAAGACCAGTACAGTGCTGGTACACATGGCATTCACTGGCACTTGCCATATATGTTTGAACTCCTAAAGTTAAAGTAATCTGTCAGAACAATGGCAGCTATACCTATGTGGTGGCTTTAGTTGAGGCTAGGGATGTGCTTTTAAAGCAAATCTTCTGATTGCCCCTCATTTTGAAAGCATCTGGAAGCACAGCAACCTGAGTCCTTTCAGGTTAATTTAGAAAGTGCCTTCCAAGAATCCACCTAATGTACGGCAGCTGGTGATAGGTGCCTGGTTCATGGGGTATATTTAAGCTCCACCAATGTATATTATGTTGTCATCAAGCTCTCAATACTGCAAACTCTTGCTGCTTCTCCTCTGTTGAGCCAGGCAATTTGAGAAATAAATTCAGCCTGCTTAGCAACTAGTTGTTAGAGGTGAGCAATGAATACCTGCAGAAAGGATGGGCAGCTATGTCAGCTCTACCATATCAACTCAAAACATAAATAAAGGGACTCACTGTGTCACCAGATATGTGATGTTATCATCATCAGCTACAGGTTACATTAAATTAACTCAGGGCTAGCTCAGCTACATATAAACACAGCTCCAGTTACATGACATCTAATCAGATCTCATCTTGACATAAGGGAGTCATGTCTTGGGTCCTGGTGCTACTTGATGATGGTAGGTCATGACTGTCTGAAACAGAAGGTTTTTCTTCTTTCTGCTCCCTCATCCCCTAGCTACTCTTCATAGCTTCTAGGTGCTCTGCAGAAGTAATTTCTTCTACCCAAGCGTGGTCTTTATTGTATTCTCCACAGTCAGCCCACTCTCACTTTGCTTTCTCTTCCACTTGTGATCTGCAGACATTCCTTTGTCTGGATTGTTATAAAAAATTGCATTTGAAGCAACTTAAAAGTTGTTACTGTTCAGTTCTCAGAGTACTTGTCTGGATGATTTTGCTGTCTTCAGAAATGTCTGAATAATTTAGAAAACTTCCTGCTGATTCTGTAAAGCACATGTAATGCAGTATTCACTGAACACCAACTTTGTCAGATCCTCTCCTGTTGCACTACAGTTTGCTCATGTCAGTAGAACCTGTGAGGTACCAGAAAGTACTAATTGGTAATTAATAAGGAAGTTAACTGCTACGTAGAAGATCCATGTTCTATAGATATCTCAAGCCATTTCCTTTGCAAAGCAGTAGAGACAAAGTCATAAATGCAGGTTTTGTTAAGGCAGATGCAAAACTACTTCTAAATTAGCAAGTTTGTAACTGAATTTCAATTAGAGATAGTCCCTTGGTTAGAGGTGAGAGTTGCTGCTCCCATTGATTTTGCACTGGTTATGAAACTCGAGTAACTAAGAAATGTGGGGTTTAGGTTTCTGACTTACAAACATGTGACCACATGTGTAACTTGCCCTTCTTGAAAACCTACAAGTAGGATAGAAGACTAGTTCTGTCTCATTGGCAAATACATTTCTATTAAAGTAGTCACATGTTTTGTGTTTAATATGACTGCAGTAACAGCAGTTCTTACCCAGTACTGCTAAAATCCGTCTAGAATTAAATTGGCCTTTAAGAAAGCACTTGATGTTTTCTCTGAATCATAATAGTTTATGGACCCATGAAATTGGTTTTGGTCTGTTCAGTTTGTTGCTTTAAATATTTTTAAGGACATTTTCCCTTTCTCTTTTCCTCTTTGTATTTGTCCTCGCTTATTCTCTTTGACCAGATTGAATTAGTTAGAAGAGATTACGTTGCTAATGGTGGCTGGGAGACCTTCCTCTCCTATGAAGATCCAGAGCAGGATATTCTCGTTGGCCTTCTACGACTGCGGAAGTGTTCGGAGGAGTCATTCAGACCTGAGCTGAAAGGAGGTGTTTCCATTGTCCGGGAATTGCACGTGTATGGGAGTGTTGTCCCTGTGAGCAGTAGGGATCCTTCAAAATTTCAGCACCAGGTACTCCAAGCATCTTTATTTTTCATCTGTGCCTTTTTCTTGCATGTTCCTCCCCTCTCCCTCGTATAATGGGAGAAGAATTTTATTATCTGAGATTCATTCAGTTGCTCTGAATTATAGTCACTGCAATAAAACAGAATTGGATTTGAGCCCTTTCTTGAATTTCACCTGCCAACATCATGCTGCTTCTGAGTTTTTACTAGTGTGATCATGTTTAGGCAACTGCAACTGCTCTGAAATTACAAAACAAAAAAGCACATCTGAATGCTATCAGTGTTGCTTCATGCCTGTACAATACAAGCTTGTATATGCTGCTGCTAATTTGACTTTCCAGTATTGAGCATCGTTAGTTTGGAAGTTTCTTTCCTTTGATAACCTGTACAGTACATCAGACTTGACTGCAGACTGAGCAAAAACAAAACAAAGGGGATACCCTGAAGTGCCTTCCAACCTGGTTTATGATTTTATGATTCTGTGATCCATTGTCTTTTTATTTCCTTGTAAAATTGATCATGTTCAGTAGATGAATTTTACTTCTGAAATCTAAAATAATCACAGAAACATTGAATAGTTTGGTTTGGAAGGGACCTTGAAGCTCATCCAGTTCCAACCCCCTTGCCACGGGCAGGAGCACCTTCCACTAGACCAGATTGCTCCAAACCCTGTCCACCCTGGCCTTGAACACTGCCAGGAATGGGGTAGCCATAGCTTCTCAAGGCACCCTGTGCCAGGGCCTCACCACCTTCACAGTGGTGAGACATATTTACATATGGGAAGGTGAAGTTTTATTTGGTACTACCCAGTTTTCTTTCAAAGATACATTTATTGAATATGTTCTTCCTACCAAAACTAGAATTCCAGCTTTGGTTCTGAGATGTTTATTGATTTGGGTGATGTGGTGATACTCCCAAGTAAACTCCTTCAGTTGGGTCAGACAGTTTTTTGCTTCAGACATACTTGTGAGACCATTTCACATATATATCCTAAAGCATGTGAGGAATGGAGTGGAAAGCTGTGTTTGTAATTCCTTGCAGTGACTCATGAAAATAACACATTATCCTTTTGCTGCATGTGACATGCTGTGGCTTGCGGTGAGCAAAAATGTGAATTAGATTTTGCCCTGATAGGTTCTGAACCTTTAGACTGAGCTTTTTAAAAAGCAATCAGTTTGTCCTCTTTGCCAGAAGTGCTCAGGGCTGATGTTTTAAATTAACATCCTTGTATTTATTAATCTTTCCCTGAGTATATGCATTAAGATGCAGTTCTGCTAGATGCTGATGATGTGTGACCATAAGGCAGTGTTTGGGGAGGTGGGGAGAGAAGTGGGTATTTCCACCGTAAAACAGTTAACAGTTACAAATGTAGGGAGAAAAAAAAAAGTCATCCTAAGTATGTGAGGAATAAAAAGTTTTTTGTTTTTTTCTTGTCTTAAGTGGGACAAAATCAATTGAAAGTAGCCAACTACAAACATTAAAATAGGCTGCAAATTGAAATTTCATGGCATATGACGCACTCATGTTCGTTCTAAATAGTCTATGTTCAAGAGGTTAATCAGAAAATGTTCTTCACAGTTGTGGGGGCAATTTCTGATTAGAAGGATGTTTCTGAATGAAGATTTCTATGTGTTATTTAAAAATGCCTGTAAGTGTTCAGTGTTATTTAGAACTAAATCATATCTGCTTCAGTGTTGCCACAGCCCCATTCTATACATCTTGTCAGAAAAACAGATGAACAAAGAGCTGAGTATAATTCCCATCCTAATGTTAAGAGATAATTAATCCAATCAGTTACTCCAAGATATATAGGACCAAGGAGGTTGTTAAAATAGAGTGGAAAGGCTATTCTCTTCTTTTGAAGTATTTATCATGATTCCAGTAGCACTCCTGCTGTGCCAGATTTCCAAACATAAACAGAGGTGTGGATCTGGTCCAGAATATTAACATGTTCATCTGCAATTCTTTTTGATTTGGCACCTCCTGTGTCATGAGCTGAGCCTTAGAGAGCAATACAGAGCTTGAGCCTAGCATGACCTCCTGCAGGGGTCATGCACGAGTTTGCTGTAGCCTTTGTGGGTAGCCCTGACAAGCCCTATGGTTGCTGCCTGCCAAAGTTCTTCATCCTGAAACAAGCACGGTAGCAGCACTTGATTCCTGGAGGGGTTGTGGGAATAAAGTCTGAGGCACTAAAGCTGATGTATATCAGAAAAGTGAACAGCAGCAAGGCCCATTTCTGGTCAGTAGTGTCTGGCCACATCCTGGTCTAGTGAAAGGTGTCCCTGTCTTTGGCAGGGGGTTGGGACTAGATGGGCTTTAAGGTCCATTCCAATCCTAACCATTCTATGATCCATTTGAGCTTATGTCCCTCATCAGAATGGCACTGGGATCTTTCTGCAATTCAACAGCATAGGCATGTGCATCTGGCGTTCACACGCAGACTCTTAAATTCACTAGCACAAACCCAGCTCTGTTATGGTGGGTGATTGTTGTTTAGAATCGGTTGTCTCGGCCAGATAGACTCATTCAGCACCAGGAATTATAGGATGCCTACCAAGTCGACCTACCATCAATGGATTTAACTTCATTCTGTTCCCTCCGCTGAGAAGCATTCAGACACTAGAACTGCCTATGAATAATTTCCTGATAGTAAAAATAAAAACCACTGGGAAAGCTCTACTGTAAAGCTTAGTATTGGTGCACTTCTTCTCAAGCCCTCTCCTGCAATATTCAGCAATATTCCTGATCACAGGATCATTCTTGTGACAAAAATATAAGTCTTTTGGAACTGTATTGGTGCTTACATTCTGAGCTTGCTTGTATTTTCTACTTTTTAGAGAACTTACCTTTTTTTTTCCTGTGATTTCTCCCATTATAGGGGTTTGGTATGTTACTGATGGAGGAGGCAGAAAGAATAGCCAAGGAGGAACATGGGTCATGGAAAATTGCTGTAATTTCAGGTACCTTTCCTTGTTACCTTTTTTTAAAATATATATATATATAAATTAATTTGAAAATAAACCCACTGCAGCCAACGCCACTGCTGTGAACATTCATCGTATTTGGAAGAAAATGAGCATCAGCAGATGTTTCTTCTTAATGGAGTTAAATTCCATTGTAGCTTTGTCCAGACAGTACTGTTATTATAAGCAGCATACTAGAGGATGCGCTGCAGGGAACTATCCTGTTCTTAGTGCCGAAGGAGACAGACAGCGTGACCACGGGTGTCTTCCTCCTCCAAACACTGCTATTTCCAACCCTGCTGATTTCACCCCATCGCAGGTTGTTATTGTCAAGGGCTGCTTTCCAGAGTTTATAAGGATGGAAAATTGCCAGCCTCCATTTTAGCGTCTTTCTGCAAGTACTGTCATTAGAGGGGACAGATGTGCTTTTAGGATACATTAAGTATTATCATGAAGAAGGGAGCTATATAAGAAAGAGCTGCAGCCCTTTCTCCTAATTCATTTTTGAGGCATTGTGGCTAAGAATAGAGGCATCAGTTCATTGCGTGTGTGTGAAGTCAAGGTCAGGACTGCCTTTGTGTCTTAATTTGTCTTATATTAGCAGTTATAGTAGCCATAGAAAGCTTTTACAGGCATAGAGGTCTATGACTGGGGAAGCTGGCAAATTGCTTTGAAAGAGAAACTTTTGTTGGTGTAAGATTAATGTATGCTGGGGAATTTAAATGGAATAGCTATATTTTAGACCTCTCAAATAATAACCTTCTGCTGCTGAAAACCCCTGAAAAGTAGAAATCCACAACTTTGATCTGTGCTGCTCAGTGCTGAAGCAAAGAGTTGTTCTATGTGTTTCTGGCTCTGTAATGTCCCTGGATGTTGAAAAGCCAATGTGGGCCGTATTGACAAATACTTGAGACATGAGTCAGCACATGAGTGAGGGCAGTGTATAAGCGGTAGTCAGATCAGAGAATCACAGAACAGTTTGGGTTGGAAGGGACCTTAAAGATCATCCAGTTGCAACCTCCCTGTAACAGGGACACCTTCCACTAGACCCAGTTGCTCCAAGCCCCGTCCAGCCTGGCCTCCCTTGACCTGCTCGTTATGTTGCTGCTGCTGCAGCCCAGGATGCTTAAAGATAATTCTTCGTTCTGTAGTTCCTCTGTTTCTTATTTAAGACACATGTCAGTCCTGTTTCCTGATTGCTGCTTCATGGATATCAGTTTGAACTTGGAATGGAGTAGAGGCAAAGGTGAAAATAGTTTCTTTTGGTTTTGCTGGTAGAATCTTGGCTTGGTATATGTGGAGAGAGGAAGTCACAGTTCCTCTGTGCTAAAGAGCACTTCTTTTGAGAAGAACAGAAAACATACAGCAATTGCTAAAAAATGATTTATGAAAGCATTCCATGCTAATTACTGATTTTAGCTGTATTTTAGCAAACTGATATGAAGAATATATTCTTTGCATGAAGATCCAGTACAAGAAGTCTTGTTTTGCTGCATGCACAGTTTGTGGCATCCTACTAAGAGTTCATCTCTGTTCTTTGGTTTTTGGTTTTGGGGTATTTTTTTCTTCCCTGGAGTGCAAAGTACAGCATAGTGCAGTTTGTCTTGGAATACAGAATACTACAGCATCTGTGAAGACCACAAGATTTCCAGCTGTTTCCTTGGAGATGTTACCACTTGAATTGCCGTTCCCCTGTAGGTTTTATCTGAAATAAAAATGCATCCAGAAGTTCTTCCTCCATTGGAGGATGAACTTGGTTTTGCTAATTGTGGTTTCAAAATAGATTTTTAATCTGGGAACCCACTGCAAGATTACATCTCCAACATGTTACAAACTTTTGATTGCTTTCTAGAGGGAAGCTTGTAAGGGTGTTAGGCTTTCTGTGCAGCTTTTGCTTTATATTTTATGTTGAAGAAAATACTTTCTTCATCAGTATTTTCCAGTCTTACACTTAATGGCTACATCAGTATTAGTCAACTAAATAGTGCCTGAACATGCAAACTGTATCTTCAGGGAATGGTCCCTGGTCCATGCTGATTCATGTGCTCTGCGGGAGGATTGCATGAAGCAGCATTAGTCCTCCTCAGGGCTCCTGCTAGCAAAGTAGCAGAGTGGATGGCTGAATTTCTGTACTATACCAGTTTTTAGGCAGGATATGTCTAAATGGCAAGCTCTCTCATTGATTTATCCAAAAAGAAATACATATATGTTTACAAGAGGACAGCATGGACAGTTTTTGTTACTGTCTAAAGATTAGGGCTGGTCTCTGAGATCAAGTAAAATTCATTCTAATTCTGGTTAGAAATTAGCAGCTCTGGTTAGAAATGAGCAGCAGTCATTGTGGCATGGGGGTTGGACTTGATGATCTCTAAAAGTCTCTTCCAGTCCAAACCATTGAATGATCTTATGATTATCTGTGGCTCTTCCCTGCATTTAATGATCTTATGATCATCTGTGACTGTTCCCTACCTGGGCTTTGAGTAGGGGCATCCTATACTGGTTGTTGCAGACCAGAACATTTTCTGGGGACCCCAAATGACTGGTTTCCCCCAGTATTCTGCTACATGCCAGAGCCTTGTCTGCCGCAGCACGCCAGAGCTGTGTTTTACACCACTGATCACTGAAGACCATAGAGTCATAGAATCCTAGATTCCAACACTCTGCCATGGGCAGGGACACATTCCAGGTTGCTCAAAGGCCCATCCAGTCTGGCCTTCAACACTGCCTTGTACGGGGCAGCCACGGTTTCTCTGGGTAGCCTGTGCCAGCACCCCACCACCCTCACAGGGAAGAACTTTTTTTTCCTATCTTTCCAGATGTGTAAGGCCAGACACCCCTCTCCATCTCCTGCAACTGGTGGGGTCCCTCTCACCCTTTAGGGAATAAATCTGGGGAGCTGGATAGATCTGGTGGGATCCAGGAGCCTCTGGCTTGGATTGAAGCATGGCTTGTTTGGAAATGTGTTTAACTCCAGCCATATGAAGGCAGATTCAGATGAAAATAGGTGTGTACAACATCTAACATAGGCAATACAGTTACAAATGGTTATGAAAAACAGGAAAGAAAGAAAGAGAGGGAGGGAGGAAGGAAGGAAAGAAAGTGAGGGAGGAAGGAAGGGAGGAAAGGAGGAAGGGAAAGAGAGAGAGAGAAAGGGGAGAAGAGAGGAAGAAAGCAAGCCAACTCATGAGTAATCTGCTTTTAGTGAGGTTACATTAGAAACGCCTCGCTCCTGTCCACCTGATTTGCTGCCCATCCTGATCAAGGTAGTATTCAACATTTCCTGTCATCTCAGGATATGTCCATTAGAGCCTCACTCATTAGAAACACCTTTCCTCTATGTCAGAGCATGTTAGCTGCCAGAGCAAATTTTCCCTTTGTCCAGACTCCACGAAGGACTTCAGGCATAATCTTTTCCCCTCTGGCTCTGCTTGCTTTCTCCCTACATATAACCTTGCCAATATTCTTAATGAAACATCATTTCACTTGCCTGCAAATGCAGATATCCCCTTCGTTAGGTCAGGTGTGTCTGTCTTGCAGTTGCCTGTTTCTTGCTTCAAAAAGGGCTGAAACTCCATCCCCCTCAGCAGTGAGTCAGTGGCATATTTCAGCATGAAGTGTTCATATTTTTACATTCTCTTTCAGGCAGTACTGTAAAATCACTTGATGCAAACATGTAAATGGGAAACAAGTGAGTAATTCATGATTGCCTCCTGATTAAGATCAGTAGGACCATAATAATCAGATTGGGGTGACTGATCCCAACATCTTTCTCTTAAGCATACTGCAGCAGCCAGGAATCCACAATCGCATGGCTGTGAATAGAAATTAAAACTAATACCACCTGCTTTCTGTAGTCTCCATGAGAGAGAAAATTGTTGGTGACTCATCTCCCAGTCTGTTGGTGCTGCTTGAGCATGCTGTCTCATGTATTAAGGAAACCGTGTTACCCCTGCCTTTGCCTTTTGCAGTTAGGGAGAAAACGGAGATTTGGAACTTTCTAAAAGTAGATCTGATGCATCATACAAGTGTTAAATTCACCTGCAATGAAGAACATTAAAGAGAGAGAAACTGAACTAACACATAAATCAGAAGTAAGGTTTCAGGGCACATTTGACAGTACTCTGAAGTATTCTAATTTCCTCATGTAAACAGCCCTTTGGTCACCCTAGAAGTAATAAATTGAGTAATCAGCATCTCATAGTTCATAGGATGTTGATTCATGGACTGCCTTAGAGATTGCCAACTGCCAGGGTGTACTCAGGAGAACTTAGGACGAGACTCCAAAATGTTGCTGAAGGATTGATGGAGCTCGGGAGGACTCCCTGGAGTTTTGCTTCCAGCGCTGGTTGGTTATTTTTAGAAATGCCAATCTCAGTAGCTATTAATAAGAGAAGAAGTGGCCCAAGATAAGTGGAAATATGGGAACATTAATGAATTGACTCGCTGATGTTTGTCTGCTTTAGATTGATGGCCTTTGAAAAAAATTAATTAGGGGGATTTGGAAGAAGCCAAGGATAAATGTGTAGTAGGGGATTGGTGCTGTGGAATAGCTGCTGTGTACAATCCTCTAGTTCTTAATGAACTTCAGTTTTAAAGGTTTAATAATTTAACAGCTTTGAAAACAGGCTTGATACTTTATTAACTGTGATTTTAACACAGGTGGGAACAGGAATATTGTTATCCTTAAGCAAGGGCATTTCTGCAACAGCCTTCATTCTGCAAGGGTGTTCTGGTGTTGGAAGCTTTGATATACATGTATACCATCAGATAATCTTACAAAGATTTAGTGTGGCCTAACTTCTGCATAGTACAGACCAAAAACTTCCACTTGTCTTGATTCATTAAGGGTTTTGTGTCTCCACGCACCAAAGCTTTCCTTGTGGGCAGGGAAAGAACTAGTAAGACAAACCCTACACAAATCTAGTGAGCGGGTGCTGAATGTGTGGGGAAATCTCCTTTGTGCTTCTTCCCTCCTCAGCAACCCTTTCCCCCATCTCAAGCCAAACTATTCCCAAATTTGTAAGACCCAAACAACTAAAAAACCTCACCAGTTCTATAATTAGGTCAGGTAGGAAGTATTTAGAAGTTAGAATACTGATGAAAAGGTGATTTCCATCCTAGTGACTTGTAATACTCAGCAGTTTAAATAGCATTGAATCAGAACTGTGAGCAATAGCAGTTTGCAGGGATTTAAAAATAAATACCATTTACTTTCATGGGAATCTTCCTCTCTGACTGCATTGTTCTTACACTGCCAGCAAGTGGTAATCCTCCTTTTCAAGGCTGTACCAGGGGTTAAGGGCTTAAAGCTTGTTCTTAGTCAGACCTTTGAGTGTAGAGTTTGTTGAGTTGGGGGTTTCAACTTTGTCATGTTTATAACCCAAATTTGATGCACGCTTGCAGTCCAGCTTTTCAACTGCTGCTTTAGCTGAGAATTACTTCTGGCTTAAGGCAGGCTTATCTCCGGTGTGCTTTGTTCGTCTCTGCAGCCTGTTATAGAAAAGACTTAACACTCCTCCCTAGTCTACCAGTCTCTTCCCGCAGTGTGGGTAGCATTCTGCACCTCATTGCCTGCAGTCACCCTACCCAGAGCGGCATAAGGACCTCTCCCTATGTCACAAGCGGAGGTATTCATGAGACAGTGAGGTTTTTCCTCTAAAAGCATTTTCAAACCAGGACTGCACAAATGAATGCCATCAGTTCCCATGCTTCTTCAGAACACGTTAATTTGTGCTCCCAGAGAAAAAAAAAGAGATAAAACGAGCTTCCCAGCAGACTCTTTCCAAAGCATTTTACTCTCCCTGCTGTTCTTGGAATAAGCGGGTTCAGCTAAACCTCTAAACGTTGTAAGGCTGTTTTCTTCTGTTGGGGTTGCTTAATTTATGGACAGAAAAGGGAAAAGATGCAACAGAATTCAACAGGGTCACTATTGCTTACAATGATGGTACCTAAAACCATGCAAGGTTACTTCCAAACAAAGGAAAATCTGAGGTCCCCTGCATCAGGCACCCAGGAATCATCACAGGCAATGAACCAGGGAATGATGCACAAGGCAAGCTAGGCTGTACCGCAGCTGCCTCATGGTGTGTCTAGTTAAATATCACTTCATTTGAAGAGGACCAGTGGGAGAACTGCATTTAATCAACTCTGGAGTCAATGACAAATGCACTAGTAAGGGAAGATGAGCATTTGCAAGCCAGGTTGGAAGGGCATTTTGGATTCTGGCAGCACTTAGGGTGATTAGGGTACCAGTTGGATGGGAAATTATATCTGCCGTAGGTACTCTGGTTTCTCATTGTGCGTGATGCTGTAGTTATACCTCTTGTATTGCCACTGTGTGGATTCTCAGCTCTAAAGCTTGGATGCTAGTGATCCTGCATGCAGTGGACCTCAGATACTAAGTTTGCTAAGGTACATGCTTTCCCCCAGAGATGCAGTCTCATCTCTGGACATTTGACTAAACCAACCAGAATTAAATATTCACAATAACAAGGTGGTTTTGTGGCCTGCCTCTTGGTTTAAGCACAGAGACAGAAGTGTGCTGCCTGCTCCTTAGCGGTAGGGAGGCTGTGTCCTCCCCCCCTAAATCAAAGAGCAAAGTAAAAAAGTGAGTGGCTTTTTTATCATGAAGTCATTGCTCATTTAAGGTAATTTTCTGCATGAGTGGTGCCTTTCTACCCTTCTGATGTGAGCAGTATATTAGTATGCAGGCTTGGGTAGCTGAATGGTAGACCCTGGAGGCATCACTCCATTATTCAGAGCTCTGGGGAGGTCTGATCTGCTATGTCTGTTTTTCCATTTTCCAGCATTTGTAATTGCATGTGTGTTTTCTTCGCCTTTTGTTGGTTTTGTGCTGTGGTGGGTGTTTTGTTCTGGTTTTTTTTTCTTTCAGTTGTACCTGCTTTGAATTTGCATCTTTTTTTTCCCTTTAAAAAAAAGCCCCCAGACCTAAATTACACTGAAATAATTTTAAACATGTTACTCCTCTGATGTCCAGAAGTCATCAGGCACTGAAGCTGTAAGAAACCTTGGTGTTTGAGGTTAGTGGATGGCTCATAAGCCTGCTGAATTTATAATTGCTTCTTCCTTTTTGTCAGTAGCTGAAGTTTGAATTCTGTATTCAGGGTTTTCTCTTCTTTTGGTAGGATGATGATACTCCAGTCCCTAAAGAAGCTTTCCCTTCCACTCTTCTTCTACCATTCGGCCTACAGACCTTCATTTCTTTCTGTTCGGGATTGGACTTTTTTTAGCTCTCTTTTGAGGCTATCCCCCACATTTTGCAGTCCGTAGGTGTCAGCACTTGCCAGGGTCCCCTTTAGGAGTTACTCCTGCTGTGTAAATACAATGCAGCCCTCGTGCCTGTTGTCATTTAGCCCAGCTTGCAGCGTATTTGCTTCAGATTCTGCCTCTGCCCAAAGAATGTGAGTAGGCTGCAGCAGGTCGGATCATTGTGTCATTTCTGACACTGCCAGTGCTGGGTGTCTGCAGGAGGGAGCAAATATCCAGTAAGCATGCAGACATCATCTCAGCCTCCAGCTGTTCGTTGCCCAAGGACTTCTAGAGTCAGAGAGGGTGCCTTTGTATCTGATAGCCCCCGAGGGATTTTTCTGTCTTGCCAGTCTGCCTGCTTGCAACAGCTGATAAACTTCTCTCCCCATCCCTTTTCCATAAGCTTTATAGAGGTCAGTTGCACTGCCCCACCGTTGTATCTTGAGCTTGGGAAGAGTAATCCTTTGATCTAGGTAAACACGAGTAGAGGACAGTCCTTTGTTAAAGCCTTTCCTGTTTTCTCCTTGAGGGTTCCTATTGCTATTGTTTGGACTTTGTTGCTTGACATCCCACAATTAATCCCTTCTGACTGTAAACCTGTAGCAAATACTTTAAACTGTTTCTTTAATACAGCACCAGTGATGAGTATGTGAAATGTAACATAATGAATTCTGAAATACTGGAAGTCCTGGATCCTCCCCCTCCTAAAAGACAGAAGCATAAAGCTCCTGACTGGATGTTCTTAAAGAAATTCATGTATTGTGGATCCTTTGTGTTTCCTCTAACCAGCAACTCAATTGTTCTAGTGTCATACTCTGATTTGGGTGGTTACCTTTGGCAATAACAATGATTGGAGAGATTTGAGTCAGTGCTTTACAGTTACTTGAAGCACCTGAGCAATAAAATGGCAAGACTGATAACCTTCTCTTTTGAAGTACAGTAGTTACACACAGTGCTGAAAAACACATGGCAGAAATGCTTCCCTACCTCCTTTTAAAGTAATCTTTGTGAATTTAAATAATGTGTATGCAGGGGAGTTTTGGGTGAGTTCCCATCCCAGATATTTGTGTTGTTCTAATGTGTGCATCATCTAACATAGCAATCTAGGAAATCGGGAGAGAGGCTGTAACCAGCACGTCTGCAGAGACAGAACAGTGTGAATGAGTGCATAGCAGCACACACATGATCCTCACACTTGTGAGGACTTGGTGCCCCTGGAAGTGCCCAGCACCACTAACCAAAGCCCACATGCTCGTCCAGGGAGGGAGAAAGCATCACAGCCGATCACCGAGCCACCAAAGGGATCTGCTCAACCGCTGCTGTCATTCCTAGATGTGCTTTGTGGCCTTCATGCCTCTACATTGAAGACATGGAGCACAACTGGCTGATCCCTGAGTAGCTCTGACCAGCCTGTCCTGACACACAGCTTAGCAATAACTGAGTGCGAGACATCCACTTGTCAGAGCTTGCTACACCCAGGCAGCCTGGCTTTATGCTGCACCCCTCCTGGCTGTGAGTATGCACTGCGCTGTTAACGGTTTTCTAGCTCCTTGCCAAGTCCTGAATCTCTTACTCTTCTTTGTGAGAAGTGTTGGGGTTGTGCCAAACCGACATCCTGTCCTGGCACCAAAATATCTTGCTTTGACTCCACGTTGAACATCACTGTTCTTGTAGTTTATTTGGGGCTTTTTGTAAAGGATATGTCTCCTCCCGTCCCAAGGATAGGCACTGGCTTTACATGTGGATTTTTTGGTGTTACCATCTCCAAACCCTAGTTTTACTGTCCACCACTGCCTCCATGTACCCTCCATGTGTCCTCGGTGTGTGAAAGCCAGTTTCCTCTAAACTTTACACTGCTGACATATGCAGCTGCCTCAAACTTCACTTTCTATGGACATAGAAAGGTTGGTGGTCTCAGTATCAGTGACAGAGAGTGGCTTATCTTACCTCCATAACCTGGATTCTTGTCTGAAGCTAAGGTGAGGCTGCCACTGAGTATTCCTTTTATTCACCACAGAGGAACTGAACATACACTGAATAGCTATCTCTATCCCTAACTACTTAACCTAAATCGGCTGCCAAAGGAGATGGACAGCGCCGTCACCATAGAGTCACAGAATGGTTTGGGTTGGAAGGGACCTTAAGACTCCTCCATTTCCATCCCCCTGCCACAGGCAGGGACACATTCCGCTAGACCAGGTTGCTCCAAGCCCTGTCCAACCTGGCCTTGAACACTGCCAGGGATGGGGCAGCCACAGCTTCTCTGGGCACCCTGTGCCAGGGCCTCGCCACACTCCAGGGAAGAACTTCTCCCTACTATCTTTTCTAAATCTACTGTCATGTTGTCCCTAAAAAGTTGGCGTCTTACTGCTTGTCCTTGATGAGCATGCTGGTTGCAGCAGGTAGCCACCTCCTTTGTTTAGTGCATCTGAAAGCTGAGATACTGTGGGTAAAGCTGCCGGCTACTCCAAGGGCAGGGATCAGGAATGCACAGACCAAATATTTATGCTCTGTAAGACCACAAATTACTTTTCAAACACTAAAAGCCAGCTCTATAAATACATTACTCTTGCACGGAAGAGGTTTTTTTTCGGCTGCAGTATCTGCTGTGACGTCTGTCAGCGTTATCTGCTTATGCTGGCATCAGAAAAGCAGACTAGCTTGGCTTGTACCAACAGGATTGTCTCCTTATCTCTGCACAGAAGATGCTTGTTTGGGGAGGTGGGGGAAGAGATTGAATTCTCCTGTCACAGGTGCTTGCCCTGTTCAAACTGAATGCACTAAGGTCCATTAATAAGCACCCTCTCCTTTCTTCTTCCAAGTGCAGGCATTTTGGTGCCTTTAAATGAGCCTCATTGATAATTTACTCCCAAGACTGGAGAAGTGTCTGGAACCGCAGCCAAATCCGCACCAGCACGCCTCATCTTCTAAAGCAGTAGTTTAATGTCTCCCTGCAGCGAGATCTCACCGTAGCCTCACTCCATCCTGGTGACGTAGCAGCCTTATCACGGCTCTGTGGAGGTCTGGCACTGCTGCCGTTCCTTCCTATAAGCTAATTACTATGCGGCAAGATGATCAGTTTTCCCCCAGACCAGGCTTCTATTTGTGTTCTGTCAAGTAGAAAATTAACATGGACAGAGGCCAGGGATGTTTCACATCTGAGTGCGCTGAGGCTGAAGGTGGTGATGGGAAGGCAGGATGGATTTCTGAATGGCAGGCATGGAGGATCAGGTGATGTCAAGAGTTGCGGGCCCGCTTCATTAGCCAGATCATCAGAAAGTCGAGTAGCTGGGGAAGAGCTGGAGAAAAATGGCCCATAGGATGCACGGTCCTCATTAACCATGTGCTCTGTTCAGAACTAAGCTGAACAGGATTTCTGCACAGCAGGTGAGGGGTGTTGTCTGCAAAATTTGGAAGCGAGACGGTAACTGCTATTAACTTACGTTCGCTGTATTGATTCATTATTTGCCGCACTGGAGCCTTTTCAGAGCCTCCTTGCACTGCAAAGATGCAGACAGAATTGATGTTCAAGTGACCCTCTCCACTTCCATTGCTGCTGGGTCCAGATGAACACATGAACTTGTGGGAGCCCTGTCAGCGATTTGCTGACACAAGCACATGCAAAACTGAGAAGAGGTTGTGAAGGATTTTCCTCTGCTTGGTCATTTGTACTTTTTAATTATCATAATTATTTACTTATTTAGTTTAGTGCTTTGATGCTTTTTTATTAATAACATATGATAATCACCTGCAGGCTCCTGAGCATGCCTATTGCTTACAGGAACACATGGCAGCGATCTTGGGATCTTTCTGCAGTTTGCTCACATTACTTTTATTCACCAGAAGTCATTAACATCTGATGTAGCAATCTGCACTATTAAACTGTAGATCTGCAGGAACCTTTCAAGTTGTTCTTTGATACAGAGATGTCAAATTTATAACACTTAATGATCTCTTTCTGATGAGTGAGAGGGGAAAGTTCAGAAGGCTGGTTTCTGACTCCTGCCTTCTTGCATTGAACACATACTGGAACAAATTCTTGAGGCCATGTGCTCTATTTTTATGAAGAGGGTGGTGAGGCACTGACACCGGTTGCTCAGGGAAGCTGTATCTGCCCCATCTCTGGCAGTGTTCAAGGCCAGGTTGGACGGGGCTTGGAGCAACTTGGTCTAGTGGAAGATGTCCCTGTCTGTGGCAGGGGGTTTGAACTAGATGAGCTTTGAAGTGCCTTCCAGCCCAAGCCACTGTGTGATTCTCTGATGAAGCAGATGCATGGGGATGCTGCTGGTTTAATGGCTGGTAGGCTCGCTCTTGGGATCGCTGAGTGTTTCTTCGTTGGCATTTAAAATCTCATAGCCCATAGGAAAGAAAATCGATCATGAATGCCTCACATGCTCTGTGAGTCATCCTTAACCCCCAGTCTCTCAGTAATACCTTGCCAGCTGGGCTGGATATTTCAGCAGCCATCTCTGGAAGAAGCCTCAAGACATTCCGTAGCCTGTAGATCTAAAATCTCACAAACACTTAACTTCACAAATCTGGGGTTGTGTAGCAGACACATTTCATTGTCCCCGTCTCTCTCAATGCCCAGCAGCCACACTAATGGCAGCTCTTCGTTAAAGTGTAAGAGAAGTTATGGTATTAGCTCTTAAATGTTTAATTTTGCTTGGTCTAGAATCAGATCTGTCAGCTCTGGCTTCATCTGTTGCAGTTAAAGGCAGCGTTGGCATGGTGGCTTCCTCACTCCTGACAGCGGATGCTTTCAGTGCAGCTGCCTTTGGGCAGGTCTGTGTAGTCATTAATGAAATATTGCTTCTACAGTAAAGAGATCAATGAGATGTAATCTCACCATCTGGAAGCTCTAGGATGGGTCTTACCTGCAGACTTACCATTTAAAAATCAGTTCTAGCCAGGGCATCTCCTGTGTGCTGAGTGGCACCTCAAAAGCTGAGTGATGTAAAATCAGTTATTTAATTCTACCATTAATTTAATTGGTTTTATTTTTTTAAAAAAAAAGGAAGAAAAAAGTTACTGGTGGCAGAATTGCATTTGAGATTTGGCCTTAAGAATGAATCAGAAAATCCCTGTGTGATCCATTAGTTAATATGATAAAGCGTTTGCTCTGGTTTTCCTTGTTAGCTCTGCACCTTCACCAGAGCATGAATTCTGCGTGTGACAGGATAGGAGTAAACATGGTATATCTGCTTTCTTTCATAAGCAGTTTACTAAATCATTCTGTGAAGATACCATAATCCTTACAACCTTTCCCGAGTGTGGCTGGTGTGACTGTACCCTGCAGAGCACTTGGGCACGCCAGGCTCCCATCCTGTAGTGTTGCTGCAGAAGCTTGCCTTGTTAAACTGGTTTTGGTGTTTGGCAAACCTACCCCAGCAAATTAGAACTGGCCTCCAAAGCCAGTGTCCCCAAATGTCCCTTGAGATTGCTGGTGACTCAGTGTCACTGCTCCATTGCAGAAAGATTCATCAGAGATCATATTAACCTTTAAAGTTGAGGTGGTTCCTCTGAAGTAATTGCTGAGGCTCCCTCTGCAGCTGGGAATGGGGGGAGGTCAGGCTGGATCGGCAGTGCATGTGGGGACCTCATTTGCTAGATAAGAGATGCTTGTTTGAAAGGACTAAAGCTGTTGGTCAGTGAGAAGCTCACTATGACCCAGCAGTGTGCGCTTGTAGCCCAAAAACCGACAGTGTCCTCGGTTGCATCCCCAGCAGCGTGACCAGCAGTTTGAGGGAGGGGATTCTGTCTCTCTGCTCCGCTCTGGTGAGACTCCCCACTGCAGTCCTGTGTCCAGCTCTGGGGCCCCAACATAAGAAGGATGTGGAGCTGTTGGAGTGAGTCCAAAGGAGGCCACCAAGATGTTGTGGGGGCTGGAGCAGCTCTGCTATAGAGACAGGCTGAGAGAGCTGGGCTTGTTCAGCCTGGAGAAGGCTCCAGGGAGACCTTAGAGCAGCTTCCAGTGCCTTAAAGGGGCTGACAGGAAAGCTGGAAAGGGGCTTTAGACAAGGGCCTGTAGGGACAGGACAAGGGGGAATGGCTTTAACCTGACAGAGGGGAGACTGAGATGAGCTCTTAGGCAGAAGTTGTTCCCTGTGAGGGTGCTGAGGCCCTGGCACAGGGTGCCCAGAGAAGCTGTGGCTGCCCCATCCCTGGCAGTGTTCAAGGCCAGGTTGGACAGGGCTTGGAGCAACCTGGTCTGGTGGAAGGTGTCCCTGCCTGTGCCAGGAGCGTTTGAACTGGATGAGCTTCGATGTCCCTCTGAACCCAAACGATTCTGTAATTCCATGATCCTATGATAAATGAGGGATTCTGCTTTCATGTAGGAGATTCAAAAGGTGAAGAAAATCTTTATGAAATTGGTCAGGTCGTAGACCATACCAAGCCATCCTAGATATAAACTGAGATAAGTTAATCTGTAGTGTATAAAGAGTAAACTGCAAAGGGGAGAATTAAAGGTCTCCTGTGCTCTTTATGTAGTGTGGTTTCTTCCTTCATTTTTATTCATCGAGCCCAGGAGCTGGCCGTGAGTTGGAGGAAGGCTCAGCTCTGTCAGAGGCTGCATCTTTTGTGTTTGCAGTAAATCCGGAGTGAATTTAAACAGAACAGGGATCGGATTTTCCGGGGAGGCTGGGGATATTCAGGGCTTTCAGCTTGTGGGTCATGCCTTCAAAACTAATCCAATTTCAAATCCAAAAGGCCACTGGTGTTCTGCAGCAGCAAAGTGAGTTGTTGAGCTGATGGAGGGAGACCCAGGCTTCAAAACTTTTTTATTGCAGACTTGCTTTGTGATTTCAGGTGAATTACGCAGCTGCTGGGATCCTGGCTTTTCTCCTGGGCCAGGGAGATGGCAGTCCCTCCCTGCTAGACAGAGGTGTTGTGAAAACAGTAATGGGAGATCTCTGGGGAGCAATCCGGGTGGGAAGGAAGCACAACTTGCATTTGAGAGAAAAAAAAACAGAGGCTTTCGCATGTGGATTTCTCTTCCTGGTCCAGCAAACAGCCACACACAGACTAAATGCAGGTCAGGCACAGTTGCTGTTTGTAGGTTTGATTCTGCTACTCCTTTAGCCCTTATTAGCAAAACGATTATGGAATGCTTCACATGCAGCGATATTAACAATCATGTAAGTACATGGAGCTGGGATTTAGACATATCTTTAACTGCAGCACTAATTAGCTCTTTGTGGTTGATGCAGCAGGAGGAGGTCATGAAACACTGAACTCTCTCATCCTGCAGTTTAGTCCCTTCAGAGACTGTTGAAACACGTGGGGGGAGTCTCTCCATGGTGAGACTTCAGACCCTGACACTACGACATGCCTACGAGTACAAAACAACCTCAAAAAGAGTTTCCAGTGCTCTGATTTTACAGCAGATTTAGGAAATCAAAATATTTTCATTTAACTTTATAAAAAACACAAAACATATTTCTGTTTTCTGTTCACATTGCCTGGATTATGTTTTCTGATGGCTGCCAGAGTTCTGGTTGTGCTCAGTAATTCTGCACAGAATCTGTTGTTTTAAAAGGAAAGTGAACATGTCTGAGCTTTCTGTCTAGATGAATTTGAAAATTGAGAGCATCATAATTTGTGAGATACTGGGTAACATTTCCAAAAGCCTCTCCTTGTAATTTTTAGAGGATTTTTATCTCCCAGTATCTTTAGGAACTGTCAGGAAATGAGTGCCAATTATCTAATCCTTAAAAAAAATTAAAGCTGTGCTTCAGGGATAGATGTAAGGATTGTTCCCTGGTTTCTTAAATTAATAACTTTTTGCTGAGTGCTCTGACGTACCCAGGTTTTCTCAGCGGTGTTAAGAATATTGTTGTTTTCTGTTTCCTCAGTGCCGATAAGGCTTTTTGGTTATCTCCAGTCCTTTGCCTTTTCCCCATTGTTACCGTTCTCGGCAGTTGGTTGGAAGGGATTCACATGAGACAGCCTCATGTTTTCCCTGAAGATAAAATTCAGCACTGTGAAAAGTGTAAATGCCAAAGCAAACTCATTGGAGGTTGTGGATGGATCTGCTCTACATTCTTAGCTCGTGCATCAGCGCAGAAATGCGGTGTGTGTCAGTCAGTGTCCAGTACACGAGAGACAAGAAAACATTATTTTCCTACTGCTGTTATGGATTTAGAACACTAGTTTTGACCCTTCCTCATGTAAACAGGTTCTGTCAACTGGAAGAGCAAGGGCCTGCTCCCACGCTGGATCTAAACACTTGCCCGAGTGGCTTCAGTCAGTGGTGGCTTTGCTTTGAAGTCCTGCACAGAGTTGAGGTTTTGGATAGCAGTGGGTTTCAGAAAGCACTTGTTGGACAGCTGGTGAGGTTTCTTCTTGGACTCGGTGGGAGTCAAAGCAAGGAGTATTACAAATCTCCTAAAACTTCTCTTTTAGTAGCCTGGGTCTCTAACAAGACCTGTGGTAAAAAGAGGGTTCTGTTTGCTCACTCACCACTGACGTCAGGCTCCAAGTCACCCGACCCCTATCTTGAGGGACTTTAAAATGTGACTTTGTGATTTCTGAATGATGCCTTTGAGTCCTCCTGATGCTTTGGCAGCCTTGGTCTGATCATGGGAGACACATGGAGGCCAAGGAGATTCTCTCAGAGCTCTTGTTTCCTTTCTTCACTTTTCTAGCTGTGTTGTTGAAAACACAGACATTTATGGTCTGTCCTGTGGCGGCAGCAGCTTCCAAGCTTTCTGCCTGGCTCTTTGCCATCTCTGGGTTTTATTGATGTCCATGGAAGTACTGTGGGTGACTGCAGAAGCATTCGTTGCTTCCTTCTGTGTGCCTTTTCAAAACCATGAAACTATATTCCAACTGTGGCAGAGCATTCCCCTCATAGGGCATGGCTGTGCCCACAGCAACAGAGCAGCCAACGGAGGAACATAATTTGTGATACCAAGTTAAGTAGCTATGGCCATCCCAAACCACTGCAGCCAGTCTGAGACTCACTGCTTGTTCCAGGTGAAGTCCATACCACTTTGGTGAATGTAGCATCACCCTTTCCTCTCCTGTTGCCTGCACTAGTCACAAATCCTTTTCTCAGCACCCTGGAAGGATAGTCCTACTTGCCAGAGGTCCTACAGATGATCTGGGTGTCTGCACAGAGTCCAGGGCTCTCCCTTCCTCAGGCAAAGCACCAAGCCAGGTAGTTACTCCCCCCAAAAAAACTGGAAAGGCTTCGTTACCACCAGAATTGCAGCCAACAAGTTAATGGATGAAAGCAGTTTGGGAAGTTCAGCTGACTCAGGCTCACTGCCTGGCACACAGGGCCCTGCTAACTGCTTCTGTAAAGTGTTCTGAGGGGGAAGGAAGCTTCAAGACATGATATGCCTTGGCTGTGCATCTTCAGACAAGATTTTAGTCACTGCAGAAAGATGTGGAGGCCTGCATAGAGATAAGTCTCTCGTGTGCCTCAGTAAGTCTCTGCTGTGGAAATTTTATGAACTATTAGTAGTTCTTTAATGATCCTGAAAAATGTCTCATTTTCACTTAGTTCTGGGACTAGTGAGCTGTGATGGAGAAATCTTTGAGGATACTCAGCCTCAGATGCTGCATCGCAGTATTTCTGTGTGGCAGGGCTGAGTCAGAAGGGTGGATTTATGGGCTCTGCACAGAAAAGGTCACGGGCAGGGGTTGCTGCACATGGGCAATGAAATCTGATTTCTGCCATCCTGCTGGGCTAGAAGAGTGTTTAACCCTGAAACTATGGTCACTTTTCTCCATCCCTTGCTACAGGCAGGCTTTTTAAATGTATTGAATTATTTTTGAGGTTTAAATGTTAACAGTCAAGAGCCAGGTTTGGGGTTTTATCAGTAGGCTTCACCGGTATTCAGATGCTTCCAAAAGAAGAGAACAAAAGGTAATTAAATAAACCAGCAGCTGTTGCCAGAGGTTGTGTCAGTTGAAGATTGTGATGAGGGACACTTCCAAAAAGCCTCAGCTGGCCCCTGGCCACAGGTTTCCATCCAGGCTAGTGTGATCAGAGCCCCTGTTCTTCAACCAAATCACCATTGGTGAATTTGGAAGTGGCTGGTTGCAATCTGCTTTGCAGAGTTCAGACTAAGCTCTCCTGCACAGCTTGAGATGGGATATTTAAGATTTAAAACCCTGTTTTAAAGACCCAGAATGAGAATGCAGCTTGAAAACTCAGAAAGCTTCTTGAGCCAGCTTTTGACCTTACTTGTCCACTCCTGAGTGATATCTCTTTAGTGATATTTCTTGGATGATGTGTCTTTCCAATGGAAAGAAGGAGTGTGACTTGGAGCAGTGGGAAGAGCTGCCTGAACAGGTCCCACCAACTCTGTGGTATGTTTGCTGTAAATTAGAGCAGCAAAACCTTGGGAAGAGAACCAGTGCCATTGAGCCCTTCCTTTCAGGTATGATTAATGGACAAGTATTGAGAGCATGCTGGGCATTGCAAGTCTCTTCTTCAGCATTTACCCCCAGAATGGCTTGTGAGCAGATGAAACTGCATATTGTTTGAATAGCTGTTGCTCTTATTTTTTAGGACTGCATGGTGATGTTCTGCTTGGGATCAGAAGCCAGCAGCATAGTTTTGTGACTTTGGGGTTTTTGGACTTTTCATCCATGCAAAGTTGTGATAATTTCACAACAGAAAGGTCTGTGAGGATGGATTCCTTCTGCATGAGTTACATGCAGTTATTACTGTCCTACAAATCTTTTATTCCATTTAGCAGTGCTTACAGTGTGGCATTTCCACAGAATGGGTTGGGTTGGAAGAAACCTCAAAGTTCATCTAGTTCCAACCCCTTGCCATGAGCAGAGACTCCATGAGCAGGGGCACAGCTTGCCTTACCAAGGGCAGTACCATGATGCACCTGGAGCATCTCTTCCTCTCCTTCTTCACAGACCTTGGGGTCTGCAGGACTGTTCCTGGCTCATGTTCTCACTCCTCTCTGCAGCTAAAGTTGTTTCTGCTCAGTAACTTTTTACCCTTTTAAAATACATTATCCCAGAGGCACTGCCACAGTCACTGATGGGCTCAGCCTTGGTCAGAGGTGGGTCCATCTTGGAGCCAGCTGGCATTGGCTCTGTTGGACATGGGGGAAGTTTCTGGCAGTTTCTGACAGAAGCCATCCCTATAGCCCCCGTGCTGTCAAAACCTCACCCCACAAACCAAACACAGGTGTCTTGGGAAGAGCTTTTCCCTCCAAAAGCCTCTTGCCTAGAAGACATTCCTGCAGGGCTGGAGCTCATGAGACATCCCAAGTTAGAGCTGGGTAGCCGGGAAACGGTGCTGTATCTTTGCATGCAGCCCTCAGCTTGAGACTTCCTCTTCATGAAGACTTTGCTGTTGCAGGACAGTAATTTTATGCAAGAAGTTACTCGTAAGTAGGGCTGAGATGATGACCAGGATGCTTTGCTAAGTGCCACAGTGTGGGACCCCTGGGGCACAGGGCTGGCCAACTGCATCATCATTCTTGTTAATGGATTGAACCCATTGCCCTCAAAAGAGGAAGAGTTGGCACTTAACTAGTGCCACTTAACAGCTCAGAGATTAATGCAGGCAGCACTCGGATGCTCTGACGCAACCTAACCTGTCTTCTTTAAAATCCATATGTTTCCCAAGTGCTTTAGGAAAAAAATGGGGAGTGTTAAATAACTCTGATCAAGGTGTTTTTAAAAACATCAGCCAAAATACTCAGTTGTCCTTTAACATCAAGAGGGCTCCTCTTCAGCTTTAGATTTCTCTGATCCTTGGAACCAAGTTGTTCTGGGCCATGGATGGGTGGCTTTGCTGTTTTACTGCCAAAATGCGTATGTCATCCCGCAGCATCTCTGCTAGGGAACCCAGAGGACATTTTTTAGGCAAGATACTGCTAAAGATGATAGTTTATTTATTCCAGGTCAGAGATCCCAACCCTCCCAGGAAGAGCACACAGAGAAGGAAGTGGACATGTGCACAGTGGGCTTGGGTTTTTACTTGCCTTCAGATTCAAGCTGCATGTGAGTGAATTTGTGATTCCCTTGGGATGTTTTTCATAGAATCAGAGAATCATAGAACAGTTAGTGTCGGAAAGGACCTTAAGATCATCTAGTTGCAACCCCCCTGCCATGCGCAGGAGCACCTCACACTAAACCATGGCACCAGTTTTAGTTGAGAATGGTGCTCTTCTGCGATGTCACAGGGGCTATGCAGCTACTTTGAAGTAAATTTGCCCAGGTGTTCCCTAATTTGGGATTCTTTGTGAGTTTTCAGTTTCTTCCCAGTTTCAGCTGGAGTGAGTGACAGGAGGACATCACAGAATTACAGAATGGTTTGGGCTGGAAGGGACCTTAAAGCTCACAGACAGGGACACCTTCCACTAGACCAGGTTGTTCCAAGCCCTGTCCAACCTGGCCTTGAACACTGCCAGGGATGGGGCAGACACAGCTTCTCTGGGCACCCTGTGCCAGGGTCTCAGCACCCTCACAGGGAACAAATTCTTCGTAATATTTAACCTAAATCTCCCCTCTTGTCAGTTTAAAGACATTCCCTCTTGTCATAGAATCATAGAATAGTTAGGGTTGGAAAGGACCTCAAGATCATCTAGTTCCAACCCCCCTGCCATGGGCAGGGACACCTCACACTAAACCATATCACTCAAGGCTTCGTACAACCTGGTCTTGAACACTGCCAAGGATGGAGCATTCACAACCTCCCTGGACAACCCATTCCAGTGCCTCACCACCCTAACAGTAAAGAATTTCTTCCTTATATCCAGTCTAAACCTCTGCTATTTTAAGTTTCAACCCATTACCCCTTGTCCTATCACTACAGTCCCTAATGAAGAGTCCCTCACCAGCATCTCCATAGGCCCCCTTCAAATACTGGAAGGCTGCTATGAGGTCTCCACGCAGCCTTCTCTTCTCCAGGCTGAACAGCCCCAACTTTCTCAGCCTGTCTTCATATGGGAGGTGCTCCAGTCCCCTGATCACATTGGAGACCTCAGAGCTGGACACAGCATTGCAAGGTGTGGTCTCACCAGAGTAGAGGAGAGGAGGAGAATCACCTCTCTTGACCTGCTGGTCATGCTAAGGATATCTCAGGTCTGGGTTTCAGGTGTCTTTTTGGTACTTTAAATGAATATAATTCTTCTCTAGGAAGCTGGATGGGGACTTGCCTGGAACTGTGGTGCTTAAGCCCCTCAGCAGCAATTGTAGCTTGCATTCAGGAAATAATTACGGCTATTTTGAACAAATCCGTAAAAGCAGCAATTGCTGCAGAAGTGAGTGGGCAGGAAGGGGTTACCAGCTGCACCTGGTCACTCCCTGCACAAGAGATGCAGCCTGTTCAGTTCCTGGAGAGCCATTTGCAAGCAAGATAGTTTCCAGGAACTGGCTGGAGGGATGAGATTAGAGGAAAGAGGGGCTCCATTTCTTGATGGAGAGCCGTGTCCTATCTGTCCTTCTGTCCCTGCTTACCAGATGCACTGACAATGATGCCATGATGCTGAATTCCTCCTCCCTCCCTTGATGACTAATGTCTGCATCTGTGAGTAATTAGATAAGGTGAGGGCGAAGGCTGCTGTCCTGGACTTGTCCTGCCGCAGGATGCTGCTGCAGGAAAGGCAGCCTAGGTCAGTGTGGCTGAGCTCACCCTGGACATGGATGCTGTGGGATCTCATTAAGAGAGGAAGGAGAGGGAAGAGGCTGTTGGAGAACTGTGGTGTTTGGAGCCATCCTTTTCAGTGAGAAAATTAGATTGTGGCTTCAGAGGCCACTTGTCTATCTGAAGTGGAGCTGAGCTCGTTTCTAGGAGCCGTTGGACACAGCTTGTTGGGGTTTAGAGCCCTTCAGTTCCTGGTAATGATGCCTGCAGCTGCGCTGCCTCCTCTCAAGAGCCTGTCTTTGGGTTTTGTTGTACCCAGGGTACTCTGAACTCACGTTTCACAGTTGTTCCCATGATGATTCCTCTTTCCCTCACAGCTCACAACCCTTCTTAGGACAAAGGATCGGATGCATGATTCAGGGCAGATAAAACAGCTGTGTTCCTGTGTTTCATCCCTTAAAAACACCGTAATTAGTCCAAATGCTAACAAGTAAACACCCCTGCTCCAGCACGGGGAGGCCTAGTGCTGACTCCTCGGAGAGGCCAAGTGCCTGTCGGCACCATCCCTCCACGGCTGTGACTTTCCTGCCAGGCCCTGTCTTCCCCAACTTGTTTGCATTGCACTGAATTAAACCTCTTTGTCGCTCTCCTCACAGGTGTTGGCACAAGGAACTACTACAGGAAGATTGGCTATGAGCTGGAAGGGCCTTACATGGTAAAAAAGCTGGACTGATGCCCCCGAGGTCCTCACCCTGGCCAGCTGCTAGGGGGAGAGGTGAGGAGACAAGACGCATCGTGCAGAGGCAGCTCAAGAGGACAGACGTAAGCTAAAAACCAAAGCCTGCCAACTGCAAAAGACTTGCTTATGCCAGAGCCCACAGCAGCAAATGGGACATCTCTTCTTGGGTGATCATTTCTGAGCTCTGCCCATTGCCTCAGGAGAGGCTGGGGATGTTCCACTTGTGTCATAATGTGTGTAAGCCTGCCATACCTCTGGGAGAGCTCTGAGGCCTTCCAGCAGAGGACTGAACATAGGTGAACTGAGAGCTCTGCATGTGGGGACACTATTGGACAGCCTAGTGGGAAAAACATCTGTTATTTCTGTGATGCTGTCAGTGGGTTTTTAATGGTTCAGCCCTGAAACCGTGTGGGCTATTCTGCAACATGAATTTATTCTTTCTCTGTGTGTATTCATTTATGCTGGGCTTGGCTGCTTCCTGTCCATCCCAAGGGATGCCGTTTGATCATCTTACAGTAGGAGACTGTGAGGATCAGAAGCCACTTTGCTGGCTGTAGGAATTGAGATTAAAACTTAAACTGACTCTCTGTGGTGACACACAGCCATGGAGTAACTGAGGTTAGAAGGGACATCCTGTCTCTAATCCTACCCTAGAGCAGGTCCAGTTAGATCAGAGTGGCAATGCTTGAATATCTCTAGTGATGGAGATACTCACTGGGTATGGATGGAGAGTCCACAGCATCTAGGTCCCTGTTCCAATATTTGACCACCACCCATATGTTGAAGAAGTTTTTCCTGATTAGCGTTTACAGTGTTTCAGCTTGTCTGTTGCTTCTCAGCCTGTTGCTGTGAGCTTCTGGGAAGTCTGATTCTGGTCTCCAAGCTTCTCCATACACACCATGTACTCCAGTGCCACAACCATCCTGGTGTCCTCCACTTCATTTTGTTAGTCTGTATTTCCAGCTCCAGATCCACCCCTTCTCCAGCCCATAGCTCATTGATTTGGGTATGAGGATGCCATTGTGGCATCAGTGTCAGAAGCTTTGGAGATGTCACAGTGCCCAACATCCATCATCTCATCACAGCAGGCAGCAGGGTTGCTCAGCCATGCTCAGTCCATGGGGTATCCCTCCTGCCTGTTCCCAGCTCTCTCCTCCCCTCTCCATCCCACAACAGGAAAGGGTCTTAGGCAACATTTGGGCCCCAGTTCTCCCAGTGAAGAGGTGGGGTTCACTGCCCTGTAGCTCCTCAGATCCTGGTCCTCCTTGAAGATGGTTGTATTTTCCAGACATCAGGAATTCTATCAGGAATGACAGAATTAAAGCTTATTTTTGCAGACAGAGTGAGGTGGGTTGTCAGAGTGAGCTGTGACCCTGGATGAAGAGATCAGCACTTTGCATCCCTCTCCCCAGCCCTTTGGTGGTGTGGGGATGTTCCAGGACATGCAGTGTCCTTTGACACCCGTGATTCAGGCTTTCCCAAAGCACTGGGCCTGGGGCTGCCTGCTCGATGTACCAACAACAGAAGTCCTGACCTCATCCACTTCTTTTATTGTATTTCAATCAAAACCAGCGTAGCAGCTTGCAGAGCAAGCTGACATTTTGGGTGCTGCTCTAATAAATGACTCTGTCAGGAGCCTTCTGGAAACTTCTGCAGTCAGGAGTGCTCAGACACACGTGATTAACCCGGAGGAGGAGAGGCTCAGGGAGGAAAGCTGTCATGGCAGCGGTGCCGCGCAGGGAATGCGATTCTGCCACTGTGATCTATTGCAGCTCCTGCCCCGCAGCTTGCAGGGTCAGCGGCCAGAACCGTGCTGACGGCTGCTGACGCACAAGCAGCACACGTATGGAAAAGGAGAGTCCAAGTACCTGGTAATAAATGTGTTATTATTGAAGGTGAGCACCAGTGTCCTGTTTAAGGGCTGGGGAGTGACAAACCACAGGGCAGCGTGCTGGTACTGAGCTGAGTGTGTTGGAGCCTCCTGCGCTGTGCGGAGGTTTGATTTAAAGAAGGGAGATGGAAGCTCATGCTTCTTGATTTGTTGAGCTGGGTTTTTTCCATCCCAAGACACTGGTAAATGGGGCGCGTTAAGCTTCTGACATGGTACAAAGAGAGGAGATGGACAGGGACATGAGGAGAGGAGATGCAATTTCTGTGCACAATCCTTGAGATTTTCCACAAAATTTGTTGTACTGGTGCCACTGACATAATTATGAATCACTCTGACGCTTCCAGCTCTGACAGCCCAGTTTTTTTCCAGGTACTGGCCAGAAACGCTTACCATTTCCATGCGTCTGTAAGCGTGGCCCTCCAGCAAATCTGGGATGTACCGGATACGTTCATTTCTTGTTTTTTTAAGGCCAATGTGTTTTGAGTGTGCGAGCAGCTTTATCAAGAAATAAAGCTATTTTGGGGGGTGTTGTATTTGTATCTTCCCATTAGTGTGTTCTTTCTGGGGTGATTTCATGCTGCACTTGCTCAGCTGCTGTGAAACTCTCTGGGCTTGTCTGCACAGGCTCGGGTATGTTTTGAAGTGTGATGTATTGATTTGTCTCTTTGATATAAATGCAGCCAAATGAATAGCTGGTTTGTACTTCTCTCCAAGCCCCAGTGCTTCTGCCAGGAACAGGGAGTTCCTCCAATGCATGTTCCTGGCATGTGTCCTGTCTGGTGCTGCTCTGCACACCACTGTGCTTCAGGATGGGGTCGCAGGCCACAGCTCTTCCTGGCCATGGCACAAGCAAACCTCATGTGGAAGCCAAGGATGGCCCTGGATCTGCACTGGTTTAAGGAAAGGTCCTAGACTGGGAGCCTGAGCTGCAGCAAGAAGCCACCCTTTGAGTGGCTGCCCAAGTTTAAAAATACCATGGATGTGTTATTCACCTATGGAGGGCAGGAGAGGGACATCTGAGCAGGTGAGTGTGGGTTTTCCAGAGGCTTTACTGTGGTTTATGGGGTCTGTGGTCGCCTGAGCATAAGTTCAGGGAAGCTTGCCTGGACATAAGTTCAGGCAGGATCATTTCCTGCAGTTCATTCTGCTGCTGCCTGTGGTTTGGCTGCCAGGGGGGAAAAACAAAAACCATGCTTCCCTCTAAAGCTGTCCTGAAGGGTTTCATGATTTCTTGTGTTTGAAGTACAGTGGCCATGAACGGTTAAAAAGCCACCAAGTCTGGTAAGATTTCAGACAACTTTAGCTGCCAAAAACTGGGAGGCACAAATACCCTATGGGAGGAGAGGGACTGTGCAGGTCGTAGAATCACAGAATGGTTTGGGTTGGAAGGAACCTTAAAGCTCATCCAGTTCCAACCCCTGCTACAGGCAGGGACACCTTCCACTAGACCAGGTTGCTCCAAGCTCCTTCCAACCTGGCCTTGGACACTGCCAGGGATGGGGCAGCCACAGCTTCTCTGGGCACCCTGTGCCAGGGCCTCAGCACCCTCACAGGGAACAACTTCTGCCTAAGAGCTCATCTCAATCTCCCCTCTGTCAGGTTAAAGCCATTCCCCCTTGTCCTGTCCCCACAGGCCCTTGTCAAAAGCCCCTCTCCAGATTTCTTGTCAGCCCCTTTAGAGAAGCTGCTCTAAGGCCTCCCCGGAGCCTTCTCCAGGCTGAACAAGCCCAGCTCTCTCAGCCTGTCTCCATAGCAGAGCTGCTGTAACCCTCAGAGCATCTTTGTGGCCTCCTCTGGACTTGCTCCAGCAGTTCCACATCCTTCTTATCTTGATCCTTCCTATAGTGATGCCTGAAGCTTTGTGGCCACTTCTTGAACTAGGCCTCATTACCATGGGGTGACAGTGAGGAACCAGGTGTCCAACTAACAAAGTGGGGAGCATGGAGGGATCCAGATGCGCAGCTGGGTTCTTACCTGTAGTTTAGGTTATTACGTTAGGGTTTGGGTTGGTTTTTTTCCTCCGTGAGAACAGCATCTATTCCAGTACAGGTACATGGTTCTTACAGAGCTATTGTGTAGGAAATCAGCTAAGAGCATCCTGTAATTAACTGCAAAAGGGAGAGTGGCTTTGGAATCCGGGAGGCTTTGCACTTCAGCCCATGAAATGAGTCTGTCTTGTGCAGCCATGAATCATCCTCCAGTTTGAGGCAGAGTAAGTGCAGGCAGCATTTCCTTAAGTGGCCAAGCGCAGCTTCTTTTACACAGGACTTGGTGGAAGATCAATGAAGAGTTTACTGAAGCCTTCTGGATGGGAAACACAAACAGAAACACCAAAAACCCCTCACCAAAATCCACACACACCCAAGGTGATCACATTGACGAGCTGCAGCTCTTTCTCCTTCATGATGGGAACAGGGTCGATTAAGCAGGCACAGCCTTACACAACTGTTCAAAAGATGAAAAAAGCCAAGAAAATGCAATTTGCTCATCATCCCCAACAGCCTTAGGGCCATGGCTGATCCCACACCTGTGGAAACACAACCTGGGCTGGGAATGCCCCAAATTCCCTTGCTCTGGATCAGGATGGTGCAAGGAAGGATTCAGGTCACCACTGCAGAGCGAGTGGTTGTGCTGCATCACTCATATGCTCAGTGACCCATCGCAGCCTCAGGCATGCAATGGGGCTTTGAGGGTGATGCTTTCAAGCAAGAGCAGCAATGCAGGTGGTGTTCCTCTGCCTATGCCTAGCTCCTTCACAGCCCATGAGGAAAATAAGCAAGCAGGCATAAAGAAAGCAAGCTGTTAATGGAGGCCGCTCTCTCAGTGGTGACCAGGTTAAAATCCTTTGAAGAAGGAGGAAGAGGTGAGTCGTGCCCATCTCTGCATTAATTTTAGCTTGTTGCCTTTCTCCCACTCTCCCTTTTTGGGACACCAATGTTCTGTGCCTGCCTGCAGTCAGACACAGCCAAGATGTGGCACGTGGGTGCCATGGAGCTCAGGTGCAGCTCGAGCAGTAATAACTTGCCTGAGGCCAGAGCACCGGGGCTCACACCATGATCTCCTTGCTGTAGTCTTGTGCTTTCTGACGTGAAGAGCAGCTCTGCCAGCTTTGATATTTCTCTTGCTTCTATTTATATGCCTTTTCCTCATTGCTTTTAAATTATCTTCTGCCCCTGCCTTGGTAGTGCTGGAGTGATTAGAAATGTGCCTGCTCAGCGCGCCTCTAGCTGTAAGCACAAGGGCTGCAGAGATGGGGTTCGCTTCCCCATGGCCACAGACATAAGCCCATCTTTGCCCTGTGGGGAGAAGAACCCTGCTGAGGGTGTGGGACTGCTGCTATCTGGGACTTCTCAGACCCTGTCAGGGACAGCATCAGACCCATGAAAACATCTTTTCACCCAAAGGGCTGTCAAGCACTGGAGCAGACTGCCCAGGGCAGTGGTGGAGTCGCCATCCCTAGTGGTATTTAGATGTCCAGACCTGGGGACATGGTTTAGTGGTGACTTTGCAGTGCCAGGTTAATCTTAAAGGTCTTCTCCAACAGAAACAATTCAGTGTTCAGGCATGTCTGAGCCCCTCTGCTGTGGTGCCCAGCCTTGGAGGACCTGGTGGGCACTGCCATGCTTACATAGCTCTGCAGCAAATAAAACCCAGACCCACCACAGCACCTGCACAACCCCCGTTCCCTCTGCCCAGCCCAAGCCCACTTGTGGACACCTCCAGGAGGTCTCCTTGCTGCTCAAGGCTACCTGTTGGTCGCCCTGGTGCGATACCTGCTCTCATTGCCTGTAGCTTTGCAGGCAGAATGGTTCCTGTCCCTCAAAGCTATGTGGGTAGCTGTGAATGCACAACCCAGGTCAGGCACAATGAACACAGTGATTCAATAGTCTCTTTAGGGAAAAGAGAAGCTCCTGGGAGCCACAGGACATGGTGCTGCATGACTCTGGACAGTAACTGCTACAGGGTGGAAGAGGTGGCACCAGGAGAAGGGGATCCAGGAGAAGGTGGAGGACCACAGCCTAACAGCAGCAGCAGCAGGAAGCCTGAAATACAGGAGGAGCCAGGAGATGCCTCAAAAACTTGAGGTGTTCAAGCCTAAGATGCCTAAGGTGAAACATCACCATTATAGGAACTGAACTGTAAAACAAGAAGACTCTGACACTGAGATAACCATGTTGAAGCAGAGTATGAGCAGCTCAGTTGCTCTGCTGTCATTAATGTTACTGGCAGTTTTTACATCTGATTGATAGATCCCTGCTTGAGCAGCCTGGTCTAGTGGAAGGTGTCCCTGCACATGGCAGGGGGTTGGAACAAGATGATCTTTAAAGGTCCCTTCCAACTCAAACCATTCTGTGACTCTGCATTTGAAAGGGATGAATTTTGCACATCAGATGCTGCTCAGTTTGGGGAGAGCACAAGAATATCTGTTTTCATATCCCAGTTCAGCACATCCTGTGCCCAGCTACACTGGGGTCTTGTGCTTAGCTCTGTTGCTCCATGAGACCCCAGCAGCTGTATTCGTTATTAGAAAAGGGAACTGGGAAAAAGAAAACCAAAGGGAAATAGAGAAAGCAAAAGGGTGAGTAACTCAGCAGCACCTCACGACTCCGGGTCCGCTCTCGGTGAGACCAGCAGTGCGGGGAGCTGTACCCGGTCTCAACGATCAATCTCCTCCTGCCACTCAGCCTTTGTTTCCCTTCCCCGCTCGCATCCTCGGCGGGGCGGCAGCAGGGGCTGCCTCCTGCCTCCAGTGCAATAAGCATCGCGCTGGGGGCTCTGCGGCGGATCTGAGGGAAAAGGAGAGGATTAAATAGAGAGAAGCAGGAGCCGGAGAGGAGCCTGATGCTAAAAAATAGAGCAGTCACGATCCGGCTGTGCTCATCAGCGCTGCTTAATGAGAATACAGAGTCGGGGGGTCGGAAAAACAGTGCAGGTGAAGCGGCACCACGCAGACCTCAGCTGAACAGCAGCACAAAACCTTTGGGCTCGCCTCGAGTCCTTTTCCAAATGGGAAAGAAGTGGTTTGGCATTGATTTATTGACACCGCTGCCTGCTTCCCCTTTTGTCCCTTCCCCGTCTCAGCTGGCTGGCATGGGGGCTGTGTGGGATTTCATCCCCAGCACCGGTACCGAAGGCTGCTAGGCCCTGCACCGCACCACAGACCCATGCTGGTGGCTTTAAACTTGCTGCAGCACACTTAGATTTATGGGGGTTTTAATCTCCCTCTTCCAGTTTCCTTGTAATTCTGGGGAGAAAGGCAAACGTGGTGGGTTTAGCCTCAGTCTACAGGGTAAGTGAAAGGCTGAGACTGCTCAGTCACCAAGTGACAGCTCAGCTCACCCAGCACACGGCTGCGGCAGAAGTTGGTGCTGGTTTAAGGCAAAAAGGTTAAAAAACCCCAGCGAAGTGTCAAGTCCATGTGTACAAATTGCTCTGTAGATACCTGTTTTCACTGCCTAAAATATCATCTAAATCTCCTCTCTGGCAGTTTCAAGCCATTCACCCTTGTCAAAAGCCCCTCTCCAGCTTTCTTATCAGTCCCTTTAGGCACTGGAAGCTGCTCTAAGGTCTCCCCTTAAGGAGCCTTCTCCAGACTGAACAAGCCCAGTTCTCTCAGCCTGTCTCCATAGCAGAGGTGCTCCAGCCCTCGGAGCATCTTTGTGGCTTCCTTTAGACTCACTCCAACAGCTCCACATCCTTATGTTGGGGCCCCAGAGCTGGACATAGGACTGCTGGGGGGGTCTCACCAGAGCAGAGGGATAGAACCTCTTTCACACAAACTCCCCAGACTCTGGGGAACGTGCAGGAGGACAAGGGGTGACGTCTTTCGGGCTTTACACCCCTGTGAGGCCATCAGCACACGACAGGATGGTGGCTTCCAACTTCTCTTCCCAGGAAAAGCAGCTCCTTTACAGTCCAGGCTGTTGTGCACACAGCCCCTTGGAAAGGGGGTGAGCGCAAGGCTGTGCCAAGCGGGAGCACTGTGAGGAGGTGTGAGTAATACGAGCAGACTGTCCATTATTTCCATTTAAAACAATTTCACATAGATTTCTCTGATTCTGTAGCTCTTTGAGAATTAAGGAAGTTTAAAAGGGATCAAATCACTGCTTCTGACTTCAAAAAGCCTCAGCAAAATCAATTAAGGGTGTATGAAGAAGCTTGAAAGAATAACAGGGAATGACAGCTTGAACCGCACAAACTCATTACCTTTTCAAACCCTCTCAATGATGCTCCTGTGCAACGTCAGCAGTGGCTCATTGGTGCCTTTACATCTCGCCTGCAAGAGTACCTGGATCATGCTTAGCAAACTGAATTCAAACACAGTATTCGGGGTTTATGCACTGAGGAAACAGCCTCCTTTGCTGGGGCAAGGCAGCAGCTACGTAATGGAACAAAGCAGCAACATGTTCAAAGTTTAGGATGAGAGGGGAAGCAGCTGATGTGAACCGAGTGCTCCAGTGCGACCTGTTCTAATCAGGACATATCCTGTATCCATCGTCAGTGGTTAAACTGCAGCTTTTCCCATTTTCCTTTTTTTTTTGTTTTTGAGAAGTATTTCCCTAGATTCAGTCAGTCCAGGAGTGGTTCCTGTCCTTCTGCACCTGCACAAGTCAGTCATTTCCAGAGGGACCTGGACAGGCTGGAGACAGGGCAGTGCAAACCTCATGGAGCTCAACAAGGCCAAGGGCAAGGTCCTGCACCTGGGTCAGGGCAATCCCAAGCACAAGCACAGGCTGGGGAGACTGGACTGAGAGCAGTCCTGAGGAGAAGGACTTGGGGGTGTTGGTCAG
Organism: Melopsittacus undulatus; assembly: GCF_012275295.1. Classification (NCBI taxonomy): domain Eukaryota; kingdom Metazoa; phylum Chordata; class Aves; order Psittaciformes; family Psittaculidae; genus Melopsittacus; species Melopsittacus undulatus. Next base: position 14,506,698 of record NC_047529.1, on the reverse strand, counting down.
TGAGAAGCTCCCCATGACCCAGCAGTGTGCACTTGAGCCCAGAAACCAACTGTGTCCTGGGCTGCATCACCAGCAGCGTGACCAGCAGGTTGAGGGAGGAGATTCTCCCCCTCTGCTCTGCTCTGCTCTGGTGACACCCCCCTGCAGTCCTGCATCCAGCTCTGGGGCCCCAATATCAGTATGTGTTGCTGCTGGAGCAAGTCCAGAGGAGGCCACAAAGAGGCTCCAAGGGCTGGAGCATCTCTGCTATGGAGACAGGCTGAGAGAGCTGGGCTTGTTCAGCCTGGAGAAGGATCCAGGGAGACCTTAGAGCAGCTTCTTTAAAGGGGCCAATGAGAAATCTGGAGAGGGGCTTTTGACAAGGGCCTGTAGGGACAGGACAAGGGGGAATGGCTTTAACCTGACAGAGGGGAGACTGAGATGAGCTCTTAGGCAGAAGTTGTTCCCTGTGAGGGTGCTGAGGCCCTGGCACAGGGTGCCCAGAGAAGCTGTGGCTGCCCCATCCCTGGCAGTGTTCAAGGCCAGGTTGGATGGGGCTTGGAGCAACCTGGTCTAGGGGAATGTGTCCCTCCCTGTGACAGGGGTTGGAACTGGATGAGCTTTAAAGTCCCTTCCAACCCAAACCATTCTGTGATTCTGTGATTCCATGGTAACTTCATTCTTACCTCTCCAGCCATGCAGAAATGAAATCCTTCCTCCAAACACTTCACAAAGGGAACATTTCTGGCTGATGACTCAGGATCACGGGAGCATCGATGCCATGGCCTGCAGCACTCACTGGAACCATGGTCCACACCACCCGTCCTTCCTCCTCCCCACCCTGGAGAAGAGGTTGGCATATCTGCTCTCCTTATCTCATCCCTAGCCCCTGCTGAGAGGAGACCCTTAATCCAACAGGCTGCCTTGTACCCCTGGGAATGATCTGTACTTCCTGTCACCCATCTGCACATCGGTTGCCTGCAGATAAGTGCTGGGTGACAGGCAGCCCCAGCACCTTCATTAGTCTTTGTGATTAACAGATCTTATGCATTTATTTAGTCCCAAAAAATGCTTCCCAGCAGCCAGAAGACCACGAGCCCCAGTGCGATGTTTAACAGGCAGAGGGAACAAAAGCCCTTCTGCTGTCTGATGAGATGTGCTGGGGTTTATGATTAATGGAGGATTCTGCTAATGAATGATTCAGAGGCAATGCTTGATTTTAGAGAAAAATAGAGCAGTATTGACTGACTTGATGCTGACCGGGAATGTAGCCGGTGTTTAATTCTTCCCTGGATAAATCCAGCCCCCAGCAATGCTGCATCAATGTGAGTGATGTTATTTGTCCCATTGAAAAACATTAACTAGTCTGAAGCATCCTTAATCCAAAGCAATCAGTTTAACTGCCGGTCTCGATGGACAGCTCCAGCACTGAGAGGCTGTTTTAACAAACCACACTGGTGCACATAAGGCTCATTGCAGGGGAGAGAAAGAAAATTGAGAACTTTTCCCCACCAAAGCAGGACGAAGCTTCTTCACTGTTTGCTTGCTTGAAATCAAAAGCTGAATGACAAGAGCCACATCTCTCTCTGTTCTTTTCCTTCTAGAGAAATTACGACCTTAGCTTAAAGAAAGGGCACCACCGCCTATGCTTTGACCTAGGGAAAACCAATCTTATGCTAGTCTGCATCAGAAGGACCATGGCCAACAGGTCAAGGGAGGGGACTCTCCTCCTCTACTCTGCTCTGGTGAGAAACCTCCCATAGTCCTGCATCCAGCTCTGGGGCCCAACATAAGAAGGATGTGGAACTGTTGGAGTGAGACCAGAGGAGGCCACAAAGATGCTCTGAGGGCTGGAGCACCTCAGCTATGGAGACAGGCTGAGAGAGCTGGGCTGGTTCAGCCTGGAGAAGAGAAGGCTCCAGGGAGACCTTAGAGCAGATTCCAGTGCCTAAAGGGGCTGACAAGAAATCTGGAGAGGGGCTTTTGACAAGGGCCTGTAGGGACAACACAAGGGGGAATGGCTTTAACCTGACAGAGGGGAGACTGAGATGAGCTCTTAGGCAGAAGTTGTTCCCTGTGAGGGTGCTGAGGCCCTGGCACAGGGTGCCCAGAGAAGCTGTGGCTGCCCCATCCCTGGCAGTGTTCAAGGCCAGGTTGGACGGGGCTTGGAGCAACCTGGTCTAGTGGAAGGTGTCCCTGCCTGTGGCAGGGGTTGGAACTGGATGAGCTTTAAGGTCCCTCTGAACCCAAACCATTCTGTGATTCTACAAAAAAAATCAAGTGTCAGAGTCCCAGGTGCCAAGACACCCACATGTAGCCCTGTCGCCCTGGGATGCACTTGACATCACTGTTCTCTTCCTCAGATGGGAATCCACACAAGCAGTTACTGCTGGCAGACACTTTCCTCCAGATACCAAAGCAGCAGTTTTCATCCAGATCCAGGTACTTCACTAGGACAGGAGTGAGTGATGGGCAGTGCTATTCAGGGTTCAGCACATTAGGGTGAGACAGAGGATAGCAGCATCTCCCCAGGAGATGGAAGATAAAACACCTGTCTTCAAACAGGGCTCTAGAGAGAGTAGCTCCATGAGCAGCAAAACAGCAGTTCAGGAACTCCATGAACCAAGGCCTGCTCTAAACCACTCTTCAGTAACCACCCAGAGATTTAAACCCTCTGACCCTTCTATCACCAGGGAGTGGCTCATGAGAGAGTTCAGCAATTCACCTATGGTGTGCTGCATGAAACCTGGGCATCCCCTGGGCACCCCCTCGATGCTCACATCATGAGGGGAGCATCCACTCCATAAGGAGCTCACTTTCTCCTTAACATCCAGAATTTCACAAAGTTCCCATCCCCCATTCCCAAACACTAGGACTCTGATAAACCTCTGTATTCTTTCTTTTTTCTCAGCTATATATTAATGAGCTCCATACAGCTTTTGAAATAGGAGAATACCATGGATCCGTGTTGTTCTGTTCCTCTCCTGGCTACAGATGTTACATTTACCCTTTGGATCACTGCTGAATACTGAGCTTGTTTTCAGAGCGTTACACACAGCAGCTCCAGGATTCTCCCTCACGCCCCTTTCCCTAAGAAGCAGTCACTTAAATTAGAGGCTGTCACTGCAGACATTCATTTACCAGTTCTCTAGCTATTAGAGTAAGGCTTACTAACTTGTGGTACCTTAAAGAGGAGGAGCTTCACATTATTCTGAAGAGATGCTCACTATTACCACATCAGTAAAACCCCACAGCATTTTATTAACTTATAAAGCACAGAGTTTCAAGTGGTTAGAGCATAGGTGAATTAGCTAAACACATCCAGCAGCTGAGGAGACTCAGCACAGCAAAACAAGGAAGAAAAAGAGTAAAGGGCCATTTCTGTGCCCTGCAGTTTTCCTCATGTGTTGCACAGGTGTGACAGACCTGTCTGTAGGCCAGAAAAACAGAGCTGGGTCAACTAAAGAGCCCTGGAAGATCATCAGTGTGCTTGGAAGTAGCAAAAAGCAGAGTAGCAGCAGCTGAAGGATGAGGAAGGGAAGGATGAAGAAACCTTACTTCAGAACAGCAGCACTGCAAAGCAGAAGAGTATTTCTAACTGAAAGCTGCAGCCAGGCAATCCCAGCCTACAGTCCCGAGTTATGATTCTTCAGGACTCCAAGATGAATTTAAATCAAGGCAACAACTGCAATCAGGTAAGGCTGAGCTCTGCTACAGGGATAGAGCTGCAAAGCCAGACCAGTCTCCTGCAAGAAGACAGAAGTGCTCTCCAGAACATGCTCTCCTGTGTCCCACAAAGGGTCCAGACCCCATTTTGAGATCATTTCTAGTCACCATTGCCCTGTCTGCGCAGAGGTCTCAAGAGCTGAATGAGCTTCGAAGCGATCACATCTGTCGTTGGTGCACATGCTTCATCTGCCAGAGTGCTGTCAGACTAGGGATTTCCTAAATTCAAAGTCAAGTTTAATTTAACCATTTGAATTAGCGTTTTATATGTTCCCACAACAGCTCTTTTTGGGGACCACTCCTGTGGGTAGTCCATTTGTTATCTCTTCTGGGGACAGAGGTCAATTAATGCTGGTTTGTGCATGATAAACATTTTACAGCCCAGAGGAGCAGCTAATAAAGTATTACACTTCCCCCTGCAAGGCCAGTGGAGCCTCTGGATAAAGTCATGGCAGGAAGAAAGATCCTCTCCATGAATCACATTTATAACACATAATACTAATCTTCTATACTTCCAAGTCACAATCGTAGAGTAGGACAGGGGGAAAAACATTTATAATCTATTTCTAACATAAATACATGCATTTCTGACTTCTGTGGGACATCAGTGGTGGAGGGCTCACCACAGCTCAACCCAATGGTGGAGGGCTCAACCCAAAAGGGATATCCCTTTTGGCAGCTCACTCCTTTCCTACCAAAGGAAGCTGTCCCCAAAGGACACTATTTCACCTCCACACAACAGCAGGGAACAGGAGGAACCTGTTCCAGGAGCTCCCAGCTCCTTAAGAAAAGCAAAGATCAGTGGTAGTTTACAGATACATTAAAATATTTTTCAAACAGGGTGTAAATTAGACTCCCCATTTACCTGCCAAGATTCCAGTTCAGTCCTTTTCATTCCCCTTGTAAGAACAGCTGGCACAAGCAGCTAACACAGCAGGAAGCATGATTCCTTAAACTACTTTAAGTGTTAGTGACGCATATGTTCTAATCAAGAGTTGGCATCTTTAACATTCTTTGTATTTATTTTAAGAAAGCATTTTAGTTAATCTAAGCAAGAATATTCAAAAGCTACTGTGAAGAAAATACATTTTTGTTTCTGTTCATAGTTTGCAGAACAGACACTGAACACTGCCAGCTCATTCAGCAGACATCACTCGCTTACATGGCCAAGCAACACGGAATGAAGAATTACACATGAAAAAAGCTTCAATTAAACCTCCTAAAGACAAACTTGTGTGCCAAGGACATGCGACACAGCCTTGTCAAGGAGAAGCCAGGGCTGGAGAGGCAGTCAGCACGCAATGGGGCAGAGAAGCCCGTTTCAAGGCAGTTTCCTTCAAGGATGTTTCTTTGCCATCCTTTGAAAGCACAACCACAGGACAGCAGTGAAAGGTTGCACAAGGATTGCTTGAAAAAGAGCAAGTTGAGAAACTGCTTTAGGACTGTGCTGAGTGTGGCCGGACAGACAAGACCACCTCACCCAGGTTCTCACCTGTGCTACTCGCTGCATCAAAGAACAAGAGTTAAACACTGAAGGTTTGGATAAAAATAGATACTTTGTAGTTCTCCTCTTAAAATTACTGTACAAATAAATAAAATTGCTTTCCATTTAAATATAACCGTTTGGGAAAACTGGACACCAGCAACAGTCTTCTGATGGACCCACTCATTCCAAAGGAAGGCAGTTATTCACCATCTCGGAGGGCTCCAGATCGCAGCGGGAAATGGTACCTGTAAAGGAAACACACCAAAGTTGGCAAATAAAACACAGCTTGCCAAGAGCACTGGCCCAAACATGAGGTCCCCTTGCTCACTGCTCTGCCTTGAGGATACTGGTAGCATACACTAGGGTGGATACACAAGCAGGCTTTACGCAGTAAAAAATCATGGAATGGTTTGGGTTGGAAGGAATGTTAAAGCTCATCTAATCCCAACACCTCTGCCACAGGCAGGGACACCTTCCACTAGACCAGCTTGCTCCAAGCCCCATCCAACCTGGCCTTGAACACTGCCAGGGATGGGGCAGCCACAGCTTCTCTGGGCAACCTGTGCCAGGACCTCAGCACCCTCACAGGGAACAACTTCTGCCTAAGAGCTCATCTCAATCTCCCCTCTGTCAGGTTAAAGCCATTCCCCCTTGTCCTGTCCCTACAGGCCCTTGTCAAAGCCCCTCTCCAGTTTTCCTGTGGGCCCCTTTAGGTGCTGGAAGCTGCTCTAAGGTCTCCCCAGAGTCTTGTCCAGGCTGAGCAAACCCAGTTCTCTCAGCCTGTCTCTCACACTGCCCAGGACACAGTTGGACACAGTTTTCTGCGGTCAAGCACATGCCGCTGGGTCATGCTGAGCTTCTCATAGACCAACACGCTCAAGTCCTTCTCCTCAGGGCTGCTCTGAATCCAGTCTCTGCTCAGCCTGTGTTTGTGCTTGGGATTGCCCCACCCCAGATGCAGGACCTTGCCCTTGGCCTTGTTGAACTCCACAGTGTTGGCAGTGTTCCACCTCTCCAGCCTGTCCAAGTCCCCCTGGATGGCATCCCTTCCCTGCAGCATGTCAACTGCATCACACAGCTTGGTATCGTTCTGAGCAATGTGAAACTGAAGGACTTCCTGTATCACAGGTTATATCCCTATCCCTGTCTTTAAATTCATGAAAGAAAATTCATTCAGATGTTTTTCACACTATTCTGACATGTAGGGTTTGGCTGCCCTACACTCTAGAGTTCACTGCCCTATGATAACAAATCAATTTTATGATAAAAATTATGGAAAAATAAGTTACTCCTGTTTGAGTCAAACTTGCTATTGAAGAGTTTCTACTGAAGCTCCTAGATTTAGCATTGCAAGAATCAGAGAATCCTACTCCTGATTTTAGATTAGCAAAGTCCAATATGAAATCAGACTGTTATGGACTGAAGCATGCACGTATCAGAGTTTAAGACAACCTCATTTTCAAAAGGCAGGTTGGGGTCCATTCCAGTCCACGCTAACACAGCTGCATACAGCATTTTCATCAGCACCTCATGGCACAAAGCACTGTGCCACAAGTCACTGCTGCATCAACTCCAATTCCATGCCAAAATCAAGTGTAATCTGTATTCCGCTATCTTCTTCCAGATCAGGAGGATACAATAAATGAAGAGGATTGAAACAGACAGGGTTTTCAGGGATATGTCCTGCCTGTGCTGGTGTTTTTTCATCTGAGCTTAGTCTGCAAACCTATTTACCATTACGGTTTTATATGAAAAGTAAAGACAACAGAAATAAGCCTGACATTGTGCTGCTAGAGCCTTTTTTTTCCCCTCTTTATCCTTGCAAATTCCTCTGGAGCAGGCTAACCACTTCAGGGCTGGCCTGCCAACTAGTGGTACTGTTGCTATTACAGTATGTCAAGCCTCCCATTTCAGGTAGGAGTCCCCAGAACTGACTCAATTACTCTGGTAGGATTTGCATTTTCAGCTATAAAACTGATTTCTTTTAGATAAAAAGAAGCATTGGTCTTGTCCATTGAGATTTTAGTGAAACATTTGATGTACCACACAAGGAAGTATAAGATAGTCAGGAGAAGACTGGGATTAGTCAAAAAGGAAGATGTCAAGGCAGTTAACCTGTCCCAAGGGGAAACTGAAACTGGTAATTTGGAAATGAAGAGGCTAGAATGGAGTATTATCAAGATTGGCACTGGCAACAGACTTCTTTAATTACTGTTCTAACTAACAGCCTTGGCACAGTTAAAAGTGTGCTGATCACAAAGCTGGAGGTATTACAGCTATCAAAAAGGATGAGGAAATAGTCATTCACTGCTTCTTCTAACTGACAGGATGAAACTTGGAAATCGAAAACATAAGGTCATGCATCTGCAAGCAAAAGTAACTGCTCTAACACAGAATGTTATTTATTTGAAGCAACTCAAGTCAAAAAAGGCTTCAGGATACAAAGTAATTATGAGGGGATTAAGTGACAGATATGAAAGGAGAGATGCTATCCTGGAATACATCAGGAAGAATATTTCCAGACTGGATAGTAAATCCTAGCACTTTACAAGGACCTGAAGAGACTCATCTAAAGTGCAGAAATTATTTGTAACTGGAGGAGATGGAGGAGCCAACCTCAATGGAACCAACCAACCAACCTTGAGCAGGAAGAAATGCTGCTAAGGTTACAACTGTTCTCTATAAATAGTTCAGAATGGGCAAACACCCGGGACAAAGAACATTTTAAGCTAAAGGACAAGTCTGTCACAAGATCAAGAGTATTAAACAGATCAGAAAGGCATTTGTGTTGCAAAGGACAATGTCCTTAGCTACAAGGACAGCCAGATGCTCACTCTCAATGACAATGTCAGACAAAACCTTTATTTTGATGATGTGTTTATCAAATTCTAGAACATGAAGCCCATGATAGCAGAAGACAGGACTTGAAATCCTGGAAACTCCCTTCTGTATTTTCGTTGCTCTACTGAAAGACAGAGAATATGACTGACTGCCTTGTATTTTATGCTGGACATTCAGTGGGCACACAAAACCAACAGCCTCACTGTGGGACTTGGCAAGGCCACCAGACTTCCAGTCAAGCCTTTTCCTAGACATTTATCAAGGCCTTTACCTGCCAAAAAGGACAGGAAGCTCCTTGAACATTTGGGGCATCCAGCTCTGATGCCCTCTGAGCATTAAAAGTGCTTTAATTAAAAAAATAAATCTGTCTTTAATCTGACAGTTACTCTCATACCTGAATGTCATATTTAAAATGCACTAACACAAGATCTATTAGCAAATCTATTGTAAAAGCAACAAACAAGCAGAGGTAAACGCTGAAGAAACCTGCCCACATCTGTGGAAGTAGATGAAGTTTAGCGTAAAGGACAGGATGGTAATTTCAGACAGCACAGCCAATTCCTTGAACAAACACTATTAAGGGAGCAAAAGTTTCTTTGTTTGAAGCGCTTCAAACAAATTCCTTTCCCTAAATGCTTATTGAAGCCTTTTCTTCTTCTAGTTTGACTGCATACTCCCATCACTGAATTTTCAGAACTGCTATACGTTACATTTGATTTAGAGGGCTTTGGTCACTAACAGAAAATCCCTGTTAAGCTCAGAGTAAACAGAGAGTAGCCTGGCAGAGACACTAACCTGAACGTCCTTCATCTCTATGAGACAGAACGTTGACGCTTTTTGCCATAGGAGATCTGCCTGATTCGGACTTCTAGTTGGAAGGCATCCAACCTTTCCTTTGGGTTAAAAGCCAGCATGTCATGCAGGAGCTTGCAGAGATCACCTGGCATGGACTTCTTCTTCAGGGGAATCTGTAATTTCATGTTGGGGTTCTCCAGCAATGCTTCTCCAAGGGGAACAAGCTCCTTCCCTTGGCAGATGTAAGTTCCTAAACACAGGTTGGAAGGAGTCAGGTTGTACAGTAAAAGTGCACAAAACATTGTCATGTGCAGCATGGATGGACAATCTGGAAAACAATACATCTGAAGGGCTCATCACTTATTAAGAGACAACTGCCAAACCAAATATTGGGAGAGGCTGTCATCAGGAGAGGCTTTTACTTTTAAATAGTAATCATGATGTTGCACAAGGCTGTGCGAGCAGCCATGTGGAACACAGGGAGCAAGTTTAAGCACAGTGTGCTCAGCAAACAGTTATAGGGACCATCTGCAGAAAAAATGGGCTGCTGAAATGAACTGCCTCCATTTTACTCCCTACAACCAGACTGAGAAGCTCTATAAGAGGGAAGGAGGCTATGTGTGGCTGAGGTGACTTGAAAAGAGTTAAGCACAAAACTTATTTGCTCAGTTAGTCAAACAAATTTCAATTCAAATGACAGCACAGGCCATTTACTGTTAGCCAACTTCTCCTCAGCAAGATTAAGGAAGGGAAATGTAAATTTGCTCCTGGTAATCTAAATTTCACTGGTTGTTGAAAATGATTAACCGGCTTCCAAACCAGACAGTAGAAAGAGCTTTGCTCACTCAAGCTGTGCTGCCCCTGCACCAAGCAAAGAATAAATGTTTTGGAGGCAGTGGCCTGTCTGTGCATAGAAAAGGCTGGCCTTGCACACTCCTTATCGCAACTTGGCGAGGAGCTATTTTAATGAAATCTGTTCATGCTTTGGTCTCAGCTGCAACCATTTGCTTGTTTCTGTAGGCAGGAGCTAAAACATTTATCAGTGTTTGGCATTTTAAAAAGAAACAAATAATAGAATTAGAACTGAGCCTACTTGGAAGGGAGAGGAAAAGAAATTACAGGAGTAGCACAATAGCTTCTCAAAGTTCCTCATGGAAATACCTTTTAAGAATTTAAACATTTAAAAGACAGACAGACAGGTATGCCATGATCTCAGAGCCTGGGTAGATGTCTTCAATTATTATGCTAATGTGCATGACTGGCATTCTCTCCTCTTGAGATGGATTTTCCACTGCAATATACTTTTCTGAAATCATTTAGTACAAAGTATTTCAAGCGTGCATTTCTGTGGGGGATTTGGAGGAAGGAGGCGGCAGTGGGGAGGCAGGGAATGAGCAAGGAGGCCATCAGAGGAGTCATCCCTGCGAGATCATGCATCTCTAAACTGTGAGGAAACTCAGCCAGATGGCAAAGCAGCTCTTCTAAACATCCTTTCCAAGCTGATTATTTGGCTCTTTGGAACATCTTTTCTGTGCTCCAAGCGATCCCATACCTTGGTTATGCCAAGTCAAGACTACAAACAAACTCATAAGCCCAATTCCATAAAAGTTTTGGTTTTAAGAGCATTAAAAGCGTTTCTGAGCAAATGGAAGCATAGAGATACGAAATCCTCTATAAAGAATATAGCTGTGAGCAAATGCCTCACCAAAAGCTCTAAGTATTTTCCCCCTTTTATAATTTTTTAGCAATAACAAGGGCCAAGTCCATTTTTGAAGGGCATTCCTTGGGGTAAGGAATGCCTGAGAGCAGAGAAGCCAGAAGCGATCTTTCCCTCAGCCTTTAAATCCCCCAGAGTATTTGTAAATCTTTTAATCTTCCAAATAAAATAATGATTTCTAAATAGAAAAAGCATTCCCTCTGCTTTAGTGATATGTCTCCAAGACCTGGAAAGCCAGCATGAGAAGCAACCAAGTTAAAACAATGCATGCAGAAGAAAAAGATTTCTTTGCAGTCCTCTTGAAAACGAAAACAAACACAAAAAATCAACCATCTAAGAAAAAAAATAATCAGATTTGTGTTTCTTTTGGCTGCAAACTCCTGGAAAAAGGCCAATCCAAAGCATATGTGCCACAGCATTTGTAACTATGCCTGGGAGAACACCTCTGACGGTATCCCTACAGATCCAGAACCTCCAGTGACAACACGACAGCACTGATCTGATCCTCACCAAGCAATTCCTTCTCAGAATCCCCATCTCGGAAGGTGATCCTCTCGACCATAGCCCAGAAAATGATCCCAAGGGCAAAGATGTCAGCCTTAGCAGTGTAGTGACCTTCCCATACTTCTGGAGCCATGTAGAAGTTGGATCCACACGCAGAAGAGAAACGATGCTGGTTCACATTCCCTTTCTCCTGACACACCTTGCTGAGACCAAAATCTGCCACCTGTAATACATGTAAAGAAAATAAAAATCAGTTATTCACAAACACGAAGTTTTCAAACAGCAGCTCAGTGAATTCCGCTCCAAAATTCACCGCAGCATGGCAGGTGCAAACACTGGTGAACAAGAGCTGGTTATTTCCTGTTAGCTGTCCCTTCCCAACTTCTTTCCTGTTGATTGCTCCCCTTCCTAAGATGGGCAGCCAAGCATCTGATCATTATCTTTCTGTCAAGTTCACTCTGATTACATCTAATTGGGCATTAACATACCTTGAAAACCACCTGTGGTAGAAGCAGCTCATACTGTTCCACAGTGAGCACACTAAATCTCTCGTGCTACCATTATTATCCACAGCGATTAAGATGACATTGATTTAAGTGTCCCTTGACAGTTCTATGAGTCGAAATACAAATACCATTATTGATCTGAATGGTCAAGACATGAATTATCTGAATGCACCAACCTAATTTTTTATGTCCTAACTACTGGAACTCCTGGGATTGCAAGTTCAGAAGCAAACTGGCTCCCAGCTTTTTGTAGAGCTGGAACAGCCTCTCAATCTGCTGTTACAATGAGCACAGCTAGCCAATGCTTATCTCAATCAGGGCACCAATATGAAGCACAAAGACATTCCCTGCCTCCCCTGAACATCAATATGTGCTTGAGGCAGCAATACTGGAAGCACTAACTGTTGTAACAGGGCAGTATGTTCTTAAAGTTTAAGGGCACAGAAAATTCGTTTTGGACAGATCATGATCTCTCTGATGATCTAGCATGCAGAAGCTTGAGAGCCCTGAGCTGCTCTTGTCAACAGATAAGCAGTGGATGAAGGATGTTACAGAAAAACACCATTGTGACCTTTATTTCCTTCCAAGACTCCTTAAGAAAAAAAAGCCCACAACTGATATCAGATGTTCTGAGTATGCTTATTACAAGTGTCACAAGACTTATCAAAAGCCCATTCCAAAGCATATGACATGTATGCATGTAGAATCACGGAATAGTTTGGGTTGGAAAGGACCATCAAAGGTCATCTTGTCCAACCCACCTGCAATGGGCAGGGGCACCTTCATCTAGATCATGTTGCCCAGAATCACATTCAGCCTGGCACATTCACCACCTCTCTGGGTAACCTGTGCCAGTATTTTACAACCCTCACTGTAAAAAATTTCTTCCTCATCCAGCCTGAATCTTCCTCTTTCAGTTTAAAACCATCACCCCTCATCCTATTGCAGTCTTTCTTATAGGCCCTTTTTAAGAACTGAAAGGCCACAATACAGTCTCCCTAGAGTCCTTTCCAAGCTGAACAACCCCAACTCTCTCAGCCATTCCTTACAGGAGAGGTGCTGCATCCCTCTGATAATTTTTATGGCCCTTCTCTGGGCCATCTCCAACAGGTCCACATCTTTCCCGTACTGAGGGCCCCAGAACTGAACACAGGATGGGTCTCACAGAGCAGAGGAGCTGAATCACCTCCCTTGACCTGCTGGTCACAATTCTTTGGATGCAGCCCAAAATACAATTGGCCTTCTGGGCTGCAAGCACACACTGCCAGCTCATGTCCGGTCTTTCATTCACCAGTACTGCCAGGTCCTTCCCCTCAGGGGTACTCTCAATCCCTTCATTCCCCTGCCTGTATTGGTGTGCTGTGTAAAGCACATACTCATTACAACAAAGTTTTATTCCCTTACCTTTACTATGGGACTTCCACGTCTATGAGAAATCAGAATATTGTCAGATTTCAGGTCTCTATGCACTATCTGGTTTCTGTGCAGGAAAGCCACTGCGCTGCTGAGCTGCTGCATGAAGCTGTTGTTTAGCTGAGCATTGGGGCTGCGGGACAGCAGGTATTCATTCATGTTGCCACCATCACAGAATTCCATCACAAACCACAGAAAGCAGGCTGATTTGGGATCCATACACCTCCTTCCTTTCAGGCAGGTCTCAATGAGTAGCAAGTGGCTGTCTGATTTCCGGTAACGATGACTAATGGGCTGAAAGACTTGGCCATTCTGCAGGATACACTCCTCCAACTGGATCACATTTTCATGTTGCCTCTGGATGCTCTGCAGGGCCCAGAACTCCTGCAGAGCCAGTTCTACATTTTCAGGCACATCACAGTGTATCCTTTTCACAGCTACTTTGCTTCTAGTTTGGTTAAGGATGGCCTCATAAACCACCCCATAGTTTCCTCGGCCCACTTCCCGAATGATGCTGTACTTGGCTTCCTCAGCCATCCCTCACTTCAGCTCAGTGAACAGCAAATCAGAGGAAAATACCTGAACTCATGGCAATCAGTCACCTGCAGTAAACCCCTGGAAGAGAAGGGGATAAAAAGCTTAAAACTCCCCCAGCAAAACAGCTTACCAATGATTAACTACAAATAATTCCAAGTGGTATCAATTCTAGCAGTATATGCATTGTTTTATGATGCAACTTCATGAGGACCAACAGCTAAAACAGAGTTCTAAGAGAAAGTCTATATCCATGGTAACCGAGACATTAGAGAGTACAATCCTGGCTGCACAGTGGGATAGAACCACCTATGAAGTGACATTGATTTGTCCACAGTGGACAAAGTTTAGTGAGAAAGAAAAAGAACTATGTAGACATGTTTCCTAAGCAGGGCAGGGAAGGAAAGACAAAACCTCCTGGGTAACAACTGAACTTACTTTTACCAGAATTGACTTTTGAAGAAATAAAGTTAGCCAGAAGTGCCAGTCTGGCACTAAATCTTTCACTCTCACTCCTGCTCCAATAAATATATTTATCTGTCAATGGCTACCTCATGTCCCTGCACTTCAACTACCAATTTTCTACCAGTCCATGCCCTGATGCTCACTCTTTCCAGCTCACCCTCTTCCAGTCCCTTTGCAAGCCTTACACTGCACTTCCCCCTCTGCCACAAGCTCCCTGTCTCACTCTCAGGACCCCCATCCCATGTTATTCATCACTTCACTGTCTACTACAGGTTCCCACTGCAATCCCCATGGTCCCTCGTTCAATTCTTGCCCTATCCCCCAGTAACCCTCTCCCTTTTCAACCTCTCATTTCACCCCTCTGTGTGTGCCAGTGCTCTTCAGCATCATTCTGTTTGGCTCCCTAACAACATATCAGTCATTCTCTGCTTTCATGCCCCACATATCCCTCCCCCAGTCCCCTTAACACTTTCCCCTTCTCCCTATCCCACCAGCTTCAAAGCCTTCAGTTCGTCTCAAGTTCTTCTCCCTTCCCAAACCCTCAGTCCAGCTCCCCCAATATAATCCCCCTCTTCCCAGCAAACCCCAGCTTCCTCCTCCAGCTCCATCCCCCAGCTGTGTCCCCTTCCCAAATCTCTCATCCTTTTATCCAGACCTCAGCCGCCCCACTCCTCTCCAAAGTAGGTTTGGGAAGAGCCCAAACCCTTTCGCCAAACCTACCCCCACAGTATCCCAGCCCCGACCCCTGTGCCCAGCTCCGGTCCCCCACCTCCATTCACCCCTGCCTCACCTCAGCCACTTCCCCACCCCACTCTCCCCCAGGCCCTTCCCTATACCCAGCCTCCACCAGCCTCACAAGCCCAGCTCTTCCCAGCATCCCGCCTAAACCCCCTTCCCCTCCCCTCAGGTTCCTTTCCCCACCCTCAAGTCCCAGTTCCTTCCCCACCCCAGCCCCTTTCCCCACCGCCCCCGGCCCAGCTCTTCCCCACTTCCCGTCTAACACCCCTGCCCCAGCTCAGGCACCACCTCAATCGCACCCCCACCATCCCCTCAGGTCCAGCACTTCCCAGCACCTCAGGTAAGAGCCCGTGTCCAGCTCAGGCCGCAGCTCTACCTCAGGTCACTCCCCCCCCAGCTCCATCCCCCTCAGGCCCCAGCAGCCCCAGACCCAACCCATTCCCGCTCCTCCTCACCACCGGCATCAGCCGCAGCCGCAATTCCCGCGCCGCCAAGCGGCCCCACCCACTGCCCGCAGCCTACCAACCAGAAGGAGGGGGTTGCGGTCCAACCAATCACAAGTCAGAGAGGGGGAGGCGGAGCCTCCGGCGGACCAATCGGCGAACGCTTCTCTTTATCCGCGCAAGCCGCCCGGGAAGAGAAGTTGTACGCCTGCGTGACTGTGGCAACATGAGAACTACAAATCCCAGCAGGCTCTGCGGCGGACGAAGGGTGCCGGGTGAGACCAAACTTCCGCACAGTGTCGCGGTGCTGGAGTTAATGCTTGCGGGGGGCGCGGCGCGGAAGGCAGTGGCTTTCCGCCCGCCCTCCTGCCCGTCCGTCCGTCCGTCCGTCTGTCTGTCTGTCTCTCTCTGTCTGTCTGTCCGTCTCTCTGTCCCCTTAGCCAGGCAACTGTGCAACTGTCCGCCCGTTTCCAAACTAAAATGCAGTATTACGAGCTGTCTTTGGGGTGTATGGTTAAACTGCTGTAGAGATCTCTGTCCTAAATACACCCTTAACATCGATGGGGATGGGAAGAAGGACCAGCAAGAAGCAGGTGGGACCATCTGCATCCCAGCAAACAGGAGCAAGAAAACACATAGAACATAAACCCTGGTTGCACTCTCATTGCGAGTGGCAACCAAATAAAACCCCACCGTGGTCCCACATGTCATCCCAGAGGACAGTGATGGGGACTCAGGGGTTGCAGCTGGGATTCAGCCTGATGACTGGAGCATCCTGGTCTTCTGGCATTAATCAGCAAGGCTTGGGAGGTTTCCCCTGTGGGCAACCTCTGTGTCACCATTGCATACCTTCAGTATTGGTTTTAATAACAGCCAGTGCTCCTAATATGAAATAAAATCACTGTGTTGGTCTGAAATGTTTCCTTGCATCTTAAAAAAATGGCTGCAGACCCAGAGGTGCTGTATCACACCCCCAGGGGCACATCAGCCCCAAATCCTGCCTCCACATGGGGATGCTAAGGGGAGGATGAGCCCAGTAGGATGTCGGGTACCATCCCATTGCCTTCATATCTGGCTGGCAGTGAGGGGTTTAATTGCCTCTGCTGGATTCTTACTCCTTTATTATCACGGCAGTATCCTCCAGCCATTGCAATGTCCCACAGCAAGGAACTCACAGCTCATCCCTCCCCTCTCCCCTTCCAGGCACCCATGTTGGGGTGTGTGTGTGGGGGGGGAATATTTTAATGGAGCAATCTAAATTAATAAAGATAAAATAAATCAAAATCCCTGAATGTTAGACATTGGGCCTGCTGGGACAGCATGGACTCTATTAAAAAGCGTTGCACACTCCTCTGGTGACTCAGAGGTTTTATGTGCTAAAGACGACAGTGATGTAGCAGTTTTTCTTTCACAAAGCCCTAAATGCTAGGGTTTGGGGGTTATTTTTTGATGCATCGTGGTTTAGTGGATACCAGCCTAGGCTCCTTGCCGGGAGGATGCTGGGATCTGCAATGGGATCAATGGGGAAGGCGGAGGGTGCAAGCCTGGTCAGATGGACAGGACTGGTGGGCGAGAGGAGATTTAGTTGCTGCTTAGCAAAGAAATCCCTTATTGTTATATTTTTTTATTGATTGCTGATCCCGTTTCGTTAAACTTCAAGCTCTTTTTCCCCAGCATGAGCCTGGCTGGAGGCAGCATGAGAGTTTGGGACTGTGTGATGATGGATGTGTGCCTGTGCTTTGGGGTCAGAGCCATTCTCTGCTCTAGGATAGGATCACTGGTACCTTGAAACCAACATCCTGCCCCAAACCACTGCAGGGCATGTGTGCTGGTAATTCTGGATTGGTTTCGGCTCCATGTCAGCATCTATAGACATTGCAGTATCTATAAGTTATGCAATGTCCTTGGGAAGCTGATTGCTAATTATCTCCCTCCCACCCAGGGAAAGCTGCTCCATCGCAGCCAAATGTCAACCATCAACAGCAAGGGGAACACAGGGGGTCTGGGTAACAGTAGGGATGAAGCTGCATCCTCATCCCGTGTCCAGCAGAGGATGGCATGGGGTGGGCATGCAAGAACAGAAAGAAAAAGATCCTATCAGGGTGAAAACTCATTTGTCTGCCCCACGGCAGAGGGGTGGGTGTTGGAGGTGGCTGCGGGGACTTTCTGACCACCTGATGGATGTTGGAGGAGCAGGGACGGCCGCTCTTCCCCCCCTGAAATAGCCGCTGGTGGGAAATGAGTCACCGGTTTCAATCTGGTTTCTCTCCAGCCCGTCCCTGCCACATCCATCAGACAGGGCTGAGCTGAGCAGACTTTTTCCCCCAGGGAAGATTCTTTTTTTCATGGGAAAAGGAGGAATTAGGGGGTGCCGTGTTCCCAAAGGAGGAAGCAAGTAGATGGTTGGAACACCATCCTGCCCATCTTCCATGTGCTGGCCCCAGGGGTTGAACATAAATATAACAATCAAGAGGTAACAACATCATTGCTCCTGGATGCTTTGGAAAGCAGAGAGCCTTGGACAGCAATCTTTCAGCTGGTCCCAAGGCTGTGTTCGGAGCCCCAAACCCATGTATATGTATATGCACATGCCCACACTTCCCATGCCATGGGTTAAAATCTTTTCCCTACAAAGCTCTTTCTCTGCCCTGAAATGTGTTTTTAGGATTTGCCTAAAGTCAAGAGTTTTTCCCTGAAAAATCAGCCTGTGGTGCTAATAAGGTGAGTTTCCCACACCAGAATCAAGCTCATTTCCAGCAGGATCCCCCACTTGCACTGCGGAGGGGACATACAAGGAATCATACACCACATATTGGAGCATATTTGGGGTCAGGTCTACCATTTCCCCCCTCCATTTGAACAAAATATTGCTCCACAGCCTTTTTAACAGCTCCTCTGACATCCCATGTTCCACCCGCCAACCATCCCCATGGCCTCCCCGTCACTGCATTGCTCCTCGGAGCCAAGCATCCCATGCAACGCTCCCGATGTGGCTTCAGGGGTGATGGGTAAAGAGGGATAATGGCTTAGGGCATTTCTTCTGAAACTCAGATATTCTCTCAGCTTTCAGGCATCGTCGTCTCAACGGCCTTAATTCATCAGTAAGAGGTAATTTGTGAAAGGATGGGTGATCTTCAGCAAAGTCTTATTGCTCCCTGCTCCACTGCTAGTAAGTGGCTGCAGAAGGGTTTGAGCGACAGCTAAATGAGCACAATCGGGTTTTCAATAAAACTGCAATTTCCAACGAGATGACACAAATACTTGGCAGGGCCCCACTGAGCCCCCACCGCTCGCTGAGGCTGAGCTCTTGTGTTGCTGGCAGTATCTGCCATCGGTTTTATTTCTTGATGAACCTATTCATGGTTCTGCTTGGAGAAGGCTGCAGACTGTTGTCAGGCTGTGCTCTGCGCTGTGGGTGCACGCCAAGGTGGGCATGTAGTGATGGTGGTGGTGGCAGCTAACATCCATGTGGCCCATGTGAGAGCAGAGCTGAGGAGGCTAGAGCCATAGGGACATTTGGGGATGGTGTGTCCCAGCATGGGGTAACGAGGAGGGTGGTCTGGGATGCTGGCACAAAAATTGCCGTGAATGGCAAATTTGGAGATGCTTCAAAAAAAGGCATCACCTATATTTGTTCTTTGTATAGGGCTGATGTGACCGGACCCCAAAAACCAACAGCAGAGGAAAGGTAGGAGTTCCAGAACCACCCGGAAGCAAAGCAGGTGCTGTGGAGGCTTTTTGATCTGGTCAGGGCAGTTTGGTCCCAGAAAATCATTCAAAACCCACCAGGATAGAGAGTCCATCACCTTATTGTGGGTCAAAGCTGCTCCCCAGCTACCTCAGCTCTCCAAGAGCTGCCCCATCACCCCTGGCACCAGCTCAGAGATGGAGATGGGTGGAGATGGCCATGTCCTGGGACTCCTGTGGTCACCACAGACAGAGGGTGAAACATCACTGTCTTTATTACTTTAAATAAAGGCCCTCCTAGTCCCTTTTTGGTCCCTGTCTTTCCTTACCCTTTGGGCAGAAAGTCCCAGAAAGGCAGAATGGGACCTCCAGAGGGCTCTAGTCCCAACCCTGCTCAAAGTAGGGCCAATCTTAAAGCAGATCATGGTCCTCAGCACCAATCCAGACATGGTTCCAGCATCTCCAAAGATTAAACCTTGAGGCAGTGCCAAGAGAAGCAGCCACATACCTTTGGGGGTAATACCTCCCTTCCCAATGCGAGGTGGAGCTTCTGTGTCCAAAGTGGCCTTTCCCAGCAGCAGGGACGTAGGGCAGAAAGCAGAAATTATGATCTTCCTAGATGTCACCTCAAGCTGAATCACTTTAGTCTCTCTATTGCAGGAATATCATCTTTGCTTCTTTCCTGCAGGAAGGGGTTGCTCTCTCCTTCCTTTCATGTGTTTTGTTTTTCCTTAGCATTTCCCCAATCCCTCAACTCACCTGTTGTTGGCCCCAGCATTATTTAAGCCAGACTGTGGTGGAGACCCAGCAGTGAAGTCATCGTTGCCCACATTGCAATGGAGACCAGGCAGAGGATAATGTCCTGCTTTGCCCATGAAGAGCTGCATCTGCATGGGTTTCTATCCCACCAGATCCTCCAGCTGCCCATCAAACCCCTTACAAGCTCATTGAACTCACTAAAGTGGTGGAAGACCAACCTGAGAGAGAATCAGTTTATTTTCCCACCCAGTCAATTGAATCAGCTGCAACCCACTTGCAATAGCACCCATAGCACCCTTCGCCTCTATAGTGATGGAGCCGGAGGGTACACCCCATGGCAGCCTCCCCTGTTGGAAAAGAGCTACATCCCCCCCTCTTTGCATTTAGTTTTGAGGTTCACTTTCCCCACCCCTGCTCAGAGCATCTGCCTCCTGCTCAGTGCAGGCAGGTCTCCAGGCAACCCTCAGCATCCTCAACAGGGTCACCAGTGGTCCCCACACATGGCCCAGAGCCAGGTGCCTCTGTTAAGGTTTATCAAGAGTGAAGGATGCAAACAGGTTCCCATTGTGCCTGGCAAGTCCTTGCCTGCCACCCAGCAGGACCCAGCTGCCTGCGGTGCTCAGTGGCTGTGCAAGCCCCAGCTTGGTGAGAAGACACAGTGTGCCAGCCCCGCTCTCGTGCCCAGCCCTGAGCTGCTTGCTGGGGAGCAGAAATAGCTTGAACCTTCATCACGCTCATCCTCACCCTGCCAGGGCAGAACTCAAAGCTCCCAGTCATTGCCAATAGGAGTAAATCGGCAGCATTGGTCTGTACCCCACTTGTGGCATTTATCAACCCCAAACTGGGGCAGTGAGTCCTTTTAAACTGCTCCTTCATCTTATGAAAGCATCACACTGAGGCTGCCCATGAGCAGGATATGGCCCTAGCATCAAGTGTCTGATTCTTGAAAAGCTACTGGAAAATCACCTCATGAGCACCAGTACCCAAGCAGGGGCCAGGAAATGAGGTGATGCTCAGGGAATGTTTTTCTTGGTCGAGGGGATGGCTGTCCTATAAACACCAGGAGTTAATCAGGAAAATAATCAGGCAGCATCCAAAAGTGAACATGGGAGGCTTGGGTATGTCCTTGGCCCCTCCATCTGTGGGAAGATCCATGAGACCTGGGGAACAACAAAACTTCCCAGCTCCCGAGTTTTCCAGCTCCTGCATCCTCCAGGCAGCTTTTGAATCCTCTCCATGTTTCCCTTGTGCCAGATCCCATCTGCTTTATGTCCGCTTTCTGAAAAGGATCGTTGCTTTTCGCTGCTAATTGCCTGTCACTTCGAATCCTCCTGCTCCGCCTCACCAGAGCTGTTCTTCCCCTCCCCTGCCCCAAACCATGGAGGAAAGCGCTCAATTGGACCTAACTTTGAAACAGAAATGCCCCAAAACCTTAATAAATCCTAAAATTAATCCTAATTTTACAAGGAGTCAATTGTCTCCAGATCCCAAACCTGTTCCTTCCCCAGTACTGCTAATGGGAGTTTAGCTGGACCTGGAAAAACCTGGAAAAGCTGCAAAACTGGGTGTTTCTCCTGCCTAGCACACAGCGTTTGGGCACCTCGGCTGTCAATCACCCCCCTCCACCCCTTTGTTAATTAGCAAGACTGTAAACGACGTCACCTCGATGTCATTTGCTGCCTCCTGCTCCTGCCAGCTCAACAGCATCATTATCAATGGCTCAAACAAGGAGATGTGGAGGCAACCCCATTTGGCCAGGTTAGGGGAGAAAAGGCTGAGGCACTTCAATAAATGCTGAGAAATTACTATTTGGGGGGGCTGTGGAGGGAACAGCAGCACCAAGAGCTTGTGAAATTACCCCAGGAAAGGACAAAAGAAGCGCAAAGCCTTTCTCACTCTGGCTCAGCTGCTGCTCGGCTTTGTATAGGAGGCAGGGAATATGGCCTTAATGATAAACCAAGTGATTAAGGAAGCATGAAGCAATATCTATATATCTATACCAAATATAGATATTGATTTAAAAAGAAGTATCAATTATATATATATCTTTAGTAAAGCAGAGACTCTATTTCCAGCACTCACCTGGGAGCAAGATGGGAACTGCTTCATCCCTGGCTGCCCATGCGACTGGCATGGCATTGCTCACCAGCCTAAATTTTCCACTGAAACACCCCAAATCCAGGTTTACATCTTGCCCCCAGCACTGGGGAGTTCCCTTCCAACCACTCCTGTGATGCTGTTTCACTGCTTTTGGGCATTTTCATCAATTTCTATGGCTGCCCAAGCTCCAGCACATCCAAGGTCTCACCCGGGGGGCATTAAATGCAACTATTTAGTAGCTGTATCTGAACAAAAAAGGCGTTTTGCTCCTCTCTCCCGCCCTTCCTAGGGAGTCATTACAAGAAATTACCAAGATAGGATCACAGCATGGAGGCAGATTTTATTATTTAATTACTGAGGTGGGGCAGGGAAAGATGCTTGGGGGGGGTCCTGGCTCCGTGCCGGCACCAGCAGGGACAAGCGTTATTGCTGCAGGTCACCCAAATGGGGAGAGAAATGGGATGATGCTGCTTTGCAGGAGAAACCACTGAAGGTCGAGACAGATTTGGCCTTTCCAAACCAAAGGCAGCATCTATCCCTGATGCTGGAATGGCCAAATCCAGCTCTCCGCCTCGCGAGGTGCCGGCATGCGGCTGCGTCTCCCTTCCCGGGCGTTTCTGTCATCCGTGAAATGTGAAGTTGGAATTTTCTGCTCCCCCCTCCATCATCCACTGAGCCTGAAATCAATTATTCCCACCCGCACGCTTGCCATCGATGCACGACGTGCTCGGTAGCCGCACGGTGTTGCCGCAGCTGTGGCAGAGTGGGTTGATAACGGGGTTGGAGACCCCTCCTTTGCCTCTTTCTGAGGCCTGAGGGGGAGAAAAGACCCCCATAGGAAGGGCTGAGCAGTGATTTCGGGGGTGTTTCGGGGGCTTACCCAGCTGCTGGTGCCTTCAGATCCTTGTAACCCTCCAGGTCTGGACCAGGGCACACTGGGGCCACCAAGCAGCATCAGCTTTACACCTCCCCCAGCCTCCATCCCAACCCCACCATCCCTGGGCTGCTCAGACACACCACACCTTTGGATAAGCACAAGGCCAGCATCCATCACCTCCTTCGAGGCTGTCCCCAGATTTGGGAAGGAGGAGGAGGAGGAAGGGGTGAAGGCTGCAGGAGGAGGGGAAGGATGCACATCCCTGGTCCCCAGCTGCCGGCTGGCGCATCCCTCCGCTGGCAGCCCCCGGGGGTGGGCTCAGCGACGCACGTGTTCGGGGAGGGAGGTGTGGGGATGCGTGTGTACACTGTCTATATATACCACCGTGGCACAGGCATCGGAGAAGTCACAGATCAGAGGAGCCGGCAGCCGACAGCACACCCGCAGGTAGGAAATCCGCTTTTATTTTCCATCCTGGGGGGGACTTGCCTGGGGATTTTTTTGTCTGAGGATGGTTTGTCCGGCTTCAGTTCACCAAGAGATATTCCCCTCCTTGTTAAGGGTTAAATGAAATATCTTCCCAGAGGGAGAAATCCATCTCCTCTATCCCACAAGAGGAAAAGTTTCAGCTTTACCATCCAGCCCCAAAATCAACCGGAGTGGAGCCGGAGGGATGCAACAAGAGTCGGCATGGGCCACCTGCCCGAACCCAGGGGGAAGTCCACAGGGTGATGATGGGTTCCTCTGGGATGAATAGGATTTTTAGGGGATTTTTTGGGGAGCTGCCGTGCCACGACTTTCCTCATTCAGTATTTCTGCCCCTTTTTTTCCTAGCCAGGATCTCACTGGGGCCACCATGGGATGCTCCGGGAGATGCTTGGCTTGCGAGCAATCCCTTTTTTCCTCTTGAAAAAGCACAAAAAAGAGGAAAATGGTTTATTTGTTGCTTTGATTTTTTTTAATCTCCCTCAGAAAAGCAGGAATGAACGGCTGAGACATGGGGACGCAGGGAGAAATGTTCTTCCTGAGCTTTTTTACCTCTGAACAGCCTTTCTCAGCCTCTTGAGCCCACATCTGTGTTTATAGTCACGCCGCGGCGTCTAATTTTGGCCAATTATGGCCAATTACCTGATTGAGGGGGTTCAAAAAAAGAAAATGCTTCTTTTTCTGGCGAGCGCCGGGCATCTGCAGCCACCCCTGCCCCCGGCCTCAAACCTCACCCATTCTCCCTAAAATCCCCCCAAAAGCTGCTTGCACAAAGCCGAGCGGCATCACCAGGGTTTGGGGGAGCTGGGGAAGTATTTTAGCCAGTGCCAGTGGGGGACACTGTTGGACAGTATTGTGCTTTTTCGGCTGGAAAAAGCTTTGACTCCTTCAATGCTGGCTTCCAGCGGGGCTGGATCCTGCCCCATCGCATCTTTCTTGCCCTCTGGATCAGGCCTTGGCTTTGGGCAGTGTGGGAATTAGCAAGGAAAACATGAATTTGGGCTGGTTTTGCTCCAGGTGTGGGAAGCGAGGAGCTCCTAAATGTGCTCCTCACATGGCGGGACTGATCCTGACCTGGGAAAGCCAGAGCTTCGCTGCGTTTAAACCCCTGTGAAGGTGTTCGGGGAAGAATGTCGATCCTACTACTGAGATAATCCCTTCTGTTAGTGTCTCCCATACGAAAAGGGGCTGCAGAATGCCAGGAGAGAGGCAGTGAGCAGCTCCCCAGCACTGCCCGCAAGCTCCTACCCCAAATCACATCAAATCAAGCGAATAAAACCCATCTCAGCAAGCACCTGCTTCCCCTTCCACCTCTTCTCTTCGGGTTATTCACATCCCACATCTTTCCCGCTGCCCCCCGAATCAGCCCTTTCATACGGCTGCATCTCCCACATCATCCCACCCGGAGCAATAAATAAAAGCCTCTTGTCCTGACGGATAACCAAACCTTGCCATTATCTGAACTGCAGGCTGGATTTCTAAATAAACCCTCTTTCTTTCCCAAAAAATATTAATGAGGGTAATTCCACTGGATTGAAAACTTTGGAGGATGCACCCTCAGGGCAGCCTGTAGCAGTGGGGGGGTCCCAAAGCTGTTTTGTGAGATGAAGTGTCTATATCCTGGCGCCCCCTCCCAGGATGGACAGGTTTAGTTTTCAGGGAGGAAGAGGAAGGTTCATGTCCAGGAGCAGCCCCAGTGTCCGAGGAGCCATGGAGGAGGCTGTGGTATGACACCGGGGCTGTCACAGCCTTGGCAGGGTTGATGGCATCCCAAGACATGAAAGCAGTGGGACTGGTTGGTGAATCCCTTAAGAAACAGTGCCCAGGTTTGGTTCCCCTCCCAAAAAAAGGTGGAGCAAAATACAAAGAAATGGGAAAAAAAGCTGAAAAATGAGGAATAAATGGGGGGAAATGAGGAAAAAATGGGGGGAATGGCAAAAAAGGGAGAAAAAAAAAAGAAAAAAGGGGGAAGAATGGGGAAAAAAAAAGAAAAAAAGGCATCCCTTTTTTTCACATGGTTCTGTGAATGTGAAACTCGGGAAGGGCTTCGTGCCGTCACCACCCCATAACCTGCAACCCCCCTCACCCCAAACATCCAAGGGCAGAAGCAAGACCCCCCCCACCACCACCACACTTGGTCCTTCCCTTTTAACGGACTGACTTAATCTGGGGACACACACACAGATTCACAAACAGAGGGGGTTGTTTCCCTCTTTCCCACCCCTGGCCTGGCCACTGATGCTGGCAGGGTACCGCATCCCGCCCGCCAGATAGCATCTTTCAATTAACGGGGAAGAAAAGCCGAGCCGTAATCTCAGAGCCTCCTCCGCAGCCAGATGTGACCTGCTTAGCCCAGGACATTGGACTTGATGTCTCATGGGTACATGGGAACAGGGCTGGGGGGTGGGTTGCAGCCCCCTCCCTGGCTCTGCCAAACCCCATTCTGGAGCTGAGTGATTTGGGGGGGAGCTTGCCCTCTCCTGGGAGCTCTCTGCCACACCTCTGACTCACGCCGCCAGCCAGTTTTAATGAGACTCAATGAAGATTAAGTCCCAATCCCTGCTCTTATCAGCTTCCCCTTGTACCGTCCAGCAAATGACAACTGGGAGCTGCCAGGCTCTGTGTCACTGCCTGGATGGCAGGGACGAAAGGTGAATGTGATGCTGGTTGGGGACCTCACCGGGTGCTCTGCCTCTACTGCAAAGAGTTGGGTTGCCCTCCACACCTTGGTGGAGTGGGAAATAAGTGGAGATCCTCAGGTGCTTAAGTCCCCCCCAAAGCAGCCTGAAATGGTGCTGGAGCAGCACACAGGTTGTGAAGCCACCATCACTGAGGTCTTCCTCACCTCTGAGCATCCCAGTATGGGGGTTTCTGAGTGCTGCTCCACTGGTGGGACCTCAGTGCCACCAAGGGTAGCACCAACCTCCACATCCTTATCCTGCTCCTCTCCATCACCTCCATCTCCCGCCCTTGCTGCTTTATAAACCAGCACCAGGACCTGCTCCCAAGGATCGTGGGGATGTAGGATCCTTTTCCTGGAGGCATGAGGGTGAGGAGCGGAGCAGGAGGACCAACCTTCCTGCTTGCAGGTGGCCATGGGAATGCATCAGGCTAAATCTCCAGGAATTGGGAGGGAAGCACACAACCTTGGTCATGTCTCTTAATCGCTGCCCATCACCGATGTTGGCAAAGCCAGACAGGACACATGCAGGTTCTTTGGGAACTGTCTTTGCTGCTCCACACTGGGTGGGCTCAGACCCAAGCAATCCCTGCCAGCAGCAGACTGAACCCTCCAGAGAAAGGTGTGGCACCACCACAGAAACAACACAGAGGGGAAACCGGAGCGGGACATCCTCACCCAGCTCCAGTGATGCTCAGAGAAGGAGCACCCTGCTCAGGGGACAGCCAGGGACGTGCTGCCCCAACACGTCCATCTGCTAAAATAAGCCCCGTCCGGGACGCATGCCATGAGATCGGCTGGGAAAAAATAAGCTGGGACACAGCGGGTCTGTTTTTGAGAATGAGGAGGCAGCCGGGCTCCTTTCCTGACAGTACAGTTCTGTCAGGGAGACCGGGAACACGCGTGTCCGGGTTGGGGTGCGGGAGGGCAGGCTGAGAACGGGCACTTTTTGGTGCAGGAGCAGGGCTCGGTGGTGCCGGTGCTGTCCTGGCCTGACGGGTTTTCCCTCTCCCGTGCCGCAGCCGCTGCCGGTGCCGCCATGAGGGCTGTGCTCTGGGACCTGCTGCTGCTCTGCCTCTTCGCCCGGGCACGGGGTGACTGCCGGGGGGACTGCCTGCACTGCGACCGCCACCTCTACCGGGACAGCTTCGACGTCCTCGTAAGTGCCTCTGCCTTGTCCCCTGCCACAGGCAGCAGCGGGGGGGTAGCACCTCCTGTACCCCCCTACACTAGGTGGGCACCTTCCCCTCTGTGCTGGGTTGGGTTTGGGGGTTGGGGAGGATTTTGGCTGCTGGTTGATGCCAAACCTCAAGGGGAAGGTGCCACGTGCCATCATTGCCCCTCCTCCTCGGGCACCCCCCAGGGACACCATCCAGAAAGACGCAGACTCCAAACCAGCTTCTGGAAGTGATGGGGACAAGGCTGTAATGGCCCAAGGAGAGTCCTAAGAAGGTCCCAAGACCCTCAGCATCCCCAGCTCTCCTGCCCCATGTCTTGCAGCATCACTGTTCCTACCTGTATCAAGCCCAGACTGTTGCCAATACCCACCCCATCCTCAAAGAAGCCACCCAACTCTCCCTCTGAGCCCCATCAGGATGGGACCAGCTTTGCAGATGGCTGCTGAACCACAGTGTTTATGGGAGATGGGCATCAAGCACCCTGCAGACCCTCTCACTGTCTTGATTTGCCTCCAACATCTCATGGAAAGAGTTATTAAATAGCTTTTTTGTTTGGCTTTTTTTATTTCAACCCCTAAGCCTTTCTTTTCCCCTTCACTGAGCTGTGGCTGTGCCCTGGCCAGCAGCATTTCTTTCCCTCCTGCTCCCCCTCCACTCCTGTGGGATCATCCATTGCTTCCCCCCTGCCTGCTCACCAATTTATAAGCGATGATAAACCATAGCAGGTTGAGACATCCACCTGAAAGGAGCCAGCAGCTCAGGAAGCCCCTAAGGCTGGGAAATACCCCTGAAAAACACGAGGGATCGGAGAGTTCCAGGGCTCTGTGGAGATGCTGGAGCCATTCCAATGCTACCCCCTTGCAGGCAAATCCTGCATTCCCATGTCAATGCCAACATGTTCTGGGGAGCGATTGCTCTGGTTTTGCCCCAGCATGTTGTTTTGCAGTCTGGAGGTACCAGTGTCTCTGCAGCCCCTGCCTTCCTGTCTGGTCCTGCTTCTGGAGCCGCGTTTTGCTCTGTTTTCGCTGGCCAGCAAGATGGAGAAGAGATGAGATGGTTGCTGGCTTATGGGTCAGTACAAGCTTGTATCTCAAAGGAAGTGTTTTGTACCAGGAGCAGAGGAACCTGGGGTTTTTCGAGGCTCAGTCTGAGCTGGAAGAAGCATCATGGTGGGATTTGATGCAATTGTCCACCATTTCCATAGCAACTTCCAAAGAAGTCCCACCAGTGGTGTGGATGATCCATACTTCAAGGGTAGAAATAGGAGATCACCCTGAAGTAACAGGCATGTCTGCATCAGCATCGCAGCTGCCAGGGCAGGACAGACGCAGCCGGTGGAGCTGGTCTTCAATATATGGATGAATCACCTACGTCCTGGTACCCCAGAATCATCTAGGATGGTGTAAACTCATGGTGGCACCAGTAATGCCAACTGAAGATTGGAAGGAGCATCCCAAGGTAGTTTGAGCCCTGGACATGGAGGAGCATTGGCTGGTGTTTGCTGAAGATTCCCAAAACTCTGTGGGCTGGCCTGGTGGCAGAACCCATTTCCATGTGAATTAAGACCACAACACAATGGTCAAAGACCCTGGGATGTTTACGATGCTGCTTTTTGGATGGATGATAGGACACCTGGGGTAATTCTTCTTGAAGCCTATCTGCTGGTGCTCATCAGAGCTGTTATCTGAGTGTGATCCATTAACTTTTCATCTTCAACATGGGCAACTGCCAGGACACTGTTCATCAGCTGTAGATGCTGCCATAGCCTTGGAGATCCCAGGACAGGGTCTTGGATCAGCACAGGATACACTTGGTATGTCCACATGGACCCTTATCATCACCTCACTGCTTGTCTGAAGAGCCTGCCCCCAGGGATGGAAATAGCCAATTGTTGCATAGCTGCATGCTTGAACTGCAGCCCTGAGACACCACAATGGGACTTGTAGCACCTCCTGCTTGCCAAAGCTAATGAACCCATGGTGAGGAGAGTCTTTGTGAAGGTTCTGGTCTTGGATATGGCCTGTAGCAATAAGACACACTGATGTGCATCAGCATGGGCTCCTCCAGTTGGTATTAAGCCCACCATGAAGCTAATACTGGGATGGAGACACTCCAACACAAGGGAAGACACCCTTTCCTTCTGGGAACTCCAGCTCTGGTTTCTTTGGGTATTTTTTGGTTTGGTTCCTCTACATTCTTCTCCTGGATGGTTCCCCCTGGGTGCTGGGATTAGTGGTACCAGCCTACCTGGGGATATCACCCCACAGCAATGTCGGGTCTGTGGCCTGCCTTGGTACATGAGGCCTCTTAGAAAGGGATAAGACACAAACATGGAAGAAGCCAAAGGGCACCTTTTTAATGAGGCTTGATGACTTTTGAAGGGATGTGGTGATTGGGGTGGGTTTCTGAGGGCTGGGAGAAGGCAGATATCAAGTGTCTTTGAGGAAGGTGTAAAAGAGGATTTGGTCAGCCCCACCTCAGCCCTTGGGAAGGTGGTGGAGCACATCATTCTGCAACACATTTCTGAACATATAAAAGACAAGGAGGTCACCAGTTGTAGCCAGCAAGGATTTATGAAGGGGAAGTAGTGCTTGATCAAGCTGACAGCTTTTTGCAGTGAGACAAAGCTTGTCTTGGCTTTCGTCAGACTTTGACATTGTCTCCCATGACATCCTCATAGACAAGCTGCTGAAGCACAGGATAAACAGGCAGTGAGGTGGACTGAAACCTGGAGGACCTTGACATCTTCGTTAATGACTGGGATGATGTGGCAGATGCACCCTGAGCAAGTACCAGATGATGCAGAGCTGGGAGGTGCAGACTGTAGAGCACAGGGTCGTGCTGCCATCCAGAGGCACCTTGACAGGCTGAAGAAATGGGCTAATAAGAACCTCATGAAATTCAATAAGGAGAAGAGCAAAGTCCTGCCCCTGGGAAAGAACAACTCATGGGCAAAGCTAGAGGTCCCTTCCCAGCTCTGCCATCCCATCACTGGGTGATTTTCTGGCCTTGTGCCCAGCTAAAGGTCCAGCAGTGTGAAGTATGGGGTGGTGGAATGGGATCACGGATGTCAACTGGGAAGTATGGAGCATATCCAGCAAGGACTGGAGCATCTGGAGAGGAATGGTGAGTAGCTGCCATGGCTCTCCATTGTCTCCACCACCACTGGGAGCCCAGGAACAGGATTTGGGAAGGGGCACCTCACTGAATGAGGCCAAGAAAGGGCTGATGAGCTGCTGGCACCTTTCCGTGGGTGTCTTCCAATGCATTGCATCACTGGACAGGCTGGAAGTGGGGGAATGCCAGAACACCTGGCATTAGGGTTCACCACCCCATGTACCAAACCCCGTCTGATGCCTATCCCTGTGTTTCCCATGCAGATCTGCATCCTGGAGTGTGAAGGCGAAGCTGTGCCACGGGCCACTTGGGAGCTGTGTGCTGCTGCCGCTGGCCGACCTGCCCCGCGGCCCCGCGACCTCCAGGACGCTGGCGATCCCTGGCACGATGCGGTGGCAGCGGTGCCGGTGAGCCCGCTGCAGGTGAGCGAGCTGCTGCAGCGACGGGAGGCCGAAGATGAAGGTGTCGAAGAGGAGCCGGGAGCCTTCCTGCAGCCACCCGAGGACATTTCCCGACGACTCGGCAGTTTCCCACGTGGGACACGTGGCTCGTGGCCGGCACCGATGGCCAGGGGGGTGCAGAAGCGGTACGGGGGCTTCATCGGGGTCCGCAAGTCGGCGAGGAAGTGGAACAACCAGAAGAGGTTTAGCGAGTTCCTGAAGCAGTACCTGGGCATGTCACCCCGCTCCAGTGAGTACGACATTGCCGGCGGCATCAGCGAGCACAACGAGATCTAACGGAGACCCGCGCTGCCCGGCTAGGTCCGCCATGGCCAAAAAAGTCAACCCTCTACCCCCCTCCTCCTCATGTCCATGGGTGCAAATTAAAAAGGGAGTCCAACAGATTAATTTGGAAATGGCAAATTAGAGACCAGGGATGCTGAGAGCGGCCGTCGGCATCTCGGCATCTGGAGGGTGTGCGGGGAAAGGTCCTTTGCTGTCAGCTTCCCCCTGCCGGGGAGGATGGGCACAAAGGTGCTGTCCTCCACACCAAGTAGATCGAAGGGTGGCTCAGCACCCCCCCCCCCCAAAGCATGTCTAAGTCCCCTAAAGTGAATTCAGATTTTATTGTAATTGAAAGATTAAAATAAAATTTAAAATGGAAAAATTAAAAGAACTTTCAAAAATTGAAAACTAATCTGAATTTTTACAGTGTGAATAAATAATTTTTTAAAGAAGAAAGTGAAATTGCTTTTTTAAAATGGAAAAATAAAATGTAAAATATGAAAAATGAAAATAAATTTCAAAAAATGAAAAATTAAAATAGTTAACACAGTTAAATTAAAAAATAAAAAAATTAAATATTTAAAAATAAAAAATAAATCTTAAAAACTTGGAAAATTAAACTAAATCTGAAAAAATGAAAATAGAAATTTTATATTTTTAAAAATTAATTATTTAAATGGTTTAAATGAAATGAAAATAAATATAAATTAAAATAGTAAATTAATATAAGTTACAATAAAGTGGAACTTCTTCCATTTAGATACTAAATAATCCTCCCCAAACCCTCCAGCTCCATGTTCCCAAACTGAGCAGTGGGTTGACCCCCTGCCCCTGGGAGCAGCATGTTCCCTCCACCCCTCTTGGGGTGCTCACAGCCCCCTGCCACTCCAGCTGCCAAGACCCATCCCCTTCCCTATCTCCCCAAATTGCAAATTTGGGAGAATTTTAGTTTTTTCACCTTTTTTGTTTCTTTTTCCTTTTTTCCCCTCCCCTAGGTGGCATCTCCCAAACTTAGGGGATGTACCCCTGACCCCGCAGCCCCTGGGGAGCCCCTGCTCCCTCCATGCGGCTCAGCTCCTTTTTTTTTCTTTTCTTTTCCTTTTTTTTTGTATTATTTTTCCTTTTTTTTCTTTCCCTTTTTTTCCCCCTTTCCTTTCTCTATTTTTTTTTATTTTTTATAGCGTTCCGGCACCGCATCCCAGCACCTTCCGCCAGGCACAGGCAAAACTAACCCTGCTCCTGTCCACCCCAGCAGCCTCCATCCTCCCTCTGACGGACCCCAAAGCGCTTCAGACTCGCATGCGGGCAGAAAAATCACTTTGCTCTTCACACACTAAAGCCAGATTTAAGCCGGGACCTGACGAATTTCGGCCTCCACCGGTGACGGGAGTGAGATGCCATGGGGAGGGCGGGAGAAGAGCACGGGGGAGCGGGCGGGAATTTGAACAAAATAAGGAAAAAAAGGTGAATTTTGAAAAAAAAAATTTGGATTTTGGGTTGTTTTCTTTTTGCGTTGGCCACTGTCAAAAAGCCACCCTGGATCCAGTGAAAATCATCCCATCCCACACTCCTGCTGCCTTCCCAGCAGTTGGCATTCCCTAGTTGGGGCTTACTGCTTTCCACAGGATTTCAACTTTTCAGATGGGGGATGCCAAGGGGTCTCATCCCATTGCCTCCATCCCCACGCACCCAACCTGATGGCTACCACAGCAGTGACCAGCTCCAACCCCTGCACCCAAAAACCACCTCTAAATGTCTGATTTTTTTCATTTTTCCCTCATTTTTTTTATTTCCCCCTATTTTTAAAAGTGTTTTCCTTGCTTTTTAAAGGCCCTGGGGTTGACTTCTTTGCTCAGCACCACCAACCGTGCACGCGTCCTCCTCACGCCCCCCCCTTGGCATGCATCGTGTCCCAGTCCCCGCGCCAGGATGCGGTTTTTCCGTGTCGCTCCTAGGAGAATCATCGGAGCCAATCGGTTCTCCTGCCTAATTTGCTCCCCCCTAAACCAAAATAAGACAATAAAAGCATATCCTGGGAACAACTTTGCTCGGGTCTCACCCACAGTGCTGCCCTTCACTGTTTGTACAAAACAAATAGAATATAATAATCCCTATGGAAAAGAAAAAAAATGGGAAAAAAATCCCAAGATCTTGTTCTTTTTAATTGTTTCATACAAAGATTTCTCCATTAAACTTGTACATAGCAAAAGGATTAATAAATTAGTTTACTGTTTCTACGATACTGTTGCGACTGGCGACCATCAATGCCTGTGGAGCAGGTCCCTGCTGTGCCCCCCCTCTCCCAGACATGGGGGATGCTGGATCTCCTCTGTGGAATAATTTGGTTTTAGGGGGGAAAAAAGGGAGATTTGTGTACATTTGTGGTATTTGCAAAGCAGGATGGTGGAATCGGCACTCGGGAAAGTGGTGGTGTCACACACATGCCCCTTAACCAAAAATGGGATGGACTGGGGAGTTACTGGGGGGGAAAAAAAGGGATTTTAGGGTTTTAGAGAGAGAAAATTAATTCCTATCTGGCTCCATCCTGCCCACAACCCTTTTCCATAGGGATAATGAGGGCACCTGCACCCACTGCACCCAACTGGAAATCAGGTGGGTTCTGGTCTCAGAAACCCCCAGGTTTGGGGAGAGGAGTGACATCACCACAGCCCCCAGTCCCTTCCTCTCTCCACTTTATTTCCCCTTTTCCCATTCCTTTTTCACCTCCACAAGCATTAAAAAACCCAATAAAATCAAGTTATCAAGGGGGTTTTGTGTTAAAAAGCAACTTCTCAACTCAACATCAGAAGGCCCTGAGACACTTCTGAGCCCATCCTGCACATAACCCACATGGGTCTAGCACATATCAGGTTCAAAAGTTGATGGATTTAGGGTACTTAGGGGAAAAAGCGCAACAAAAGGATGAGCAGCACCTGCTGCCACGGAAGTAGCAGGCAGACACTGCTATCTAGTGGTGCCAGGAAGGGTTGTGCCAAGACGATTCTCAGGCTGAGGCTGAGCAGCCACAGAAAGTGCTGCCACTGCTGTACTGGGGGGCATGGGAGCACCCACTGACACTGGGGGTGACACTGGGGCTGCAAGGACAAAGCAGAACCAACGAGGCACCAGGCAACTTTTCTTTTTATTTCTTATAAAATATATCTCATATTGCTGCTGTAAAAATTACATTTCACATTTATATTTTTTTAACATTTCTTTTCCCCTCTTTTTTTCTTTTGTGTGATTTTTTTTTCCTCAATAAAAATAATACTCAAAAGACAGCTAAAAAAGCTTCAACATGACAGAAAATTCACTCGACCCAGCACCGTCCCCGCTTGGCCAGTGGCACGGCCACAAGGCCAAGTGTCCCCTGTGACAGGACGCTGCAGTCCCCACTGATGGCAGCAGTGACAACATGGTGTCACCTGCACTGAATACACTCGCTTTGCCATTTGGGGTCCAGCTCCACCCCCCCAGCTGTACATCCCAGCAGACAGGGAGCAGCCTCTAATTAGTGCCCAATTAAGAGGTTCTGATGTACATACATATACACACTCTGAGGGACAGCCATGGGGATGAGGGAAAACTCTCCACACGGGATTTAGGTGTTGCAGTTGGGGCTCAAGAGGAGTTTTCTTGAGACCAGCGAGACTCAAGTGTTGGGAGGAAAAGTCCAACGGCTGGGAGGTGGCTGGAAGCAAGTTAAAAATAAAAGGGAAGGGGAAATAATAAAGGGGAACAATATTTATAAAAATAGATATCCAATGGCAGCCATCCCAGTGGAAGCCTGCTGTCGCTTCTGCAAAAATACGAGAAGGTTTTTCTGTTTTAAAGTGTAAAAATTCCAAAACACTCCCAAAGCAGAAGGGAAAAAAATGAGTATCAACCCACCCTGCACCAGTTTCTCCATTAAAAATAAAAACCCAACAGGAAAGCGCTGTGAGCACTAGGGACAACCTTGCTCAGCTCTGTCCTTACCGCAGCAGCCCTTGGAAAAGCAGCTGTACCTGCACACCCCTGATAAAATGGCACCAAGCTCGAACACTCCGATACCAGGTCAGCACTGCTGCTGGGCAAGGAAGTGCTGTGTGCAGTGGGAGAAGGTGGTGCTGCACCTTCATGGCTTGGTTTGACAATTCCCAGAGTGATTCAGCTGGGACCAGTGGAAGCTGAGCCATGCTTGGTCAATGTAGCCAGAGACCTGGCTCTGCCCCATCTCATTTGGGGCAGAAAGGGCATAACAAGCAAGGAACAGAATCTCTGGTCCTGCCTGGTCTCTCTGTGTTGTGGAGGCAAAGGTGGACTGAGGAATGCACAAATCCACCCTTAGTTTTTTAGTTCTGCTGCTTCAAGCCTGATTTTCTAAAATATCTGAAATATGGTAACACAGCGAGGTGCTGTGTGGACTTCCCAAAGCACCAGCTTGCTTCTTGAGAGCCACCAGCATCACCAAAACCCTGCACCCCGACATCCCAGTGTCCTTCCTGGAAGGCTCAGCACACATGCTGACAGAAGTGGGAATTGCGTTTTCTGACATTTCACTCCTAACACTACAGTCCAGCAAGGATGTGAGCCTGAACAAGCAGAGCCAAAACCACTTCTCTTCCTGGGATTTAAGCCAGAGTGTCCAGACACACCCAGGGATGGAACCCCACGGGGTCACTCCCTGCCTGGGGAGTTTCCCTCTGGCTTTCCAGTAGCCATATTTTGCATTGGCCAGCTGGATACCAGAGAGATCAGGCTGCAGGATGAGACACTGTTTACATGTACAGAAGTAGAAACTAACAACAAAAAATACCCAAATACATCAACAAGCACCAGGAATACATATAAATGAATCTCAACCCACTTCACCTGCCCATCTGATCCCTTCAGCAGCAGGGCTCATGGTGATCCAGGAAAAATACCAGACTCTCCCAGTCACCTGATTCACTTCTGTAAGGAAAGCTGGGTTGTGGTATGGTCCTTAAAACCAACCCAGGCTCAAGTTGAGTGCAGGGACCACTCTTGGCTCGACGGCTGCAGGTTACAGACTGTGATTATCAAAAACGCAGCAAAAAAGTAATACAAATCCAAACAGCTGCCGGTCCCAGTGAGGGAAGAAAACCAGTGACGGGGAATCTGGCTAAAGGGCCACATGCACCCCAGTCTGACACCAAGCATGATGCCCTGCCAGTGCTGCTGGTGAAACAGAGATTGCAGCAACAGTGACAAGAAAGCACCAGCAATTTCGATTGGGTAAATACATATTTTAAAGGATGGAAGTCAGCAAACTGACTCCCCCAAGGCTCATTGGGATATAAAAGACAATATTGAAGTGTTTGGCCTTCCCAGTCCTCCCAGCTGCCTTTACTGGTGGAATCGTTAATTTACAAAGAGTAAAACTGCTCAACTTCATTTTTAAACACATGGCAAGCACCACAACCTGGATTTGTCATGGAGCTAAGCAGACTTACAAAGCCTAAAATGTAGGTTTTGCCTTTAAAAGTCTCATAGTTTTCCTGATTAAAGTGTTTTGAGTGTTTCCCCCCTCCCAAGAAATCTCCAAAAACGACAGTCAGTGAAATTGTCTGGAGGCCTGGGTAGGCTCAAACCACAGGTGTGATGGGACCCAAGCAAAGACCACATGCATGCGGGGAAAGAACCCTCCCAGCCCTGTCCCAAGAACAGCTCCCACCTGGCTTGCAGCAACCCAATGGCATTTTCTTTCTTAAAGCTAGAATCATTACAGACCCCCTCCCTTAAAGGGTACAAGAGATTTGCACTTTTATAGGTAGTAAAAGGACACAGAAAGCTGCCTCGATGCCTCACCCCAGCCATGCTGTGGCAGTCTGGGAAATTTTAGGGCTGATCTGGGAAATGCAGGAAGGTCTTTGGTCCCCAAATCACCTACAATCTCCTGTGAACCCTGAGGAACCAGCTTCCTTCCCTCCCAGCCCCAGCTTTTACTGTACAAATGGAGATATTCTCCAGGTTTAAAAAAAAAAAAGTTGGAAAATGTTTTTTAAAAACAGAGCAAACCAGCAGATGTACAATATACACGAGGAGGAATTTACAGGCAGCTCTGGAGGTGTCTTCTGGGGTTGCAAGAGATACCTCCAAGGTCCCTGGTTGCAGCAGTGAGGGACTTCGGTGCTCCCAGGTAGGAGCAGGGGAGGGACGCGGCACCGTGGTGCTGCTCTCAGTCCAGGAAACGCTGGCAGGCTTTTTTCCACCGGCAGGCTGTGCACCACTGGTCCCGGTGCTCGATGCCATAAACCTTACGGCACTTTTTGGCTTCACCGCGGACTTTCCTGCAGAAGGGGGAAAACAAGAAATAACATTTATCAGCTTGTTGCAGATACTTTCATGTATTGAAGGGGTAAGGCTGTGGAACAGCAGCTGAGCACTGCTCCAGTACACCTAGCAGAGCTGCAGGAGAGGACCCTTTTGTTGATGGGCTCCACTTCTGCTCCCCTCTGGCCAGAGGGACCCTCACCTGGTGCCGATAGACACCCTGGGCGGCGAGGCGACAATCAGGTGGGACTTGAGCATCGGCGTTGGTGGCTGGGGTTCACTGAAGCTGAGTGACCGGCTCCTCACCTGCAGGAAATCGGGTGTTAAAGGACATACAGAATGATGCAGTCCCCCTGCTGTGCAGCCCCTGAGTGCTGCGAAAGGACAATGGGAGATGTGTCCCTAGTCCCTGAATCTGGATGCTTTAAGTGGGGAGTGATAAAGCACAGACAAGGTCCCCCTCCATCTCCTAGCCCAACCTTGCCCCCCAAAAGGATGAAGGGGAAACACATGCAGGACTCACCGGTGACAGGGACGGGAGGGTTGAGGTGGCAGTGGCCCAGCTGATGCTGGTGAAGATGTGAGGGGACACTGGAATTTGGATCGAGGGCAATGCCTGTGGGGGAAAAGAGGGATCAACATTTACCTCAGGGCCTCCCCCTTCCTGTGTGTGGCCCACAGGCATTCATCTCCCTGCAAAGACCAGCCTAGAGCACCCACAAACTGCAAACCCTGGGGGAGAATGGAAAACCCCATGCAAGCTCTCCTCCGGTGCTAGATCCTGCTAACACAGGGGACGTCACATCCTTTCCCTGGGACAGGAATGGATACACCAGCAGCTTATGGATCTATATACCTTGTCCCTGCACTAGCTGGCAGCTCCAGAAGAGCGTTCTGCTCTCATGAAGCCGCTGCAATGAGGACCACTGGCCCAGGGTGCCCACAAGGCCACCACTCCAGATGCCCAGATTTCCTGTGCCTCAAAGCTTGTGCCCTCTGCAACAAGTGTGCAGCAGAGACGTGCAGGATCCGGCACGGCTGCATTCCAGCCCTGGTTATCTGCCGGCAAAAGGGCGTGTTGCATAACAGCATGGGGTAACTGCAGGGGAGCAGAGGCCAGCAGCTTCACCCTGGCCTGGGAGCTGTGGCAGGAGCACATAAACCACTCAACCAGACGTTAATGAAGCTGGTTGCTCAAGGGCTGAAGAGCTGCCAGGCTCCAGATGCTGTTACACTGGCACCAAAGCCCCTCCAATGTGTAAGTGGCAATGTGGGAGTGGCAATGAAACGTCCCTGCTGCAGCGGGGACTTGCAGCAAAATCAAGATCATGACCTGCCCTTTGCCAAGATTTCGGGAGATGACCCATCCCCAGGAGATGCCACCAGCTCACCTGGTAGGCGTGATCCGCCTGGATGTGCCAGAAGGAGCTGGGGGCAGACTGGCTTAGGGTACTGCTGGCCAGGGCGGGCTCCAGCACTGGCTGCTCCACCAGCAGTGCCTCTGGCTTCGCCAGGGCTTGCTGGATGATGATGGGGGCAGATGTGGATATGGGGCTGGTGGTGGCAGCCACCTCTGGTGCTGGCTCTTCCTTCACCTGCACTTCAGTGTAGTAGAAATCCTCCTCTTGCTTCCGCTGGTCAGAGTCTGCACTGTCCCTGCCGGGAGGAAAGGGGAACATCAGTGAAAAGGCAGCCCTGTTTCCATCAAGGTGAGTGGCCCCTGACTTCCTGGAGGGAGAGTGATCTTGCCTTCCCAGCCAGAGCAGCTCCACCCTCACACTCCAGAATAACAGATCAGCTGTGATCAGCAACAGCCACTGCCTCTGCAGCAGCATCTCAGACTTCCAAGGAAGATCAATACCTTTTCCTGGGCCTTTAAAAAAACTGGCATATTGACCAGACAACACTGAAAATCCCCTGCTCATTTCTAATCAAGCTCACTTAGCACAGCTGCAGATGAAGCCCTGCAGCTGACCCAGCAGGAAACAGCCCTGAAGTCCTTTTGATTATTTTCCAGCATGTTTATCCAGCCAGCACTGGATGGCAGTCCAGCGCTGCCCACTGCACTGCAGCCCGTCTATCCTGGCCTTTCCCAGAGTGTTCATGTTTGCAAGGCAAGAGAAAAAAAAAAACACACTGGAGAATATGCATGAAAGCATGAGAAAACTGAGGTTGTGGTGCAAAGTGTCATAGGCCCACTCTAGGGGAGCACAGCAAAGTGATCCCCACACCCTCACCACCTCGTATGTTGGGGGAATTCAGAGATCAGGACAAAGCAAAATGCCAAAGAGGCAGACGCCACCACACTGGCACATGGATGCCAATGCCAGACACAATGGCCACAGGAAGCACAGCTTTCTGGCTGGCATCCCTTGCAAAACGTAGTGGGGCTGGTGCATGTCTGCATCTGCCCAGGGCTCACAAATGACCTGAACTCTCCCAGTAAAAAAATGCACACCCAAACTGGGCAGTCCCAAAGCCCAGATGGGGCTCCCACACCTCCCTAAGAGCCCTGGGCTACCTAAAGGTGGGAACGCATACAACAGTGGTCTTGTAACATGGATGAGAACTGGCAAACTCAGGGCACAGAGGCCCCACTATCTCTGACACTGGGGATATTTGCTGCAGGAATTACAAATTACGCAGCAGCAGGACCTGTGGTCAGGAAGAGATTAAGAAGATCTTCGCCTTACCCAAGATGCTGGGTCTTGACGTGCCGCTTGATGCCGACGATGGATCGCAGGACCTTGCCACAGCTCGGCCAGAGGCACTTGTACATCACCTTCACCGAGTTCTGGTGGAGAGATAGCCTATGTCACTGCCTACCCCGTAGCAGCATCCTCTCTGCGGGATGCGGGCTCAGCTAGAATCACCCCACTGGTGCTGGGACCCCCTGCCACAGCAGCATTACCTTTCTCTTGCGTGGAGCAGGTTCATCAAGGAGAAACGGGTCAGAGTCAGTCTCAAAGCCATCATCCACCTGGGGAGAGCTCAGGCCCTCGCTGGAGTACTTGGGGCTGCCAGCGGGGTGGGGGGGTGAAGGCGTAGAGATGTCGCTGCCCCCACTCCAGTGCCCACTGGTGGTGCTGCTGCCGCTGTCCGAGACATCACCACTCTCCTTCCATGGATCACACACTGCTCGTGAGGCTGCAGGGAGGGGACACATGTACCACCATCAGCTCCGGGCCAACCAATGGCTCCCCAGGGCAGGGACCAGCCCTGAGCCTAGATCACTCACAACAGCAGTTTGCCTAAAAGGATTTATTTTGTTAAAAGCTGGCAAGGTGAAGCCTTTGCACTTTTGCTCAGTGCCAGCTCCCAATTATTAGTCGTTTATCCCTTGCTTCCCCTCCCCATGCTCCTTGGCATCAGTGCAATCCTGCGGGCACAGCCAGCACACAGCGAGCAGCCAGCACCAGGGCACGCACATTTCCCACGGCTCCAAGAAGTTATTTTTATCCCGCCAGCTGCATTTGACCCCTCGGGAATGAAACTGCCTCTAAAAAAAGGAGTGCCCAGGCGGTGCTCCCCGGTGTGAGACTCCTGCGCGGGGCTCCCAGGTCCCCTGGGACGGCTGTGGAGAGCAGGGTTACCCACACCATGCTGCCAGAGGCATCACAGCTCACTCGGCCCCAACTGGTGCTGACACCTGTGGGCTCTGCCATGACCCTGGTGCTGCTCACCAGCCACGTCCAGCCCAGCACCATCGCAGTGCTGGCAACTCTTCAACAACAGGAATAAAGAATGAATGCAGCCGGCAAGAGCCCCAGCACTGAGATCCAAATGGCTCAGTATGGTTCTCCACATCTCCTTTTCTTTCAGATGTTTTTTCTTTTATATATATGTATATTTTTAAAAGCATACTCACGGGGGATGCCGCTCTCGCCAGCGGGAGGGCTCTGCACCACGGGGCTGCAGGAGAGGCTTGTCAGCACCATGGCTGCCACCATCTCATCCATTTCCACAGCAGCATCAGCTTTCCTGCACCAAAAGGAGAGAGATGTGACATGTGCCAAGGAAAATGCAGAGAAACAGTGCAGGTATGACCCACCGGGCACCCAAAGGGCACCAACCTGCAGCAGCAGCACTCCCACCACCTCCCTCCATAGACTGACTCATTTTCAAGTCACTGGGAAGGATGTTTTCTTCCCATTTGGAGAAAAAAAAAATTAAAATCCCCTTAATCCTAAATTTAACCATGCTCTGGATAATCCCATGCTGGGAAGGCAGATATATCCTCAGCATCACCACTCACTCTGTTGGCATAAAACCAAGCGTGAGCACTGGCGGAGCTGCCCAGAGCCCCTCTCCCACCTGAGTGAAATTCCACGAGCCAAGGGCACGAACCTCTTGGGCACATCGATGTTGCTGGACACAGATCTCTGCAGCGCATCAGCAGGGGTGGGACCACCAGCTGCAGGCAGGGTAGGGGGCTGGAGCATGGTCGGCCGCATGTCCTGTACCCTCCAGCATGCCTGTAAGCCCTGCTCTGGCAGCAGCACCTTCATCTTGTCACTCAGTGGGTTGTGCTGCTCCACAAGGCCAGCACACTCTTGCCCATTGTAAGTGATGAGGACCTGAAAATGACATGAGAGGTGGTTTGCTGGTGCAACCTGTTGCCCTGCTGCTGCTGGCGGATGTCCTGCCACAGCACAAGCAAGCCTTTGCCTGCTGCAGAATTCCCCCTCTTGCTCTTTCTCCAGCAGAAGGGGCTACGGACGGCTTCAGGATGAAGCCAGAGCCTGCCCTGAAGAGCCTGGACTTCAGACTGCTTTCACAGAATATCAGAGGCCTGGCCAGGGTTCATCGCAACCCACCACCAAGAGAGGTGCTCTTCCCAGATACAGTCTCCCTGACTGCCCATCCCAAGATGAA
The DNA here is from genome assembly GCF_012275295.1 of Melopsittacus undulatus. NCBI lineage: Eukaryota > Metazoa > Chordata > Aves > Psittaciformes > Psittaculidae > Melopsittacus > Melopsittacus undulatus. Next base: position 14,464,791 of record NC_047529.1, on the reverse strand, counting down.
GGATTTCCTGAGCCAGTATCAAGCACCTCTGAGTGTCATGACTCGGTGGACTTTTCTCTGATGAATTTGTCTGCTTTGGCTTTGTTCTCATGCCATCCTACTGCAAGGAGTCCCACAGTTATTACACACTCTGTCAACGTACGCAGATGAAAAGGCACAGGGGGCAGGGGAACAGAGGTTTCCTGGCTGAAGTCATCCTGAATGCATGCCTTGGTTCCTCCAGTCTCAACTCCTCAGGCAGGGGAAGGACATGTGCAAACCTCACCTCATGCCATTCTTCAGAGTCCCAAACTCCTCCTGACAGGCAGTTTTTCACCACTACCACACATGAACCTATTTCTGTTAGTGGAAATGTATCTAGTTGAAAGACACTACATGTGTCTCTGGCTATTTATAGGAATATCTCTTTGTGGAAGTGCCATGGGTGTTGTACCAAGCAGCCAACATGGGATGGACACACACCCCCGTACCCTGATTGGGGAGGAGCACATGAGACCATCTCAGGTGGGACCTCCAGCAGAAGCACCATGGTGGAAAAAAGCCACCTGCGGTGAGACCAAGGTTACAGAGATCAGTGCAAGGATCAAGACACAGAAGACCTTGACCTCGATTTCTGAAAACACTGAAGACTTCTTCATGAACAACACACAGCACAAGCAGCCAACATCCCTTTCAGCTTTACAACCACCGGCACAGGTACCCCATTACTATTTTTATGCCATTCACAGCAGCAAAGCAAGCACACAAAATCCTCCACAGTGGAGCACATAGGAGAGAACAACTCTCACTGTCCTGTGGTTAATGAACACGGGGCAGGAGAAGCCAGAAAACCAAACAGGGACCTTATTTACAATCCACTTCATGAGCTCTGCCCAGAAAATGTTTTACAGTTTTGCAGGTAGCAGCCAAGAAACAAGCTTTATGTCAGCAGCTCACCGCTCTCCTTGAAAACTGTTGCTTGGCCAACAATTAGCAGGAACTGCTCTGGTGGGATAAAAAATAAGTGCTGCTTCCTGTCCTAGGCATCATCCTGGCCACGGCACGGCTCTCAGGAGCCCGTGGCACAACCAGTGTTGGGATCTAGCAGGACTACATGTTCTTTCTGGGTAAGCCATTGCACCTCAGTCTTACCTTAGCTTCTTCACCCATGCCCATACCATCAGCCCTCACCCCTGCAGCAAAAGGGGGCTCCTTGATGCTTCCCTTCAGATGTAAACATGGGTTATGGGGAGATAGGACACATTCACAGAAGATAAATCCTCTGGAAGTCACTGAATGTATAGAAACCATCTCCCTTTGCCTCAGACATTTGGAGAATGCTGGAGGGAAGCATCAGGTCTTCTCACCCTCTTCTGTGGAGACTCACTTTTGCCTAGGATTGGAGACATCTCCGGGAAGAGATGGGTTTAGACCATACCAGCTGAAGCAGAGATCCACCAGGCATGCCCAGGGACGAGAGCACTAACAACAACACCTATTAATAACTCTCCATAACGGCAGATCCCCAATGCACTCTGCATCTGGAGAGTCTCAGGAATTCTCTCACCCACCAGGGCACATCCCACCAGCCAAGGACACCGAGAGCTTCCATACGTACTTGCTGTCCGGCACAGAGCTGCTGGCAGCTGGGGCTGGGAAGCCTGGGTGTCTGACTGCTCTCCTCCGCTAACAGTGTACAGGATCCATCCTCTTGAGGCACCGCATAGGCGGATGCCCGGCCAAGGTCAGTCTGCAAGCCAGGGATCTGGGTGGCCACCAGCACCCCATCGGCCAAGGCACCAGGGGTGGAGACACGGGTGCCTAGCAGGGAGCGCTTCCCCAGACGCCTGGACAGCACACTTGCCATGTCGGACACCCTGCGGAAGAGAAAGACATAGGGATGTTACCTGTGGTGTAGGACCATGAAGCTCAAGCAGTATCTTCCCACCACCACCACCCCAGGAGCTGAGAAAGCAGCTCTCTGTTGCTCCAGCATTTCCACATGCCAAGACCCCTTAGTGACACAGGGACAGCAGCATGCCTGAACATCCCACCCCACACCCTCAGCTCTTGTCTTTATGGTCATTCCTAAATACCTCTGGAGAACACAAAAAAAGAGATGAACCAGGTCCAAGGAAACCCCATGGACACAGTCAGAACAGCCTCTTGAGCCAACACTGACACACACTCCAGAGGCCACTACAGCTATTCCCTTCCATCACACTAAAACCTGCTGTTGGTGCTCTTCAACCTTGACCTCTAGACTTGGGCCTGTGCCCAGTGCAGTCCTGCATCTCCCCTGCCCGTGCCCCAGCAGGGGACAAAAGCCCTCCAGCAGCAAAATGCAGTGCCCTTTCTCAGCTGGTATTCCCATTTCCCCCTTTTCTGCAGCTCTTGTGCTTTTGCAAAAGGTTTCTCCACACTTGCAGCTCATGCCCAGCCCTCCCAGGGTCAATCTGGCAACGAAACAGGAGCATCCTCCTGCCCTGCTTTGTTAGAAAAGGAGCAAGTTGGAGCATTTTCATCCTAAACTGTCTCTCTGTAACCCTGTAAACTACTTTTTCTCCCTTTTTTCCCCTGACATAGATTTTCCTCCTCTTAGTGTATCTCTGCAAGCAACCCTATCCAGAACTTGGCTTATTTCTTTGTGTCTGCAGATTTTACCGGTGTTTTAGAAGAAAATAGGGTTTACAGGTTTCTGTAAAAGCAAGGGACATCCAGGCCTGGGGAAAGACATTTCATCCCACCCTGACAAATCCAATGGCTCCAGCAGCACACACTGTCCTCCTCTGTCCCATCCTCCTCCCAATGTCTCCTTCATTGCAATACCAAGGAGCACAGAAAGCAAGGACGCACACAGCAGTGCAGTGAGGCCAAAGGGGATGGTGCCTGGGGATGAGGAGGAGGAGGCAAGAGACTTGGTGCAGCCCTGCATCTTGGGGTAAACCATAAAAGGCACATGCTTTTGTACCACAACAAACCCACCACTTCTGTCACCCTCCCTGGGCTTGTGAATGAGCATCACCCAACCTGCCAGGGTCTGAGGGTGTCTGTTGGGTGTCTGTTTGGAGAGCAACCTGGGACACTGGGAGTCCAAGTCTGAGGAGCTGTGACTTGTGCAAGAGGAAGAATTAACCCTAAGCTGCCAGACACTTGTGCCCAGACCCTCTCCTCCTTGCACAGGGTCACTGTCATGAAGCAACAGCGTTTTAACGGCAGATGACACATTATTTTGTGTTTACACAGTGGGGTTTTCTGGTTTACGCAGTACTGTCTTGCATGCTGTCTCGGATGAGAAGAGTTTCCTGACAAGGGAAGGGGAGCTCATTGCTCCTCTTGATCTCCAGCCATCCCAGGAAGGGTTACTTACTCTAAACCACCTCCCACTTCAAAGGACACCCAGGATTTACAAGCAGTTGTATGAATAACTGTATGTTATTCAGCTCAGCTCTCTTTGTCCTCCCCCCAAATCCCACTGTCCACAAGTTGAAAATTAACAGCTATTTAGGAGCCAAAGGAACAGTGCAGGGAAAGAGGGATAGGGTGCAAAAAGGATGGAGGTGTGCCGTGGAGAGCACCTTGTGCCAGGGCTGCCAGCCCACAGTGCAGAGGGACTTCACCGCTGCCATATTCCCACTGCCATATTCCCGCTGCTCCCTGGGCTTCCCTCTCATCTCACCCTGCCTGAGAATATGCCAGATTTTGCAGCACATGGGCATCACTGGGGGATGCTTCTAGGACCACTCTGTCTGATAAGGTCTTTTTTTCCCCCACGGTACATGTCTTGTGATGAACATGGGTGACCTGGCCAAGCAGCTCTGCTCCCAGATCTACATGCCCATACAAGACTTTCTAATCCAAAAGGAGACCAAAAGGGCTGACAGGGTGACATGACAGCCTGTCTCAAATCCCAGAGTGAAGCTGCAGCAAAGCCCCTCCACAGACATTGAGCACCAGCACACATTTTCTCCCACATCTCCTTAAACCCTTGCTCTCAGATATCCTAGGCACTGGGAACTGCCACCACTGCATGGAAGACAGCACCGAATCTCTGCTGCCTCCCCAACGGCCAGTGCATGCCAGTTTGAATGCAGCACTTGGCCAATGGCCAGATATGGGGAGGGCAACGCCAAAGGTGAGAAGCTGCTTCTCATTTCCTTCGTGGTTTTATTTTGCCTTCCCTTTCCTTCCTCCCCCAGTCCAAGGGAGAGAGCGGGAAGGAGGAGAGAGGCGCGCTTGCAAGCAGAGGGGAAGAAAACCCTCCCAAAAGCTGCCCAAGAGCCACATCTGCTTCCAGCAGACCTTTGAATGCCAGACCCCATTTCAACGCTCAGCCTACAGCTGAGAGTGACACACGCAAAAAATCCTCCCTCCCTACCCATACCCCAAAACACAAAGCAAGAAGAGCAAGAACTGGGAGGGCATCAGCAGTGCAGGCAGAGATGGGAGGCCACGCTGCTGTGGCCGCCGCAAGCCCTCCCAGCTGTTAGCAATCACGCGCCACAGGGGTCAGAGCCGGCACAGATCCCAGATTATTTCTTGCTTCAATGCCGGGAGTATATTTTGGACGGCATTTTTCCAGCTCTTGCTGGGGGAAAACGTCAGCCCTTGTGCCTACTGGTGTTGCTGCCACCAGCACAGCAGCGCCTTGGGGGAGGTTTTGGGAAAGCGGGTGCCTCGTTTGGCAAATGAGGAATGTTTCATTTAGCAAGCGGGAAGGTCAGGGGGACATGACAAAGTGGGGAGGGTGGCCTGGTGCTCGCCCCACTTGCTGTTTGTCCAGTTTGCTGGCAGAAATGCAACTCATGCACCCACAGTGCTGCACAAACCAGGACCACCAGCACAAATCACCTCTCCAAAGAATGTGCAGTTACAGCACACCCCAGTATTTTTTTAGGAATAAGTGTTAGTAGGTTCCCTCAAATCCAGCCTAACTTCTGCCACAGACCACAACGCCACAGATGAGCAACCTGTACCACAAAGTCTACCCTGTAAGAGATCCCAAAAGCTGCAATAACCAATAATACACCCCAGGTTTTCATCTTCTCCTGCAGCCTATGGTTTCCAAAAAAGCCATTTCTCATCCCAAAACGTCCCAAAGCCCTTTACAAACTGTACTCCGGCCCCACGCCTGTTGGCACCTGTGACAAGATATCCACGTGGAGCGGTCTGTAAAGCTTGAGCCTTTATTAAAAATAATAAGTAAAAGATCTACTGACCCCGAGACAGAGCCAAACCCACCCGCGATCTAACCCTCACAGACACTGATACAAAACAGGCGCTTTCCCAGAGTTTCCTCCTAATGCCGCCGCCGCAGCGCTCACGGCTTGGGTTACGCCCGCGGACGTGTCACCGCGGGCTGCACCGTATCCCCGCCGGCAGCACCAGGAAGGGCTGCCCGACCCTAACCCACGCTGGGGGATTCCAGAGGAAAACGCTTTCGGAGAACGCCCTCCTGCCTCAAAACGGTTCTGCTGGTGCAGGCAGGAGTGCCGGTGCAGGCAGAGCGACTTCCCCAGGCACTGGCGGGACGGTGTGTGCCGGCAGCGAGGGCAGCCAGGAAGGAAAGGGCGGGAGTTTGCAGCTTTCTGGGAGCTGTGCCGGCGGAGTGTGACTTGAAACCATCGCATGGGGACCGAGACAAGCATGCAGAAGACAGGGCATGCATGGCATGTGTGCGTGCCTGTGTGTACCGGGCCCGCGGCCGTGCGGGCTGGCAGGGCACGTGGGGAAGCTGGCAAGGCCGGAGGCAGGGCAGCAGGAGGCGTGTGCCCGGGCCTGCCGCGGAGGGCGGCACCGGGCAGGGCACGTGTGCGCGGGGCGGGCTGCGGCGGGCGGGGGGCACGCACGGGGAAGAGCGGGGGGGGCACACCGGGCAGGGCGGGGGGCGGGGCATGCATCGGGCCGGTGAGGGGGGAGGGGTACAAACACCGGGCAGGGTGGGCACACACCCGGCCGGCCCCCGGACAGGGGAGGCATGCACGGGACAGGGTTCGGCGGGGTGGTCACACCGGCGGACAGCAGAGACCCGGCGCGGAGAGAGGGTGGCAGAGCCGCACCACCCCCCCCACGCCCCCGAAGGGAACTGGGGGAGTGGGCCCGGCGCGGCTTGGCGCTTACCTCCGGCGCGGCTCCCGCCCTCCTCCCCCGCCGCAGCCTGTTCTGAAAGCCGTGTCCCCGCCGCAGCCGGCTCACGTACGCGGCGGCCCCGGCCTGGAGCCCCACCGGGCGGGGCGGGGAGGAGCCGGGGCCGGGGGAGGCGCGGCCGGGCCCGGCCAGGCGGGAACCGCCGCTCCCGCGCGCGGGTTTTTATTATTATTATTATTTGGCCTTTTTTCGCCTTTTTCCCCCCGGTAATATCGGGCGGGATACACGGTGGGGGAGGGAACGAGGGTGTCCGGCCGTGCACGGGGTGCCCGGTACCGCCACTCCGCTACTCACAGCGTCCGGGGAGCCCCGCTCCGCGCCTCGCCGCCGGCCGGGTTAAAGCTCCCGGGGCCGGGCTGTTGTAAACAACCTCCCCACATGCTCAACCCCTTCCTGCGCATTGGCTCCGCGGCTCCCTTTAAATGCACGCCCCCGCCGCCCAGCCCCAGCCCGGCCCGGGGGATGCCGGCGCTGCCCGCCAGCCGCAGGGGGAAGGCGGGCGGCGGTGGGCACATCTCTTGTCCCCTCCCGGCTTCCCTCCGGGCCAGCTCTCGGCGGGGAGGTGGAGGCCTCACTGCCCCCCGGGGCTCCGCCGCTTACAGCAGCTCTGCGGCGGGGCCTCGCGGTTTGCATTTAACGGGACCTACTGCTAATGTCTCTTAATTAGGAAGGGACGTTACCATGACCCCGACTCCAGTCCCCGGCACTGCGTGACCGCAGACAAACCTCGAAGGTTTTTCTTCTGCTGTGGCAGCTTCACCGATCTCACCAAGTCTGTTTAGCAGTAGGGGAGAATTAATACCATTAGTGCTCCTTTTGGGGTTTGTTTTGGGTGCTGAATGCCCCTCCCCTCCCCCCCCAAGCATCGACTGATGTGTTCCCCATGACAAAAATTCTCACTTTTGCTGCTTGTTCGTTTATAGCACATTATACAATTAATGAACAAAGCGGCCAGCACACTTTTGGGCTTGGGAGTTGTGGCCCGTCCCCCCCCAGCTCCGCCAAATACCAGTTTGTGCCTCCTGGGATAAAAAGCTCTTCCCTATGTGGAAGGGCTGCTCACAACCGGCCTGTTCACCTTTAAAACCTCGGTGCAGGCAAGGCGATTTGTTTTAGTGCGTGTCAGCCAGCAGAGACAAATGCTGGGCCTATTGCCAGCTTCAAAAAGAAGTGTATTTTACCACCAACTAATATTCAGAATGCAGCTGGGTTTTTACTACGGCTGTCCAAGGTAAATTGTTGGGACAGGATGGGGTTATCATCCACTCGTTTCAAAACTGCAATCTCTCTTGGCTGTACAAGGTCTCTAGTATTTCTAGCATTATTTTGTCCAGGATAAATAAGGCACCTCCTCCAAGGCAGCCCAACGGGAGCCAAGATCATCTATTTCCAGCAATGCTCCTATAAATTTCCTCCCAAGCTCCTCAGACTTGGATTTCTAAGCTACCTCGATACCTGTTAAAATGAAAAGTGAGGCATTACCTATGCAGATGAGGGCAGGTGTCTACAAAATCCCTTGCCCTAATGCACTTTAGGAGGCAGTTTACACCAGAGATGTGCTGCTGCAACACGCAAATGGAGGCCTTTCAAAGCAGCTGGGACTAGGGGCCAGGAGGGTACTGCACATCCTACCAGCCACAGCAGAGGCCTCACTGGACAGCAATGCCCCATGCCCAGGCCTGGGGACCAAGAGGTGCAGCTGAGGGAGAGGAGCAGGGCTGGCGCTGGGCAGGCCCCTGTGACCAGTGTGCACTGGCTGCTCTGGGGAAAGGAGCCAGTGGGTGTTGTTGGGGCACCTCAGCCCTGTTCCTCAGAGGGTGGTGATAGCAGCCAACCATCTTCTGCTGGCCTCACAAGCAGCCACAGCTGCCCCTCATCTACCCCCAGAATGGCCCCCTCACTGCATGGCCACCCCTCCTGCCTTGGTGGCCCCTTACACCCCACTGCCATTGTGCCTCACCCCTACGCTTCATCCCGTCATGGCCACCACCCCTCATCTCCCCTTGTGATCTCCACTCACAGCCACCCCTCATCTCACAGTATCAACACAGGTTAGAAAAGGCCTTTAAGATCATCAAGTCCAACCTCTACCCTAGAACTGCCAAGTCTACTAAACCATGTCAATAAGGGCAAACTGATCTCCCCTCATGGCCACCCCTCATCTTTCCCCCTTAGTGGCCCACACTGTATAGCTGCTACCTCAGCCCCTCATGGCCACCCCTCATGGGCTTTACTCACAACTGCCCCTACGCCTCATCTCCCCTCAAGGTGTCCCCTTCTGGCCACCTCTCATCTCCCCTTAGTAACTCTCCTCATGGCTGCCCCTCCCCTCAAGACTACCCCTTCCCACTTATGACCACTCCTCTCTCCCCTCACACCCCACAGCAGCCCCTCCTTTCCCCTCACGACTGCCCCTAACACACCATGGGAGCCCCTCCTCTCCCTCACACCCCACGGCAGCCCCTGCTCTCCCTCACACCCCACGGCAGCCCCTGCTCTCTCCTCACACCCCACGGCAGCCCCTGCTCTCTCCTCACACCCCACGGCAGCCCCTGCTCTCTCCTCACACCCCACGGCAGCCCCTGCTCTCCCTCACACCCCACGGCAGCCCCTGCTCTCCCCTCACACCCCACGGCAGCCCCTGCTCTCCCCTCACACCCCACGGCAGCCCCTGCTCTCCCCTCACACCCCACGGCAGCCCCTGCTCTCCCCTCACACCCCACGGCAGCCCCTGCTCTCCCCTCACACCCCACGGCAGCCCCTGCTCTCCCTCACACCCCACGGCAGCCCCTGCTCTCTCCTCACACCCCACGGCAGCCCCTGCTCTCCCTCACACCCCACGGCAGCCCCTGCTCTCCCCTCACACCCCACGGCAGCCCCTGCTTTCCCTCACACCCCACAGCAGCCCCTGCTCTCCCCTCACACCCCACGGCAGCCCCTGCTCTCCCCTCACACCCCACGGCAGCCCCTGCTGTCCCCTCACACCCCACGGCAGCCCCTGCTCTCCCCTCACACCCCACGGCAGCCCCTGCTCTCCCCTCACACCCCACGGCAGCCCCTGCTCTCCCCTCACACCCCACGCCGCCCCCCCCCCACTGACGTCCCTGACGCGCCCCCGGCGCTGGCGGGAACGCCGCGTGCCCTCCCCGCCCCCCCCCCTCGCTCTGACTACGTGCAGTTCCCCACGAGGCGGCCGCGCGCCCCCCGGCCAGGGAACAGCCCGCCCGGCACGTTCGCGCCCCCGTTCTCGGAGGGGGGATGTGGGACCAATCGGCGGGCGGCAGGGGAGCCGGAAGGGACCAATGAGGGGAGGAGGCGCCGCTCGGCGGCCAATACGCGACGGGTAGCGGGGAAAGGCCCCGCCCCCTCGGCGCCCCTTAGCGGCGCTGCGGCCGAGTGCGGCGCCAGTTGGGAGCGGCTGGGGTGGGTTGGGCATCGGCTCCTGTGTGCCCCGGCCCGAGGGGTGGTGCCCGGCGCTGGCAGCCGGGGGGCTGCGGCTCGGCCCCGGGGACCGTCCCTCCTTCCCTCCGCTGGTCACCCAGGCCAGCGCCTCAGCTGTGGGCGGGGAGTGTGGCGGAGGCTCCGCTCGGGCCTGGGCGAGCATCTGAGTCCGGTAGTGTCTGCTGTGAGGGGTACCTCGGGCGGGCCGCCCGGGCAGGCGGCTATGAGGGGCCGTGAGGGCCTGGCGCGGCCCTGGCCCGATGGAGGGGGTGCGCTCCCTGACAGGGAATGGGGAGCTCTGCCTTAAGTCCGGCATGGCCACAACTTAGGCGAGGTGTGGATGGTCCTCAGAACTAGTGCAGCCCAGGGCTCCAGGGAATAAAGAGGAGGGTGGTGGCTCAACTTCGAGTTGGTGTGTGGGGACCACAGTTGTTCTTATTTCATGAAAAGAGGAGAAAGCAGTTAAGGAAAATGATCCTGTGTTTTCATTAGGTTTTCAGTGCAAGAAGCAGTGAGCAGCAGCTGTGCAAGTGAGCCATGCCATGTCGGGGTGAATACTCAAGCCAGGCACACAGTATGGCTGCAACATAATGGACAGACACTTCCCCACTGCCACAGGCATTTCTTCACCCCTATACTTTAATAAAAATTCTCTGCAACCCACCAAAAATAGTCCATAAATTCATAGGAGTGAATAAATAATTGCAAAAACCAACTATCCTAAATCTTGAAAAATTCACTGAAGACCATTTAAGGCTCACTTTAGGACATTATTTGATGCTCTTTCCCAGCTTGTTCCGGTTTCTCACTAAACTAATTTATTGTCAAGAGTTTGAGGTTGATGTGAGATTACATTTTAGCTGAAAGTAAACTAACCAGATTAAATGTGAGGAGAGTAAGTACTAATGGTGCCTGTATATAGCCCAGATTTAGAAAGTAAGTATAGGTGTAGTATTGCATAGAGTGCTTAACAATAAGTTAAAGCAGCGTGTTCATGATCCACTGCTTAAATATCCCAGGTACTTCCTGGGCAGCTAATTCCTTTGTATACCAATAAAACTTAATGCAATCAATACTAGTGTGTAAAGCTCATCAACACATGGGTGAGTGTGGCTCCCAAATGAGCATGTCTGTGGCTGGATTTGGAGTTGATGCCCTGTGTGTGGCATTTCTGCTCAGGCTGTAAGCAAGTGTGGCAGCACCAATGACGAGTGCATGCACTGCAGGAGCAGCCTTTGAAATCTCGCATGGAGATCGTTTTATGTAGGGTAGAAGGCTTTTCTGTGGTTAATAGTCACTTTTAATCTGGAGAGCATCCACCTATCATGTTTAATAGCACTAATGACCCTCTAATCCATTAATTTAAGTCCCTTTTTGAACCCATTTAATTCGCCCAGTCTCCTCCACATCTTGTCCCCACAGCTTCACCAGGGGCTGATGTGTTACGTGGAAAACTTCCTTGCTTTTCTTTGTTTAGGACTTTCTTCAGTGTCTCAAGCTTTTGTCTTGGGTGTTTACTGCCTAATTAGTCCTTCCTCATCCCTGCTGTATTTGTGACTCAGGAGCTCCATCACCTTCTTCTCTGCCCCCAGTCACGTCCTTCACAGACTTTTGGTCTTCCCTTACGTAGAAGCTTATTTCTCCCTCTAATTAACCATGATAGCCCTTCTCTGTAGCTTTAGCAGTCTTACCATATACTTTCAGAGATGGGGTGGACGGATCAGCATTAGTCATCAAAATGTGGTATTTTAACCTCCAGCATAATGATGTTTACTATTTTGGTTTATATTACTTTTCTAACAGCTGCCAATGTTTAACTTGACTACTGCTGAGCTGATCTTCTCAGACAACTACCAATAATCACTCCCAAATGTCTTTATTTCCGAGAGGTAATAGTTGATACAGAGCCTGTGGCTGTATACATAGGATTAACGTTATTTTTCCAAGGTGTGTTTCTTGCTGACACTAAATCACATCTCCCATTGTATCTCCCCATCACACTGTTCTGTGAGATCTTCCCTGGTTTCAGGCATGGCCATTTGGGATAATTTTGCCTGTAAACATTGTCACCTCACTACTCACTCCCTGGTTAGATTTTGTAATGATGTGTTGAACAGATCACCTGGCTCAAGTCCATGAGGGGTTCCATCTGTTATCCTCTTGCCTTGGGGAATGGACATAAAACTATTTATTCCTCCCCTTGGCTTCTCACATTTTTAAGCCAGTTATCTACAGCAGAGGTTTGCTTTCCTATCCCATGAAACCATGGTTGCTCAGAATCTGACAGGGTATCTTGGTGAATCCCCATGAACTCATAAGAGAAAAATCCCAGTTAATGTTTAGTGATGGGTTAGCCTGTTTTATATAAGTAAAACTAAGATACGCTGACTTCTCTCTTTTACTCTTTCTGTTTTATAGTGTTCCCAATATTGCTGTGTGTGCAACGTGAGCAACACACCCAATTTCTTAATTAATTGTGCAGCATTTTAAAACAGAAGTGGGGGGAAACAGAAAAAAATGCCATATTTAAAATAACCATGTCCACAGGATGACTATTACAGTTTTATTTTCACTTAATATTAAATGTTAGTTTGAGTCCCACAGTGCTGAGCAGCTGAAGTTTGGCTTGGTTCTACCCACCCACTGCTGTGCCCGGCATTTTACTTTGGCCTCTGTCCCTCGACCTCACAGATTATTAATTTCTGGATACATGAGTTCAGGATAAACTGCTTAACTGACATTTTGAATCTATTAATATAATTCATTTTGGTTTGGTAGGAGATGAATCAGGGCCAAGCCACTGATACCAAATGAACCAAATAAACTGGAGGGGGTTTTCTAGATTTTCCTGCATGCTGAGGCTGTTACAGAGGACCAGTATGTACTGTGATCTGAGCAACTGCAAGCTGGGAAGGTCTGTGTCTAAGTCTTAAAAGTTGCCAATTTTTGCAGTCTTTGGACCATGATGCTGTTAAAATCTTCAGCTCATGGGATCAAGTCATTTAGAATCATAGAATAGTTGGGGTTGGAAAGGCCCTAAAGATCATCCTGCCCTTACCAAACCCCAGCTGGATTTGGGAGAGTTTCCTTTTTTTGTTTTTCCCAGTTTCAACTTCAGTGTCAACAAGGATACTGGTGAATTCAGCAACACTAAGGCCTTGAGGACCACTGATGAAGTCTGGCCACATCCCCACCACTGAACTCTCCTAGCCGTGGGAGAAGAGTCACTATCCCAGCTGCCTCCTGGAAATCATCCCTAGTCTGTGCTATCTCCTCTTCCATTCCTGGAAATGATTTGGAGGCAAGCATGTTGGCCCATGGCAAGATTACACTGAGGGTCTGAGGAATCCCTGAAGGATTCAATTGATTCAAAGTTAATCACACTTCATTTGAAGTCTCAACAGGACTTTGATTACTTCACACACTGTGAGCAATTAATTACCTTCTTAAAGCAAGGCTTGCAAAACCACGTCTTGCAGGGTGGGATTGTTTTGTAGTGGCCATGCAAAATGGTCCATCTCCCCCCCGGCTACTTCTGGTGAGCTGAGAGCTGCGAGAGGAAGCCATGGCCGAGCATCATCTCTTGCAAGAACCCGACTGCTGGGATTCAGAGCACCTGCCTTGCTCATCTCTGTTTTGCAGAGTGTAATTTCTTCATTGCATAAGAAAAGTGGGAGTTGGGCTCTTGGGAAGAGATGAAGCTCTTGCATGCCATGGTGAGCACACGGTTGGGCTGGAGTGTGCTCCTCTGCGCTACCTCTGACTGGGAGCAGGTTGTGTGACCATCCCAGTGCTGATGCTCTCAACAAACTGGAGGGGGAAAAGCCTTGACCATTTACAAGCAGCTACAAACCCTTGCCTGATCCAGAGCCGCTGTGGTAAACGTTGTGTGGTCAGAGGCTGGTCTGGGGGGAAGGGAAGTGTGCATCCGCAAAGAATAACTGATGTGCTTATTGGTTTTAAGTGAAAAAATCCCATTTTATTTTCTTCTAGATTTTCAGCAAGCCGGTTATCGCAATGTGCCTGTTCCAGCCGCTGACACAAAAGTTGGTGCTTTGATCCTAGTGCCCTTTTAATGCAATTTTGCCAACTGTCCCATGCGGAAGTGTATGAGATGCTGAACAGGACATTGGGAGGCGCTTGAAAAGATTATCTGCAAAGCCGCATACAACAAAGGGAAACATGATGTCGGGAGAAGCTTTCTGCAACAGTTATCTACAGCATCTCACATGAGCAGGGGAACCCAGGAAACCTCCGCGGAGGCAGCGGGGCTCGTCATGTCAGCATCCACAGCGGAAGCTCTGACCCACACACGTCCTGCAGCCCTCAGCTGCTGCTGTGTTGATTCTAAGTTGCAAGGAGGATGGTGATGTGCCGCTGTAATTCCTGGTTATGCAGTTCAGCCAGCTGCAATTTCACTTCCATCCAAACAGCCTCCAGGCTCTTTTCCACGTTATAAACCAAGCAGTCTGCAACATCTCATGTAGCAGGCAGAAAGTAGTGTCCTGGACGCTCGCTTGGTGCTGCACTCCTGCTTTTTGTTTGTCAGAAATGCTTTTCATGCAGAGCAATCTCACGTGAAACAAACTGCAAGGAGTAAGCATGTTTTAAAAAGAAAACGTGTGCTTTTTATTTGGGGGGGGGGGGGGGAGGGAAGGGTGTATTAGTTTCAAAAGGGTGTTTGTCTCCCTGTCCATATACAGTGTAATAAGGGGCTCCTGGCTGTTTATGCTTCATGGCATGGCTGCAAAGGAGCACTCAGCAGCAGCCTGGACGCCCTTCGGATTTCCAACTGCAATACAAAAAAGGAAACAGGAAAGAACGATGCAAACGTGTAACGAAGCCCGTGCTGGCAATGGGCTCTGAGCAGCACTGCCAGTGCCCCAGCCTACTCCTCCTCTCCCTGTGCTTTTCAGAGGGGGCTGTGGCAGGAGGAGAGGTGGGTGCTGGTGGAGGTTTGCAGAGCCCTTGGCTGGGGTGCAAGTCTCCCGATTGCCTCTGCTTCCTCTGACTTGCTTCCAGCTGTTGGCCCTCAGCCCGTACTTGATGCAACAAGTTCTTAGGGGGGGGAAATTATATCTATATCTGTATCTCTCTCTATATATATAGATACAGGTATAGATATAGATTTTTTTTTTGTATGATACATCACCATTAGCTGAAAAATCAATGTCAGGGTGCTTTTATCTCAGGCACCCTGTGACTAAAGCCCACTGAGACACCCCACTCCCGTGTTAAAATTGTTTTTTCTAATGCAAGTAGGAAAATGTTTGTAAATATAATATGAATGTTCCCTGATAATCTGAAAAAATAGTGTTTGAGGGGGCACTGGATGGGACACATCAAAGCAAAACCCCCAAAGCCAGCACTTGCTCTGGCAAGGGAGCTCTCCTCTTGCAGATCGTCAAGCAAACCCCATCGGCAAAAGCTCCTTTGGGAAGCAATCACCTTAAAATCATGCAGGGACTCCTGTGCTTCCCCTTCTCTTTCCTTGCAGTTTTCTGTAACCATGTAATCAGTTCCTGGTATGGTAACGGGACTGTGCCTTGTTATCCTTTATCCTCCAGGTGCTGCATGTTGGCTGTGCGTACCCACAGTGTGCCTGCACCCCTGTGGCTTCTCCTCGTTCCCCGGATTACAAGCGGACAACGGATTTCGTTTCTTTTATCCCAGCTCTGTTGTGCACGACCCAGGGAACTCGCCCAGCCAAACCGGGCAAGGCTCCCTGCTCTTTCAC
This sequence comes from Melopsittacus undulatus, assembly GCF_012275295.1. Lineage (NCBI taxonomy): Eukaryota > Metazoa > Chordata > Aves > Psittaciformes > Psittaculidae > Melopsittacus > Melopsittacus undulatus. The sequence continues at coordinate 14,449,487 of NC_047529.1, read as the reverse complement.
TGCCAAGCATGCAGCGGCCAGCGCCGGCTCGTCTCAACAAGCTGCCGATGGAACTGGGAAGGGG